>NC_060080.1:4162727-4471931 GCF_922984935.1 Meles meles
ACCTGCAGTCCGGGCGAAAGTAAGTGGTGCCACAGGCAAGGGGTGCAGTGAAGACAACTCTTTTTTTTTAAATTTTTAAAAAGACTTTTATTTATTTATTTGAGAGAGAGAGCAGAGGGAGAGGGAGAAACAGACTCCCCGCTAAGCAGGGAACCTGACACGGGACTCAATCCAGGGACCATGGGATCATGACCCCAGCCAAAGGCAGACACTTAACAGACTAAGCCTCCCCTATGCCCTGCGAGGACAGTTCTAAGAGACATGTGAGGCATAGTATTGGCAGCCAGACTTCTCGAGTTTGAAGAAAGGGAGGAAGAGAGAAGATGAAACCAACAGTGATCTGCCATCTCTAGCCTGGTGCAGACTATAAGAGAGACTCGGGTTTTGTGAGTGGCAGAGGGAAGCAGAAAAATTTCGCTCAGCATAAAAACATGAAGCAAAGCCTTAGCAGACCAACCAACTGGAGGAAATGTAATTGCAACAAACACGGAAGATGAGGAAAATAATCAAGGTACATTTTTTAAAACCCCTCACATGATTAATGGATGAAACACATCAATAGATAATTCACCAAAGCAGAAATACAAGAGACAGTTAATGAAAACATATTCAATATCATTCATAAATTTAAAAAATTATAAATTAAAATATTTAGCATTATCTTACTACATTAACTAAGATTTCTAAAACAAACACAGTGATGATCGGAATGTAACAAAATGCCTTCTTATGCTACCTTAACTGTGGAATTGGGGACAAACTTTCCAAAGGCAATTGGACACAATGATTCTGGTTTTTGAGATCTACTCCCAGTTACTCAGAAATATAGTCAAGAATTTCTTTCTTTTTTTTTTAAGATTTTATTTATCTATTTGACAGACAGAGATCACAACCAGGGAGAGGCAGGCAGAGAGAGAGAGGAGGAAGCAGGCTCCCCTTGGAGCAGAGAGCCCGATGTGGGGCTCGATCCCAGGACCCTGGGATCATGACCTGAGCTGAAGGCAGAGGCTTTAACCCACTGAGCCACACAGGCGCCCCTAGTCAAGAATTTCTGAACAAAGGCTTTGCCTCAACACCATGAAATTATCAGATTTACCTTCACACCTGTATCAGGGACGCAGTTAAATAAACTATCAACTAGCATACATTGAAATACTGTTCTTTTTTTTTTTAAGATTTTATTTATTTATTTGGCAGACAAAGATCACAAGTAGGCAGAGAGGGAGGCAGAGAGAGAGAGAGGGAAGCAGGCTCCCTGCCGAGCAGATAGCCTGATGCGGGACTCGATTCCAGGACCCCAAGATCATGACCTGAGCCAAAGGCAGCGGCCTAACCCACTGAGCCACCCAGGCGCCCCCTGAAATACTGTTCTGCATTAAACTACATTTTATAAGAATTTTAAATTACATGGAAACACTGCATAAGGTTTAGCAGAACAAAGTAGGAGATAAAATTTTATATATAATGAAGCACACCATTTAAGAAGTGTACCAGCAAAAGGTAGGAAGAAAACACACCAGTATGAAAACAGTGATCACTTCTTTATATTTTTCCTCATGGGTTTTCCTCAATGAAAGGTAACAGACAGAAACCGAGGAAGGCATGGTATCATCCAGAGAAGCAGGGCCTCGTTTAACCATCTTTCCTGGGAGTGATTTTTTACAACTGAAAATGGACTGGAAGTGAATGTCTCACCAGAGCTGTTCTTTTGGGAGTCTTTTCCCCCCAGATTTCTCTAGTGCTAAAATGCTTCATGCCACCAGGCTTCTGAGGCAAGCTCAGCCCTCTCTTACGTCCCCTTCCTCCCTCAGTCTCTGTAGAAATCACCCACCCTCTTCAGAACTTTAAGTGGAAAAATAGATAAATTTGGTTTATCTCTGAATAAAGCAAAATCTGAAAACCAAGGAACCATTCTCAATTTAGAAGAGGTGT
Source organism: Meles meles (assembly GCF_922984935.1). Classification (NCBI taxonomy): domain Eukaryota; kingdom Metazoa; phylum Chordata; class Mammalia; order Carnivora; family Mustelidae; genus Meles; species Meles meles. Next base: position 4,164,660 of record NC_060080.1, read on the forward strand.
AGTCTTCCTAATCCTTCCACAACTGTTGACGGGGTTCTAAGAGGAACCTCTATGACAGAAACCATAGTCAAAATTGAGAGGAGGATACGCCATCTCTGTGGCTGGGAATGGGTTGTCAAGGCAAGTACCACATACGCACTTTTCTAATATTGTCCCTTCTCAAGCTGGGCTGGGCCGAGATTCCACAACCAGATTCTTAGGTACGGATGAACGCTGGCTGAGCTCTATGATCACAGACTTCTGTGTGCCATGGAATTTCAATTCTTGATTTCCTGTTGGCTTGGTTTCTATGTTTCCTCAAGTAACTCATCTCCAAAGCTCTTTATGACATATAAACCAAAACCAAAATCAAACAAACCAAAAAAAAAAAAAAAAACCCTACTCAATACAGTCAAACAATGTGGATGCTCGGTGACTTTTCACGCTCCATCTTGCTGGTGTAAATGTCCTCCTTCTCTCATCTGTTCACCTTGGCACAGGTGTGGTCATGGTCATGGTCGCAGGGCCATGATCACCCAGCGACCCCCCCACCTTGCTGCTAGGAAACTTCTGGTCTTGCAATTCGCGTGTTCCCTTTCTTTGTCCACATGCGTATCTCATGCAGCATATCCTGTGGTAGGAAAGTGCTGACACTGTGCACATCTGCGAATGTCTGTATTCTACTCCTTTGCTTGACCGATGGTTTCTCTGGGCGCCAAATATAAATCGAAGAATGACTTTTCTCAGGATCGTGGAGGCATGATTCCATTTTCCAGTGGCTTCTAGTGCTACTGTTTTAAAGCCCATGGGGTTCTGAATCCAAGTGCTTAGTGACTGATTCCATTTTTCCTCCAAGAGAGCTTTTAGGGTCTTTGTCTCTAGTGTCTGAAAAGCCATGATAATATCACTCAGTATGGGGCTTTTTCCATCCATTGTGGGGGACACTGGGTGAATCCTTTCAGTTTTAAAACCTATACAAGTTGTTTCTGAGAAACTTTCTGCAACTATTCCATTAAGGATTTTCTTCTCTCCTCTTCCTTTGGTGTCTCTGTCTGCAAGCCCTATGATTTAGATGTTGTATCGTGTGGGCTGAGTTTCTAATTTAAGGAAGTTTTCTATTATCAGTCCCTTGGTCTTTCTGTTCAACTTTCTGGGACATTTCCTCAAATCTCTCTTCCATTCCTTATACTGAAATACTAGGTTTTTATTCCAAAGAGCTGCTCTCAGTTTTTCTCTTAACGTCTCTTGTTTATGGGAACCTCAAGTAAGGAGTTATCTTGGGAGGATTCGTACCTCTTCTCTTTTCCCCAAACAGCTTTGATCCAGGAGTACCCTGCAATGTGAATAATGCTTCAAGAGTTATTTTCTGTCAATTCTCGTGTCAAACAACACCACAAGCTTGAGAACTGGTATTACCTAAACCTCCTTTCTTTGTGTCTGCTTGCTGATTGATGTATTCAGCTAAACTCTACCCCCAAAGCCCAAATAAGTGTCAGAGAGAATGGCGCATGTCTCACATCGTTGGAACGCGCACACAGGTTGGAAGAGCCGCTCACTGCAGTCTCATCCAGTTTCTGTAGTGAGATTCCTGCCGAACGTCTTGGCTCAATGCATGGTCTTTACACGCTGTGGGCAAAGGGAAATAGGTCAAGGACGGGCTCTGTGGGGTTAGGAGTGACTTCTAGATCAGGAAAACTTGGCTGCTTCCTACTCCCTGGATCAACGAGGATTGGTATGAGGGGAGTTTAGCAGGAAAAAGAACAAATGTCCTGCAGAAAAAGAGCCCCTTAGCAACAGAGCACAGCCAGTGGATTCATGGTTACAGCAGCAAAGGAACATCAATACAGACCCGGTCCCTCCTGACTTCTAAATCACCACTCTCGGACGCTGTGGTCCCAGGCAGATAAGCTGACCCGGCTGACCACAGGAAATAAATTAAACCTGACTCCTCGAGCCATCCAGCTTTATTCCCTAGACTGCTGTGGCCTTTCTTTTTCTGTCTCCGTCTTGGTTTGGATCCTAGTCAGGGTTCCTTAACCCTAAGGATGCAGATAATAGTGACGATAATAAAAGATATCGGTTTGAGCATTTGCAACATACCAGGGGCTACGAGGTCCTCTCCTTGAAGAATTCCAGTGAATTCAGAAAATAATCTATTTGAGGCAGATGATATTGTACCTATTTTACCGATTATAATGGGAAGCTCAGAGAGTTTAAATGACTCGCCTACACTGCACTCATATGTGTGTTTCATCTATTCCAATTTGCTTTATTTCTATTTATAAATCCCCAACTCTGTCTAAAGTGGCAAGGTTAAAAAAAAAAAAAAACAGAAGAAGATTAAATGGGAAACAATGTATCCAAATGGCTAAGAATCCAAAGAAAACAAGGAGCGTATTTTAAAAGATCACAATTTACCTATTTCTATTCTTCAGGCTCGATTGCAGTGGGGCAAAACCTCATTTCATATGCTTCTTGCTGGAGTAAAATGCAGAGAATCGACATTGCAGATTACTCAAGATGATAGCTCCCTATAGACATGAAAGACTCCTTTATTGGAAGAAATAAAAGGAAAACGACCCAAAATCACAACCCTAGAATTATAACCTTATTCAAAAGCTATAAAGCAAGTACCAGTTATCTGTTAAACTCACGCATACTTAAAAATTCCATAATGACCGTGTTGTGAATACTAACTTCAAAAATGATCAGATGTGTCTAATGAATGTCTTTTTATCTGAAAGGGGGAAAAAATAAATGGCACTTTATCGCAATAGATTAGAATTTACTCCTATCAGGATTTTCCAGAATATTCCTGATTTAAAACAGCTCATCCCAATGCCAGAATATATCCTAATTTTTGATTTAAAAAATGGTTACTCTAACTTTAAAAATTGAAGGTCTTTTTATCTGTGATCACAAAGCCTCCCCAGCAAGAAAAGGAGACCACTATTATCACCTTCATTTTGATGAAACAGAGAGAAAAAAGGTAATTGCTCACTTAGGCCACTTGCCAGGAGCAATAGAAGAAATGGACCCACAATTTCTCCTGGCTTGCCCATGTTTTTCCAGCAGAGTACTGCATGAACACAGCGTGTAATGCTGCAATAATAAGAAACATTATTGATCTGAGGTTGTAGAACTGGTATTCCTGCCTTATCCTCACATTGAGCATAAAAATGATCAAAAACATACTTGAAGATACTCCTTTCCTTCTGTTTTTCCTTTCTACTTCATACCCTCTGGGTAACATTATCAGACACCAGAGTCAAAAGAACGAAGACAGGGTGAGCGGAGGTCGTAACCGGGGAAATGCAGGAAAAGCTTAACACACTGAGATATTTAAATCCCCTTTTTAACACCACAAATAATGTGATTATGAAAGTGTACAACACAGAATTGAAAGAACTTGTAATAAAATGTTTTTGCTTTTATCTCTGGGTCAGAATATGACAAGGGAAGGGGGAATGGGGCCCAGGGAGGTGCCCCCCCAGCCCTGCATTCCCCTTCACCAGGGCTGGCCCCAGGGGAGGAGGTGGGGTACACAGGAAGACAGAAAGTGCCTTTTCTTTTCACTCCAGCCATATAACATCCCCAAACCAGGGGAGAGCACAGGTACTCAGCACCCGAAGGTAGAGGACATTCTACATGTCAACCAGGAATGAGTTTATCATTTGAAAATATTAATAGCTGTTAAATGATATAAAATCTTCCATGTTGCAATCGGGGAAAATGAACAAGTATGTCACCCCGCTTATAATATGAGCACATGTTTTAAAAAGCGAGTTTGTGCTTTTGTTTTTTAATTATGCAAACCTGAGAAATTACACTTGGAAACATCCCCAGCAAGGGCCGAAAGACCGTGAAGCTGGGGATGGCAGTGCTCTCCGGACAAGCATAGGAGTGACTAGGGGTCTGTGGAACAAAACGTTTGAGATCGGGTTGTCTGTGCAAGGGAAACGGAGACCTCCCGCAGGACAGCACAGATTCAAAGTCTCTTTTACTCTTGGCACTACACACGCTTACTTATACTGAAATTTGAAGCGGAAGCAGTTTCTACACCTTTGTCTACGCGCGAAGTATGACATGCCAGAATTACAGGTAATTGGAAACATGGGCTTTCTGGGCATGAGATGGAAGAACCCAGAAACATGCAAATTTCCTCTCTGATTGTTCAGCTCCCATCTCCTCCCCACCAGAGCAAATATATAGTTACACCAGGACTGATTTTCCTAGACAGCGTGTGATTAAATATTCACGTGGTATTTGTCCTAGTCTGCTGGCTTTTCCTCCATATCAAAACACATATAGGTTGTCTTGTCATTTTATTTTTCTCTTCTTCTTGCCTACTCCCTCCCTCCTTCACTCTCTCCCTCACTCCCTCCTTTTCTCCATCCTGCCTCCCCCCTCCCACCTTTCCTTCCTACACTGCTTCCCTCCTTCCTTCCTTTCTTCCTGCTCTTTCATTTTCTGCTTGAGCGCAGATGATGCTTTATGTCCAAGCAGGGATCTTGCCGTTCTAGGATGTTCGGTATCAGGGAGCACAGACCTTCTCTTTGTTTCCTAAACTGCTGATACTCTGCGTGAGTCCCTGCCAAGCCCAGTAAGACCCAAGGTCTCAGGCACAAGACCATGACAGTTATGCGTGCCCTCTCGCAGAGAGAAAGAAGGAGGGAACCAGCAAAGACTTTGGGGTTCGCACAACACATCCCCGGCGGTGGTCTCTGGAGCCCAGCACCCTTGGCCAGACAGGATACGCCCCAGGCCACACTGGGTAAAGGTCAGCTGCTGCCTCCCCCTACTCCAACATGGCTGCTGGAGCAAACAGTCCTCGGTCTTCAGGCTCCTTGAGTGGGGAGATTGCATTTCAGCCCATTGTTCTGGGTAGACACTTATTAACCCGACTGCATTAGGAGCGGGGGATCGCATCCATATCTATCGATTAGCAGTCCGTAGGCAGTAATCCTCCCGCTCCGATCAATGCAGCCAGTAAAGCCCGCCTCACTGCCCAGCAGTGCCCTTTTCTCTGGCCATTGATGTGCTTGTCTGTGCTTGTTGGGATGTGGGAGAGGCTGGAGAGAAGGTGAGTTGCAGAGTGCAGCGTTTACAATTCCCGGAAATTCCTGGTGAGAGCAGACCTGCTTTCCTGATAACCCTCTGCCCGTGGCAAGCAATGTTAAGCAATTTTTAACAAATAAGCCCACTGTGTGGAACAAACATAGAATGCCCCAGCCATCGTTCCAGGATTATAGATCACAATAATCCTCTGGCCAGGTAGAAACTGATGGAGCCGGCTTCAGAGACCTTAAACCTTTCACATCCGTAACATCAAAACCCACTCACAGATTTGGCTTCGTCCTTGCATAGGGTTTTACACGCGGCTGTCTGTAATAGAAAAGTGGTTACCTTTGGCATCTCTGTATCGTGGGGCATTTTTCTTGAGCAAAAACATTACTGGGAAGTAACCATTTCCTGTGTTTTACTTATATTGATCTTTTTTTTTTTTAATTTTCGTTGTCCCTCAAATAATTAAATGTGTTGATACATTTAAGGAATCCACCTGAGAACTTGTGGTTTTTAAAATAATATTAAGCAAGAGGTGTCCAAATCAAGTCAATTTTGTCCTCCCACAATGGCAGAGTCAAAATGATTTAACAAGAAACCCAAAGCAAGAGCAGTGGAACATCCCCGAGGAGTTGCTGATGATCGACTCAGTGCCGTCTAGTTGATATGAAGCCAAGATCTGTGTTTCCCCTGCTTTCCGTTCGCCACTAAGCACTTTCCAGTGAGGAAGGGTCCATCTCCTCCGCACACTTTGTGATACTTAGCACAGAAGCTTTCCAAAGAGAAAGCTCTTGCGTGCAGGTGACCCCACAGCTGCACGCGCTGCTGGGGCAGAGGGGGCGGTGGTGGAGAATGGCCTGAGTCTGCCCCTTCCCCTTGGCACTCAGAAGCCCTGCCCCCACCATCCCACTGCCACCAGGCGCACACAGCCTTTATGACCTTCCCGCTTCTCTAAGAGTGCTCTCTGGGCAGCTCCTTCTACAATCACATCTACATGAAACGGCTGAAGCTGAATCCTGAGCAGGGAAGGTAGTGTGTGAGGAGCAACAGCACAACTCCAGATAGTGAGTTCTCCATGTACACCCACGTGGCCAGCTGTGGTACATCCCTCTGTACCACACACTTGCACACATTAAATCACTCCCATTAAAAGACTATGAGATTTGCTTGACTTATTTTGCTCAGCATCATCTCTTCCAGTCACGTCCATGTTGCTACAAAAGTTGGGTATTCATCCTTTCTGATGGAGGCATAATACTCCATCATGTATATGGACCACATCTTCCTTATCCATTCGTCCGTTGAAGGGCATCCTGGTTCTTTCCACAGTTTGGCAATCGTGGCCTTTGCTGCTATGAACATCGGGGTACAGATGGAGGGCACATATTGCATGGAGCACTGGGTGTGGTGCATAAACAGTGAATCTTGGAACACTGGAAAAAATAAAATGAAATTAAAAAAAAGACTATGACCTTTGTTTCCAAATACTCCTCCACAGAGATGTGAAATTTTAATGCGTGTGTATATTCTTGTAATGGTATGACCAGATATATTTATAATTAAAAGGAAGCTCAGTGAACAGAGGTATTGTGTTGATTTTCTATGAGGAGCCCAGGAACCTATCTTTCTGGTAAATTATGCAAGTATATGCACTCTAAAATTAAAAGGCAATCCAAAGCAGGAGACTGGTTTAGTTCTGTTTAAAAATAAACATTTTAAGGGCATCTGGGTGGCTCGATTGGCTAAGTGTCCAACTCTTGATTTTGGCTCAGGTCATGATTTCAGCATTGTGAGAATGAGTCCCGCATTGGACTCCACACTGGCTGTTGAGCCTTCTTAAGATTCTCTCTGTCCCTTTCCTTCTGCCCCCTCCCAAAATTTTAAAAATAATAAATAAAATGAATAAAAGTAACCATTTTATTTAATAGTGATAAAATATATGTCTATAGAAACATGCATGCACAACATAAATAAATTTGCATAAGAGCAGATTTTTAAATTTATTTTTTAAATTTCATTTCACTGTACCAGAACTCATTGTTTATGCACCACACCCAGTGCTCCATGCAATACATGTCCTCCCTAATACCCACCACCAGGCTCACCCAACCTCCCACCCCCCGCCCCTTCAAAATCCTCAGAATGTTTTTCAGAGTTCGCAGTCTCTCATGGTATGTCTCTCCTTCCAACTTCTCCCAACTCACTTCTCCTCTCCATCTCCCCATGTCCTCCATGTTATTTCCTGTGCTCCACAAATAAGTGAAACCATATGATAATTGACTTTCTCTGCTTGACTTATTTCACTCAGCATAATCTCTTCCAGTCCCGTCCATGTTGCTACAAAAGTTGGGTAGTCATCCTTTCTGATGGATACACTCCATAGTGTATATGGACCACATCTTCCTTATCCGTGGAAGGGCATCTTGGTTCTTTCCACAGTTTGGCGACTGTGGCCATTGCTGCTATGAACATTGGGGTATAGATGGCCCTTCTTTTCACTACATCTGTATCTTTGGGGTAAATACACAGCAGTGCAATTGCAGGGTCATAGGGAAGCTCTATTTTTAATTTCTTAAGGAATCTCCGCACTGTTTTCCAGAGTGGCTGTACCAACTTGCATTCCCACCAACAGTGTAAGAGGGTTCCCCTTTCTCCACATCTTCTCCAACACAGGTTGTTTACTCTCTTGTTAATTTTGGCCATTCTAACTGGTGTAAAGTGGTATCTCAATGTGGTTTTGATTTGAATCTCTCTGATGGCTAATGATGATGAACATTTTTTCATGTGTCTGATAGCCATTTGTATGTCTTCGTTGGAGAAGTGTCTGTTCATATCTTCTGCCCATTTTTTGACAGGATTATCTGCTTTGTGTGTGTTGAGAAGTTCTTTATAGATCCTGGATATCAGCCTTTTGTCTGAACTGTCATTTGTGAATATCTTCTCCCATTCCGTGGGTTGTCTCTTTGTTTTGTTGACTGTTTCCTTTGCTGTGCAGAAGCTTTTGATCTTGATGAAGTCCCAAAAGTTCATTTTTGCTTTTGTTTCCTTGCCTTTGGAGACATATCTTGAAAGAAGTTGCTGTGCCTGATATCGAAAAGGTTACTGCCTATGTTCTCCTCTAGAATTCTGATGGATTCCTGTCTCACGTTGAGGTCTTTTATCCATTTCGATTTAATCTTTGTGTACGGTGTAAGAGAATGGTTGAGTTTCATTCTTCTACATATAGCTGTCCAGTTTTCCCAGCACCATTTATTGAAGAGACTGTCTTTTTTCTATGGTTCTTGGTACTATAGCAAATGGAATTGATTCTCTAATTTCCCTTTCTGTATTTTCATTGTTATTGTATAAGAAAGCAACAGAATTCTGTACATTGACTTTGTATCCTGCCACGTTACTGAATTGCTACATGAGTTTTAGCAGTTTGGGGGTGGAGTCTTTGGGTTTTCCATATAAAGAATCATGTCATCTGCGAAGAGAGAGAGTTTGACTTCTTCATTGCCAATTTGAATACCTTGTATTTCTTTGTTGTCTGATTGCTGTTGCTAGGACTTCTAATACTATGTTGAACAAGAGTGGTGAGAGTGAGATCCTTGTTGTGTTCCTGATCTCAACAGGAAGGCTGTGAGCTTATAGGAGCAGATTTTGTTAAGAAATGCTTGGATAATTTGCACATCAAATTGCTAGCATGTTAAGGTTAGATCATGCATCTTTCCCGGGGCGGGGGTGGGGGGGGAGTAAAGTTTGCCACAAACTTGTAACATTCCTAAAGCTGACTTAATTCTAGATATGATTTATCAGTTCCAGGTTGGTTCAAACCTTAGTCTTCAAATTTTCTCAAAGAGCCGGAAACCAACCTGTTTTTGTTGTTGTTTGTTTGTTTGTTTGTTTCTGGGTCCCAGATAATAATATGATAGCTACTCATAACTGTTGGTGTTGGAACAAAAGTCATTCCTTGCTGGGCTCCTCCCACCCCCCACCCCGGCCTCCTCCTTTCCATCCCTCCCTTCCTTCCTTGTGTGTCCTGCTCTGGTGTATGTGCAGAGCCTAGAGTAGCTCCTAGTGAATAAAACGTACTCACCATGCTAAGCAAATGAATAAAGCATCCCTCTTATTTATGCCTTCAGCCAACATATTGATGGCACCTTGAGCCAGATCCTGTGCCATGTCCCAGGAAGGCACAGAAAAGCCTGTCGAGGCCCCTGCTTTGAAGACACGTGCAGCCCAAAGAAGGGCAGAGGCAAGCATGGTCCCCGTACTCACTCGACTTTACACTGGAAGGGAATACCTCACCCTTGTCTTCTCTATAATGAGGTTATTTTTTAGGAAGAATCAGTTGCAAAAATTATTTTCATTTGTTGGCTAATTTTAAAACTATTAAAAATTAAGTAAGAATTCAAACCTTAACCCTATCATTCAAATTTAAATATTTCTTATATGACCACAAATGTGAGTGTACAAACAAAACCATCATGTCTTTCAGATAGTAGTGTTTCAGTGTTTTAAAATTTATTTTTTAAAAGATTTTATTTATTTATCTGACATAGATCTCAAGTAGGCAGGGAGAGAGGAAGGGAAGCAGGCTCCCTGCTGAGCAGAGAGCCAGATGCAGGTTCAATCCCAGGGGCTCAATCCCAAGATGCTGAGATCATGACCTGATCTGCAGGCAGAGGTTTTAACCCCCTGAGCCACCCAGGTGCCCCTGTTTTAAACTTTAGATACAAACTTAAAACTCTAAGTGGACTTTGAAGCAATTTAAGTTCTGTTTCTTTATCTTTAAAACCATTGAGCTACATCGTCTAGTCAGATGTTCCACAGAACCATAGGAAGGTGTAGAGCCACAGAGAGGGGACTAGAAGCTTTTCCTAAAGTGACTGGCCATAATCCCAAGTCACCGTGAACTTCCTCTACACACAAACCCAAGCAGAGGAGTCCATGTGTGACGGGTAACCATGTAACTGAGATTTATTAAGAGTTCAGTCATAAAAATATGCTAACTTGAAGCTTACAGATATATTATTTTTTAAAGATTTTATTTATTTATTTGAGACAGAGACAGTGAGAGAGAGCATGAAAGGGGAGAAGGTCAGAGGGAGAAGCAGACTCCCCGTGGAGCTGGCAGCCCAATGCAGGACTCGATCCCGGGACTTCGGGATCATGACCTGAGCTGAAGGCAGTCGCTCAACCAACTGAGCTACCCCAGGTGCCCTACAGATATATTATTAAATCTCAACAGTAACCAGAATGATCATTTACAACCAAGACCCACAAAATGCTATTTGTCAGAGAGCATGTTTTATCGTGACTCGGCTTAGCATGTGTTCATCGTGAAAAGAAGCAGAGTCCGTTTTACTGCTGTTCTGAATGCTCAAGGGACAATGCCTGTGCGGCCCTACTATCCGTCCTCACTGCCCCAGACTCGGTGTGATACCCCAAACAAGCTAGCACGAATCACAGGATAATATTATTTCATGCTGTTGGGCTAACAACTATCCCCTTAGAGTCACTGCTAGGAATACAGTGACTAGGAATACAGAACTAGGAATACAGAACTAGGAATCAAGAACCATCTTCATCCCAACCATATCTTCCCATTCTGTGTGCGTCTGCTTGGGATCTGAACTCACCCAGAGTGACAGAGAGAGGCACACCTATGCACCATGCTGATGGGTCCAGGTGCTGTGGAGAACTGCGCCATTCAATTTCCAAGGACTGAATGGAGCTCTCGAATGGTTCAGATTAATTTAATTGTTAGCGGTTTTCTGAAAACCCTTGAAGGGGCTTCATTTTGTTCTGTACACTTAGAGATGCTCTAAAATACTCATTGATGATAGGGAGCACTTGCCACAAGCTAAAGATTGGACAGACGCTTGTATGATTACGATGTTGCCAGACATTGTAACTGTTCCACTTGCTTTATGTGAACAGTGTACACCCCAGTAACCCTGTCAAGTAAGCACTATGGGTACTCCCATTCACAGAGGAGAAACTGGTACACACAGAGCACCAAACAACTTGTACAAGTTTGCACAGTGAGGACATGACTGAGCTAGAACTCAACCCACAAAGTCTGGCTCCAAAGTCTGTGTGCCACCCCCCTGGTGCCCACCAAACGTCACCTTAAAGGATCGTCTGGAGAAACCCAAGTGCAAATTACCTAATCTCGTGAGATGAAAAGTGTGTTTGCAGTTGCATTACTTAAGTATATTATTTATTTATTCCTACTGTCTGATATAAAATCCTCTTCAGCTGTGTAAATGAGTTCTCCTGGTGAGATTTTCATCTAGAAAGAGAAAATGATATTTTTGACTACCTACCACGTGTCAGGTACTCAGCCAGGAGACTGACACATGTCATTGCATTTAATTATCCAAATAACCTTGTAAAGCAGTTTTTGTGGTTTTTGTTTTTGTTTTATTTTGTCCTGTTTTGTTTTCCATTAGGAAAATCAAAATGCACCAAAAGTAAGCGATTTCCACAGTGTTTCTATAGATAATGAAAAATTGAAACTACTCAGGAAATTAGGGATGCCAGCCTGGCTCAGTCAGTGGAGCATGTGACTCTTGATCTCAGGGTCATGAGTTCGATCTCCAGGTTGGGCATAAAGCTTGCCTTAAAAAATAAAATAATAAACATTTTAAAAGAAAAAGAAAAAAGAAAAGCAGATACTCAAGAAATTAAACTCATGTCTCTCTGGGCAAAAACAAGAACCAAAAATGCTGACTTGTAACATCAGCTCATGGCTCTGGAGTCAGAAGATGAGGTCAGAGCCCAAGGCGGTTATGATCATCTTTTCTCTCAAAATCCTGGATGCTGTTGCTACCCTACCCACAGTGTCCTTGTTAAAGCAGCACTGCTGAAAGGACCACACTTGGTGGGTGACTCTGTAGACCCCCAGGTGAGCCAGGAGATGTCCCAACATGGAGGCCTTTCCCCGATGGGTCCTATAGTAGTGAGTCTTAAGTCAATCAGATGGGAACTTTCTGAAATACGTATTACAAATACAGGGGGATTCATCAAATTGAAGTGCAAGGCAAATAGCACACTGAAGTGAATATAGATGCCATGGAAATCAGAGCCAGAGGGTTTAGGAGAAACCCAGAAGAAGGAGGAAGTCCCCTGGAGCTGAGAACTTGCAAGTCTCCCCAGTTCCTCATCGCACCTGCAGCCAGCAGTGTAATTTCTTTCCTTGTCCTGTGGACACATGGTGAATTTAAAAACTAAGAAGATAACAAGTTTATGCTAACTTAAGACTCTTATGTATCTTACACAAGGTGTTTACTTACTAGCAGTTGCTGTTAGTTTTTATGTCACAAGGCATTCCAAGACAATTGTCATTCTTGTGAATTTAGTCATAGAATAACTTCTCAAAGTTACTGCAGCTTTAAGCTTGCTGTGTTAAAATCAAAAAGCACTCTGTTTGAAATAGGAAGACCCTGCATACTTCCATCCACACAGGTGATTAAGAACGTACCTTCTGAAGTTCTGTTTCACTTCTGAAAAGAAAAAAATATTATGTATCTTCTATCTAATATGCAGATTGAAAAGCAAATGTCAAAATATACATAAAAGTTCTCTATAAGAGTGAAAGTCAATCAAAATATAAGTTCGGTTTGCCATCTGCAAAAACAGAGTTCTAATCATATAGAACGAGATGGGGCAGAGATGCAGTCCAGAGCCTCAGAAAAGACTTCCCTGATTAAGTGACCTCTAAGTGAAATACGGAGGACAGATCTCTAAGTGAGAAGGGGTGAAGAAAGAATCCCAGATACACAGAGCAGGCATACAAATGAGAGCGATGTCGTGCTCGGACCAGATGAGACTGGCTTGAGAGCTGGTCATGAAGTCTTCAGGAATTTTGCAAGACAGTTGTTCAATGTAGCCACTGTTGAAAAGTAAATTATACATATTTACAAATATATATATCATATTTTAAAAGTATAACAAATACTCAAAACTCATTCTTCAATTATTTTCTGTGTGTTCCTATTGCCTATTTTCTTCAGATTAATTATTTTTGTCGTATTTGTATGGTGGGAATACAACACGATGGACTGCTCTGTGTGTCTTCCCAGTTCGACATTCAGTGGGGTCACACCACAGGTTGAATTTGGTCATGACAAATTCATGACCATGAATCATGAATCAAGTATTTATACCCCCAAATCAGCAAACTACAAAGCAGGGCTTGAATTATAGTCTAGATTTAAGAGTATGTTGATTGTTTAGACTTTAAAAACTCTATGTCTGTAACTGTTACATTGTGAGTGACAAAAAATTGTGGCACTACTCTCTCAATAATTTAAAACTGATTTGGTTCAGTAAAGAAGTCACCCACATGCTTGACAAATGAGTGGAGTTCCAGTAGACATTTTTGTTGAACATTCATGCTGTAGCTACATTCGTTTGTCAATGTTGTGAGCAACTTCTTCGCTGCATCAGACAGTAATCAAACATTTATTCATGGGCCGATTTAGTCAATTATGATTTGATTGTAACCATGGGCTGATGATGAGTACAGAGTTTGGCAAATATCAGTGAACATATTCTGGGAGAATCAATTGGCAAAATGGAATTTACAATAAATATTATTGCATATTTTATTATTTGCAAATTGTGGCTTTTAAAATAAATTCATTCACACACATGCACACACACACGTACCTTTTTCTCTAGGGAGCTAGTCACGAAACCTTTCCACGAACACCAGTGGGTGGCACGTAGTCTTCTTTCATGGGGTGGAGGAAGAACTACAGGACAGACGTTGTGAAATAAATACACAGAGGAAGGAAACGGAGGAGTGATGACACTGGGAGGAGCCAGATCCTATAGGGAAGGTTTATCCTGGCAACTTTGAAAGCCATGGAAAGATTTTAATTAATGATGCATAGTTGTCACGTTTTTTGCTGGAAAAATATTACTGGGCACAGCTGGAAACAACTTGGAGGAGACCAGGAGAGCATGAGAAAGGGTTGGTTTTGAGTATCCCAGTTTTCCAAATGAGAGCTTACGGCAGCAAGAACTAGATGGTGGCATGAAAATATAATCTACATTAGGCAGAGTATGTAAGGCTCAGATGCTATAACAAATAACTCCAAAAGAGCTTTGTATTATTAAAATAAGGGCTTTGCTTACTTAAAGCTATGCAGTGAAAGGTTTGTCAGGCAGTTTCCATGTAAGGATTCAGGCTCGAGACCATCCATTTAGTGTCTCTAATGATGTGTATAACCTCCTTGTTTTCCCCATAATCTAGACTGAATAAAGGGAAATGACAGAGTGAGGATGGAACAAGTGGCCAGAAGTGGCCCGTGCCCCAGTGCCCCCAACTAATCAGAAGGCCCCGCAGAGTTCCACGGAACCCAGAAGTTCAGCTTTCTTCTGTGGCGGGAGGAAAATAAAGTGATTTCTCTTGGCTCAGCCTCACTTTGTCAATGTCTCATTTCCTGACGGTTAAGAGGCACTCAGGTATCTGTTGATGGAACACACATTGAATCGCTCACCTCCCGTCTTCAAGAATTCACTAGAGAAATAAGAAGACGAGTCCTGGGAAGTTTACAGTAGGAATAAAAACCTCAGGTTTGGGTTTGATTTAATTTTTGCTCTTCTGCTTAACCTCTCTGTGACCTTCAGCAAATGCATGTTTCTTGTCTGAGTCTCATTTTTGAAGCTTGTCTAAATGGGGGAGATAATAGCTTGTCTACTTTGGAAGGTCTAAGGAAACTCAGTAGGTAGAAGTAAGTACACACTGTAAGATGTTAGTCCTTTTACTCGGGCCTGAACTAACTGGTGGGGTACAGAATATACTCTGAGTCATGCAAAGAAACCATGAGTTTTGACTGGAAAGATCCCTCTTGTTCTGCTAAAGCAACAAGGGAAAAAAAGCTGGTACTTGGCTTGTTTGGCGGGAGCACAACACGGAGAGGGACTGTCAGCACTGAGCTCACTTTCCCCAGTGGTCTGGCTCTGCACACTGCCATCCCCTACATGGTGTAAATTACTAGTAGGAGTTTTGCAATTCCACTGAAATTAGAAAATAAATATTAAATAAATAAAATAAAATAAATAAGAAAGAAAATAAAATTAATCAGAAAATTAATACGCATTTCCTAACACTGTGGGTTCCAGCTGATGGGTAGAGTTGAAAGAGGTTTAAACATACAAACAATGAAGGCTTTATTTTTAAATTTCTTTTAAGTCACATAAAATTTAGTTGGCAAAGCTCTTTATCCAATTGGAAGAAAGGGCAACTTTGTTGTTGTTGTTGTTTTTGTTTTGTTTTGTTTTTCCATTTTATTTATTTTTCAACGTAACAGTATTCATTCTTTTTGCACAACACCCAGTGCTCCATGCAAAACGTGCCCTCCCCATTACCCACCACCTGTTCCCCCAACCTCCCACCCCTGACCCTTCAAAACCCTCAGGTTGTTTTTCAGAGTCCATAGTCTCTTATGGTTCGCCTCCCCTTCCAAATTTTTTTTTTAATAAACATATAATGTATTTTTATCCCCAGGGGTACAGGTCTGTGAATCGCCAGGTTTACACACTTCACAGCACTCACGATAGCACTTACCCTCCCCAATGTCCATAGCCCCCTCCCCCTCTCCCAATCCCACCTCCCCCCAGCAACCCCCAGTTTGTTTTGTGAGATTAAGAGTCATTTATGGTTTGTCTCCCTCCCAATCCCATCTTGTTTCATTTATTCTTCTCTATCCCCCTACCCCCCCCATGTTGCTTCTCCACGTCCTCATATCAGGGAGATCATATGATAGTTGTCTTTCTCCGATTGAATAATTTCACTAAGCATGATACGCTCTAGTTCCATCCACGTTGTCGCAAATGGCATGATTTCATTTCTTTTGATGGCTGCATAGTATTCCATTGTGTATATATACCACATCTTCTTTATCCATTCATCTGTTGATGGACATCTAGGTTCTTTCCATAGTTTGGCTATTGTAGACATTGCTGCTATAAACATTCGGGTACACGTGCCCCTTCGGATCACTATGTTTGTATCTTTAGGGTAAATACCCAGTAGTGCAATTGCTGGGTCATACGGTAGTTCTATTTTCAACATTTTGAGGAACCTCCATGCTGTTTTCCAGAGTGGTTGCACCAGCTTGCATTCCCACCAACAGTGGAGGAGGGTTCCCCTTTCTCCACATCCTCTCCAGCATCTGTCATTTCCTGACTTGTTCATTTTAGCCATTCTGACTGGTGTGAGGTGAGATCTCATTGTGGTTTTGATTTGTATTTCCCTGATGCCGAGTGACGTGGAGCACTTTTTCATGTGTCTGTTGGCCATCTGGATGTCTTCTTTGCAGAAATGTCTGTTCATGTCCTCTGCCCATTTCTTGATTGGATTGTTTGTTCTTTGGGTGTTGAGTTTGCTAAGTTCCTTATAGATTTTGGATACTAGCCCTTTATCTGATATGTCGTTTGCAAATATCTTCTCCCATTCTGTCAGTTGTCTTTTGGTTTTGTTAACTGTTTCCTTTGCTGTGCAAAAGCTTTTGATCTTGATGAAATTCCAATAGTTCATTTTTGCCCTTGCTTCCCTTGCCTTTGCCGTTGTTCCTAGGAAGGTGTTGCTACGGCTGAGGTCGAAGAGGTTGCTGCCTGCATTCTCCTCAAGGATTTTGATGGATTCCTTTCTCACATTGAGGTCCTTCATCCATTTGGAGTCTATTTTCGTGTGTGGTGTAAGGAAGTGGTCCAATTTCATTTTTCTGCATGTGGCTGTCCAATTTTCCCAGCACCATTTATTGAAGAGGCTGTCTTTTTTCCATTGGACATTCTCTCCTGCTTGGTCGAAAATTAGTTGACCATAGAGTTGAGGGTTGATTTCTGGGCTCTCTATTCTGTTCCACTGATCTATGTGTCTGTTTTTGTGCCAGTACCATGCTGTCTTGATAATGACAGCTTTGTAATAGAGCTTGAAGTCCGGAATTGTGATGCCACCAACTTTGGCTTTGTTCTTCAATATTCCTTTGGCTATTCGAGGTCTTTTCTGGTTCCATATATATTTTAGGATTATTTGTTCCATTTCTTTGAAAAAAGTGGATGGTATTTTGATAGGGATTGCATTAAATGTGTAGATTGCTTTAGGTAGCATAGACATTTTCACAATATTTATTCTTCCAATCCAGGAGCATGGAACATTTTTCCATTTTTTTGTGTCTTCCTCAATTTCTTTCATGAGTACTTTATAATTTTCTGTGTATAGATTCTTAGTCTCTTTGGTTAGGTTTATTCCTAGGTATCTTATACTTTTGGGTACAATTGTAAATGGGATTGACTCCTTAATTTCTCTTTCTTCAGTCTTGTTGTTGGTGTACAGAAATGCAACTGATTTCTGTGCATTGATTTTATATCCTGACACTTTACTGAATTCCTGGACAAGTTCCAGCAGTTTTGGAGTGGAGTCTTTTGGGTTTTCCACATATAGTATCATATCATCTGGGAAGAGTGATAGTTTGACTTCTTCTTTACCAATTTGGATGCCTTTAATTTCTTTTTGTTGTCTGATTGCTGAGGCTAGGACTTCTAGTACTATGTTGAATAGCAGTGGTGATAATGGACATCCCTGCCGTGTTCCTGACCTTAACGGAAAAGCTTTCAGTTTTTCTCCATTGAGAATGATATTTGCGGTGGGTTTTTCATAGATGGCTTTGATAATATTGAGGTATGTGCCCTCTATCCCCACACTTTGAAGAGTTTTGATCAGGAAGGGATGCTGTACTTTGTCAAATGTTTTTTCAGCATCTATGGAGAGTATCATATGGTTCTTGTTCTTTCTTTTATTAATGTGTTCTATCACATTGATTGATTTGCGGATGTTGAACCAACCCTGCAGCCCTGGAATAAATCCCACTTGATCGTGGTGAATAATCCTTTTAATGTACTGTTGAATCCTATTGGCTAGTATTTTGGCGAGAATTTTTGCGTCTGTGTTCATCAAGGATATTGGTCTGTAGTTCTCTTTTTTGGTGGGATCCTTGTCTGGTTTTGGGATCAACGTGATGCTGGCCTCATAAAATGAGTTTGGAAGTTTTCCTTCCGTTTCTATTTTTGGGAACAGTTTCAGGGGAATAGGAATGAGTTCTTCCTTAAATGTTTGGTAGAATTCCCCTGGGAAGCCGTCTGGCCCAGGGCTTTTGTTTGTTTGGAGATTTTTGATGACTGTTTCAATCTCCTTACTGGTTATGGGCCTGTTCAGGTTTTCTATTTCTTCCTGGTTCAGTTGTGGTAGTTTATATGTCTCTAGGAATGCGTCCATTTCTTCCAGATTGTCCAATTTGTTGGCGTAGAGTTGCTCATAGTATGTTCTTATAATTGTCTGTATTTCTTTGGTGTTAGTTGTGATCTCTCCTCTTTCATTCATGATTTTATTTATTTGCGTCCTTTCTCTTTTCTTTTTGATGAGTCTGGCCAGGGGTTTATCAATCTTATTGATTCTTTCAAAGAACCAGCTCCTAGTTTCCTTGATTTTTTCTATTGTTTTTTTGGTTTCTATTTCATTGATTTCTGCTCTGATCTTTATGATTTCTCTTCTCCTGCTGGGTTTAGGGTTTCTTTCTTGTTCTTTCTCCAGCTCCTTTACGTGTAGGGTTAGGTTGTGTATTTGAGACCTTTCTTGTTTCTTGAGAAAGGCTTGTACCGCTATATATTTTCCTCTCAGGACTGCCTTTGCTGTGTCCCACAGATTTTGAACCGTTGTGTTTTCATTATCATTTGTTTCCATGAATTTTTTCAATTCTTCTTTAATTTCCTGGTTAACCCATTCATTCTTTAGAAGGATGCTGTTTAGTCTCCATGTATTTGGGTTCTTTCCAGCTTTCCTCTTGTGATTGAGTTCTAGCTTCAGAGCATTGTGGTCTGAAAATATGCAGGGAATAATCCTAATATTTTGATACCGGTTGAGACCTGATTTGTGACCCAGGATGTGATCTATTCTGGAGAAGGTTCCATGTGCACTAGAGAAGAATGTGTATTCTGTTGCTTTGGGATGAAATGTTCTGAATATATCTGTGATGTCCATCTGGTCCAGTGTGTCATTTAAGGCCTTTATTTCCTTGTTGATCTTTGGCTTGGATGATCTGTCCATTTCAGTGAGGGGAGTGTTAAAGTCCCCTACTATTATTGTATTATTATTGATGTGTTTCTTTGATTTTGTTATTAATTGGTTGATATAGTTGGCTGCTCCCACATTAGGGGCATAGATATTTAAAATTGTTAGATCTTCTTGTTGGACAGACCCTTTGAGTAGGATATAGTGTCCTTCCTCATCTCTTATTATAGTCTTTGGCTTGAAATCTAATTGATCTGATATAAGGATTGCCACCCCAGCTTTCTTCTGATGCCCATTAGCATGGTAAATTGTTTTCCACCCCCTCACTTTAAATCTGGAGGTGTCTTCGCGTCTAAAATGAGTTTCTTGTAGGCAACATACTGATGGGTTTTGTTTTTTTATCCATTCTGATACCCTGTGTCTTTTGATTGGGGCATTTAGCCCATTAACATTCAGGGTAACTATTGAGAGATATGAATTTAGTGCCATTATTAGCCTGTAAGGTGACTGTTACTGTATATTGTCTCTGTACCTTTCTGATCTACTACTTTTAGGCTCTCTCTTTGCTTAGAGGACCCCTTTCCATATTTCCTGTAGAGCTGGTTTGGTGTTTGCAAATTCTTTCAGTTTTTGTTTGTCCTGGAAGCTTTTGATCTCTCCTTCTATTTTCAATGATAGCCTAGCTGGATAGAGTATTCTTGGCTGCATGTTTTTCTCGTTAATGCTCTGAATATATCATGCCAGCTCTTTCTGGCCTGCCAGGTCTCTGTGGATAAGTCTGCCGCCAATCTAATATTTTTACCATTGTATGTTACAGACTTCTTTTCTCGGGCTGCTTTCAGGATTTTCTCTTTGTCACTAAGACTTGTAAATTTTACTATTAGGTGACGGGGTGTGGACCTATTCTTGTTGACTTTGAGGGGGGTTCTCTGCATCTCCTGGATTTTGATGCTTATTCCCTTTGCCATATTAGGGAAATTCTCTCCAATGATTCTCTCCAATAGACCTTCTGCTCCCCTCTCTGTTTCTTCTTCTTCTGGAATCCCAATTATTCTAATGTTGTTTCGTCTTATGGTGTCACTTATCTCTCGAATTCTCCCCTCGTGGTCCAGTAGCTGTTTGTTCCTCTTTTGCTCGGCTTCCTTATTCTCTGTCATTTGGTCTTCTATATCACTAATTCTTTCTTCTGCCTCATTTATCCTAGCAGTGAGAGCCTCCATTTTTGATTGCACCTCATTAATAGCTTTTTTGATTTCAACTTGGTTAGATTTTATTTCTTTAATTTCTCCAGAAAGGGCTTTAAAATCTCCAGAGAGGGTTTCTCTAATATCTTCCATGCCTTTTTCGAGCCCGGCTAGGATGTTCAGAATCGTCATTCTGAACTCTTGATCTGACATATTACCCGTGTCTGTGTTGATTAGGTCCCTAGCCTTCGGTACTGTCTCTTGTTCTTTTGTTTGTGGTGGTTTTTTCTGCCTTGTCATTTTGTCCAGATAAGAGGATATGAAGGAGCAAATAAACTACTAAAAGGGTGGCAAAGACCCCAGAAAAATGCGCTGTAACCAAATCAGAAGAGACCCCTAATTGTGGGGGGGAGAATGGGGATAAAAACAGGTTCTGAAAAAAAAAAGAAAAAAAAAAAGAAAAAAATTTAAAAATAAAACAAATAAAAAATATAAAAAAGAAAGAAAAATATATATATATTTAGATGAACTAGTCAAAAAACGTTAAAAAAGAAAAGGGTAAAGTTTTAAAAAATTTAGCAGAAGAAGAAAAAAGATAAAAGAAAAAAAATTGAAAAAAGAAAAAAAAATTGAAGTAGCCGCAAGACTAAAGAATCATGGGGAGAAAGCCATGAGTTCCGTGCTTTGCTTTCTCCTCCTCTGGAATTGCTCTGCTGTCTTAGGAATTGAACCTGCTTTCTCCTTGATAGATGAACTTCGTCCTGGCTGGATATTTTGTTGATCTTCTGGGGGAGGGGCCTGTTGTAGTGACTCTCAAGTGTCTTTTCCCCGAGGCGGGATTGCACCGCCCTTACCGGCGGCCGGACTAAGTAATCGGCTCGGGTTCGCTTTTGGGAGCTTCTGTTCCCTGAACGCTTTCCGTAGAGTTCCGGAGGACAGGAATGAAAATGGCGGCCTCCCAGTCTCCGGCCCGGAGGAGCTGAGAGCCTGGGGCCCCACTCCTCAGTGCGCCCCCAGAGGACAGCACCCAATCACTCCCGTATCCCCAGCCTCCAGCCGCGCTCCGAGCTCACCCAGCCCACGACCAGTTCAAGGTAACCCCGAGCTGAGAGTTCAGTCCTCGGCTCTGTCTCTGCAGCCGGCTTCTCCGTTCTAATACCTGCGAGCTCTGCGATACTCCGACACCCCCGATCCTTCTGTGACCCTGCGGGGCCTGGGGCCACGCTGGCCCCGCGTGGGCTTCACCCCGGTTTAGCCCCTGGAGCAATGTCCCTCAGTGGAACAGGCTTTTAAAAGTCCTGATTTTGTGCTCCGTTCCTCCGCCGCTTGCCGGGAGCCGGCCCCTCCCCCCGCGGTCTATCTTCCCGTCGTTTTAGATTCACTTCTCCGCCAGTCCTACCTTTCAGAAAGTGGTTGATTTTCTGTTTCTAGAGTTGCTGTTCTTCTTCTCTTCGCTCTCCCATTGGATTTGTAGGTGTTTGCAATGTTTAGATAAGCTATCGAGCTGATCTCCTGCTACCTGATGTAGTCTCAGGCTGCTACTTCTCTGCCATCTTGACTCCTCCTGTTGTTGTTGTTTTAATCTGCAACAAATGTATCAATAGAAACATGTTATTGTGTGCTTAGCAGAAAGAGAGCAAAGTTGAGAAACTTCACGACCAAAAACAAAAGATGCACTTCCTTTTTGCCTCCCTGTGTCTTCTACAAACCCACCTTCCTCATCCACCTGGACCATTTCCATCACTGCCTTTCCACAGCCCAGTTTTGAGGCTTGGGTATCTCCCAGTTGTCTTGTGCACAGATTTTTTTTTTTTTTTAAGTGTAAGTTGCTCTGAGAGAGGATAGCAGGGGGAACCACTTTTTTTTTTTTAAGATTTTATTTATTTGACAGACAGAGATCACAAGTAGGCAGAGAGGCAGGCAGAGAGAGAGAGGAGAAAGCAGGCTGTCCGCAGAGCAGAGAGCCCGATGCGGGGCTCGATCCCAGAACCCTGGGATCATGACCTGAGCCGAAGGCAGAGGCTTTAACGCACTGAGCCACCCAGGCGCCCCAGATTTTTTTTTATTAAGTTCATTTAGCCAACATACAGTACATCACTATTTTTTGTCGTGTCATTCAATGATTCATTAGTTGTATATCATACCCAGTGCTCATCAGACTTTTTAATGCAAATATTAATCTTATTACAAAGCCCTTTTTCAAGAGTCCTCACTTGGGTTAGGCCACCTACAGAATCCTAAAGTCTTATTTACGGCATCCAATGCTGTCAGAGAACAAACCCCACATATTTGTCTGGCTGTACTTCCTACAATTCCAACTCTGTCCCCCAAATATTTGTAGCCGTGGGTGGTTTGTTCAGTTGGTCAGGCGTGCTCTGGGTTCTGTGCCACTGCATGCATCTTTCTACCTGCTGGAAATGTCTACTTGTGTGCCTGATAGACGACAAATTCCTATTCTCCTTTCAAGCCTCGGCTCATACTTCTGATGAACTCGCAGATCTCTCCAGGCTGCTTTCTACAACCCCTCCCCACATATGGCATTCACACAAGCCTTCAGTAGAACAAACCCACTACTGAGTAGCTCAGTGTGGAAATGCTCATTGGACGCTCCTGAACCATTAAGCCCCCAGAAGTTAGGGACCATGTTCTTTTAATCCTACGATCCCTAGTTTCTGCCACACACCCAACACAGAGTAGGTATTTTGTAGAGTTCATAAGCAGGAAGGAGGGTGTCTACGATTGTGGCTGTGTGCGGACCATCCACCTCACAGGCATCCGTCGGTGTGGCACAGCAGAAGGGAGCCTCGCTGGTAACCGGTGCCATGCACCCCCCGCCCTCTGGTGCCCACATTAAGGAGAGGGACAGCACTCATCTTCCACACTGCTTCAACTTGTACACAGAACTCAGCTTCTTTGAATTTAGTAAAAAGAATCAATATACCAAATTTAGCAAGAAGTAAAGACTTATTGAAGATTTTGTACAGGTGATAAAATAGAAGTTTACAATAAAAAATTTCTTTTTAAAAAATTCTAAAATTCCCTTTCAACCAATTTCTATTTCCCAGAGCCTTTTCTACTTCTGCAGGGGTGGCCTTTTAATGTTGCTTGTCTCTAGTTCTCCAGAATCACCCTCCCAAGGGACCTGCAGGTGCCCTCCACTTATTAGAGCTGGACCTGGGGTGACCAATGACCCTGATTTGTAGGGGATGGGGTTTCCTTAGGTGTGGGGTTCTCAGTATGAAACCTGGACTGTCCAGGGCAAACTGAGACAGTTGGTCACCCACCTCATTTCCCGAGAAGCAGATGCCAAGATGGGAATAAATATGCAAGGATTTTACTAGGGGAAATACCTGGGGAAGAAAGAAGAAAGAAAGAAAGAAAGAAAGAAAGAAAGAAAGAAAGAAAGAAAGAATGAATCTGGAGAAGGCAGGAGACTGGGACCCGGAGAGAAGGCGGGAAGAGCTGTGGGAGCCACCCGAACTGTTAAGGAGTCCAGGAGGTTCCTGCGTGTCCTCCAGCCGAAGCAGCCAAAGCAAGTCCCCCGGGAAGAGACCTGCCTGTCATTACCAGGGAGTAGCCCTGGGAAGCCTGGCCTTGCACAGATGCTGGGATGGATTTCAAGTGGGGCCTTTGGTCAGTGAAGCTCCCTGGAGTTGAAGGTCATAAGGGAACATCCTGGTGACTGCCACACCCTCGCCAGCAAAACCATTTGGATCTGCCCCAGCTGCAAGTCTCACCCTGGCACAAAGTCTCTTGTTCGGCCCCTCCCAGCTGAAAGAATGCATCCTTTGCAGAATCAGTTAATGCATACTTTTTGTTACCAGGTTTTAAGGGTCTCAAGCCCCCAGGAACACCAGTCAATGAATCTGCCCTCTCTGATTACATGATTAGTAGGCATTTATTCTTTTGGGTTCCTCTCTCCATTTCTGAAATAACTGTAGTTCTTAGAAATTCCGAACACTAGACTTAATGACTTGAAAGATCTTCTTTGCTCTGACTACAAGATCCACACTCCTAAGCCCTGATTTCTGAAGGAAGAGTTCTCTGCAGGTCTTCATTCTTACAGTTTATGGACAGCCCACACTATCTGCCCAGGTGTGTGGTGCAGGAACCCCAGAGAGCCTTAACTTGCCTTTCAGTGTGTCCCTCAGCCCTGTCCAAGGGGGCTTCACAACGGACAACAGAAGTAACTTATTTCTTCCTGGTTGTGTTCCTTCCTTCTCTTCCTCTCTCCCTCCCCCCCGACCATCTCCCTCCCTTTTTCTTTCCTTGCTTCTTTTTTTCTTTTCTTCCTTCTTTCCTTTCTTCCACTTACTTCACATCATTGATTCATTTTTTTAATCCTTAGAACAACTAATAATCTTACCAGATGGCAATTATTACTTTTATTATTTAATTATTACTATGTTATTATCATTTCTGGGGAGGAAAACCAATGTTCAGAAAGTGAAATACAGCGATAGGGAGTCTAAACTCTAGACTTCTCCCTTCGGAAAGGAAATGTCTCTAGCACATCTGCATATCCACCAAGGGAATGGGAGCTCGAGAGCTCAAAGCCCCCTAAGGAAGGGCTCTGGGGAAAAGGGAGGGAGAGGAGAAATAAAACGAGAGGAATAAAAAGACAAACACTTGCTCTTTCTACCATATGCTGTCCTGGCTCCTGAATGTCCATCAAATAATGCAACAACAGCCCTGGGACTCCCGTACCAAATCTTGCTCGGGGCAGTCGAGGGCTTCCACTGGTCGCGCTTTTCTAGGACATATGCTCAGGGATCAGAGCTAACCTCAGGGCAGGACAAAAACCAGATTAGAAACCCATACTTCAGGTCCTCAGTAACTGTCCCCTGTAAATGGAAAACACAGGTTTGGGGGGAAGAGAAGCTCTTTCCTAGACAATTCCCAATCCAGATTCCAGATAGCAATAGAGATCAAGTTTAATTCCCGAAGTCCAAGAAAATCAAGTAATTACCATCCTGGTAAAGAATATATGCATTTTTGGGGACCTGAGTGGCTCAATGGGTTAAGCCTCTGTCTTCAGCTCAGGTCATGAACCCAGGGTCTTGGGATTGAGCCCCACATCAGGATCCCTGCTGAGCAGGGAGTCTGCTTCTCCCTCTGGTTCCCTCTCCCTGCTTGTGCACTCTCTCTTTCTCTGTCAAATAAGTAAAATGTTTTAAAAAAGAAAATAAAAGTGAATTAAATTTATACCCAAGGGCTTTGGGTTTGTTGTTGTTGTTTGTTTGTTTGTTTTGGCACCCTGTGATGGTTATCAGTCTGGGTCAGCTGGGCTCAACCTCAGTGCTCACTTAGTTACCCTGTGGCTGCACAGGTGGGCCGCAGATGTGGCGACCATCTTCCACCAGTTGACTTTAAGTAAAGAAAACTTTCCTCTGTAATGTGAGTGGGTGTCGTCCAATCCCTTGAAGGGACTTAAAAGCAAAAACTGAGGTTTCCCACAGAAGAAGACATTCTGCCTTAGGACCGCAACTCCCACTCTCCCCTGAACTTCCAGCGGGCTTGCTTACAAATTCAAGACTTGCCAACCCCCACCATCACACGAGCCAGTTCCTTGAACTAAGTCTTTTAATGTACATGTGTGTGCACACATGTGCACGTGTCTGTGGCCTATAGTAAGAGTAGATTACATATTGGCTAAAAAATTATATTAAAAAATATATATATATTTTAAATATACTTCAACCCTACCCCAAGAGTTACCAAAATCAACATTCAGGAAATTTTATTTATTTATTTAGAGAGAGAGCACATGAGTGGGGGAAGGGACAGAGGGAGAGGGAGAGAGATAATCCTAAGCAGGGTCCCTGCTGAACACAGAGCCGGATGAAGGATTTGATCTCAGGACTCTGAAATCCTGACCTGAGCCCAAACCAAGAGTCAGATGCTCAACCGACTGAGCCACCAAGGTGCCCCAGCATTCAGGAAGATTTAGTTACTAAAGCTAGAAAGCCCTTGAGAAATCATGAGCTCCAGCCTGTTGTCATATGCAGGTGAGCTCACAAGGTCATCATTGCCCATCTGAAACCACACCTCATCCAGTCCGAATGTCCCTCACTAGTACTGTGGCCCTGAGTACTGGTACTGGTACTGGTACTGTGGCCCCAGAGTCCAAAACACAGCCCTGCTGTTCTGTTGGGAAAGTGCAGAGCAACCCCACCTCTCTGACAGTAACAGAACGCACTGGGCCTCCGCTCATCAGAAAGACCTGTTCCCAGAAAGATTCCTGTGTAGCAGGGGAGAGTACAGGGGACCTCTGAGCTCTAGTCACAAACACACTTTTCCTTTTCAAGTCTATAGCAGGGGCAAAAAAGTGGACGTGGTAAATTCCTCTGCCCAGTGAGGAATAAGTGTGCATCCCATTAAGGTATTTTTTTTCTTCCTATCTGAAAAACACTTAGAGACTAATTTATTCTGCTCAAGCTATTATAACAAAGTACCGTAGATGTGTTTTATAAACAACAGAAATTGATTTCTCACATTCTGGAGGTTGGCAAGTCTAAGATCAAGACGCTGGCAGCCCCGATGTCTGGGAAGGGCTCAGCGCCCAGTTCACGGACTGCTGGACTGCTGTCTGCTGGCCGGCTGTCTGCTGGCCGGCTGTGTCCCTGCAGAAGGGAAGGGGCAAGGCAGCCTCTATAAGGCAGCTCACCCCATTCATGGACTAATGACCTCCTGAAGTCCCCATCTCCTAATGTCCTCACATTAGGGGCTATGTTCTCAGCATATCAATGTTGGGAGGATGCAAACGTTCAGTCTATAGTAGGGAGCATCAAATATTCAAACCTCCGAATACACAAGTGTAGAGATAGATTGAGATTCAGATCCATTTTGTCTATGCAGTTTGCCACCTTCAATGATTTCATTGTGTTGCTTCCCAAGACAGAGCAACATCTGGGCCGCTGAAGAATTCTCCTCAGGAGCTGACCTCCAATCCCCCAAATCCTGCTGGCTGTACAAAGCCCTCGCTCTTTTGTGACTGTTGCTCCAAATGGGTTGTGTGCAGCTGTGCCAAGGAGCGGGAGCCTCCAGAACGGTCAGGAGAAAATGAGAGCTGCCTTCAAAATGACGAAAAATCGTTTTACTTGGCGAAATTCTCGCTCCACACGGGTAGGGTCATCCTTAGTGCTCCATTATCCACGGTGAACTTTGAGAAAGCTTGGAAGACGACTCTGTCTGGGAGCATGCCGTATCATCTTCTGACTCTATAATTACACTCTGAAGTTCCCACATCCTTTGCCATTAAAGAAACATCACACCCTCTGACGGTGTCTGCTGGCCTCTTTCCATCCCGCGTGTCACTCCCCCGAATGTGACAACCATGCAGTGGATGCTGTGGGGGATGGTTAGCAAATACTGCGAAGGAGCTGGAGTGGAGTGCTTTTGACGAGCTTTGAGCAGGCAGATGTTTCCTTCACCGACGCTGGTTTCTTCACCTGTAAGTCATCCGGCTAGTACTCGACCTTTGCACCTTCAGACTCAGATGGTTCATTTCTTCCTTTAGCAGCTCTACGTTCTTTCGGGTTTCTTAACTCTATGCAGATATTATCTCTGCTTTTCTGAGAAGTATTCAATCCCGTGGTTACGGGGGCATAAAGATATGCTGAGGAGGGAGAAGCAAACTGATTGCAAATGAGGCAGTGGTCCAGGCAGGGGTAGCGCCTCCCATCCACAGGGGTAGTGTCCCCCATCCACAGGCGTAGCGCCTCCCATCCACAGGAGTAGCAACCCCCATCCACAGGAGTAGAGCCACCCATCCACAGGGGTAGGGCCTCCCGTCCGCAGCAGAACCCGACTGAGGAGAAGGCGAGACACCAACCAACGGTGTCCATCTCATCTTGTCCGTGACCCTGATGTACTGAAAGCAGGTTTGGTGCAGTGGGAAGAGCTCTAAACTTACAATCACGAAATCTGGCCAGAAACCTTTAAAATGCACAAAGTGAATCTCAGTTTTCTCATCTATAAAATGGAAACGATACCAACTTTATAGGACAGTTGTGGGAATATAAAGCTTTTGTGCAATGCCAAGTTTATATATAAAATGACACGTTAGTATTATTTTTATTGTTAACAAAAGCATATTTTCAATAACCTCAAAGTTGGGATTTGATTCTGGGTCTTTTTGGGAAAAGTTTTCCATATCCCTGGATCTTCTTTGCTTGTGCAGTAAAATAACATACAGTAGAAGAGAGAGAGGTTCAGTAGCATTTCCAGCCAACTATTCCATGACACTGTGATATTACCAAGCCCTATTAAACATGGAAATTCCAGGGAGATATTATAAAAATATGTAAATTATGCAAAAAGACACAAAGAACAGAAAAATAGAAAAGCTACAATATTAGTAGTTATAATTCTTATAATAAGTATTGATACATGCTAGTAACAAGCTGTCAGCAGTAGTAAATACTACATAGGATTTGCCCCTACTGTGCAAAAAAGTTCTTTTTTTCCCCCACAAAGTATAGATGATTCTCACAGAAAATAATGTGAACAAATGAGGACTTGGGGGGTAATATGGCTTTGTAGAAATCAAAGCAAAAGTTTTCAGTGTGATAATTGCATGAATATTAATATGCATTCAGTTAGTATGATTCTGTTTTGTTTTGAAAATAAATAATGCATCCTGGGATCACAGTACATTCAGTTGAACACACATTTATTGAATGCATGCTAGATGTTGAGAACTGTTCTAAATCCTGGGGCTGCAAAGATGAACAGACAAGTTTCCTGACTTTGTTCAATCTTCTCGCATGTTCATTGTCCTGTCTTCTTTATCCTGTGGAACCAATCAATGAACTACTAAATGTTTTGGGGTATCTACCATGTACAAAATTCTATGATGGACAATCAAGATTATAAATAAGTGTTTCAGTTTGTTCATGCTACGGTAACACAATACCATGACTGGGTAGTTTAGAAACAACAGAAATTCATTTCTTATAGTTCTGGAGACTGGGAATTCAAGCTTGAAGGACCAGCAGCTTCCAGGTCAGCTGAGATTTAATTCTTGATTCACAGAAGGCCATCTTGTTGTGTCCTCACATGTAGGAAGAAGAGAGAAAGAATTCTGGACTCCTTCCTCATGACCTAAACACTTCCCAAAGTCACCACTTCCTAAAACCATAACATCAGGGGTTAAGATCTCAACATATGAATTTTAGAGGGAGACACAAACATTCCATCCATAATAGTAGGTATCATATGGTTCCAATGATCAAGAAACTTATAATCAAGTTAGTTGCACCAAAAGTTAAGAAACAACAAGAGCATGATTTCATAAAATTATAATATTGCAGTGACCTAAATAAGATTATTTAGTTAGCAAGTTAGAATTTTAAAAAACAGTTACAAACCATTCAATTTACATAGTAGTTGATCCATGATGGCTGGGTCCTTCAACATTTGGCAGTAAAATATCTCCAAAATATAATTTTTCATGTTCCCTTGTCACTGTGACATTCTTAAGATATGCTATACACCCAAGAATATGAGCATGTTTCCATCAAACAGCAGAAATATATATGTAAAGCTCTAATCCTGTAAATAGCATTTCACAAATTAATTCAAAAAGTCTGAAACTGTTTTCAATCAAGAGAAAATATACTTGCATTGAGAGAGATTTTCTAAATTATCAATCAGAAAATAGACCCATGCTAATTTATGGTTAGTATTCAAATGAAAGATATAATCAGCATAAGGCTAATTCTATGTCAATATGTATTAATTATCCTTCCAACCGTGTGTAGAAAAGTACGTTTGTTTGATAGGTATGAAAATTATGTACTTAATCATGTCCATGATGACTAATTCTAAATTGAATTTGGTGGGTATAATCATCAAATTTTATTTTATATTTTTAATGAAAAAAACTTAGGTAAAGAATCATCTTCGAGGCTGACAATGAATCCACAAAATTGTAGAGATAATATAGCTCCAAGTTTGTGTTGTCAACTGAATTATGGGCTTCTTAGTATGAAATATGGCTTTTTGAATGTTTAGAAATCACCACATCTTACCATCAAACAATATGGAAATGAAAAAATGAAATGAAAATATGGAAATGAAAATGAATGTTTACAACTAGTGTTTATTTAGTAGCAACGGTGTTTAAGGCACTATTCTAGGTAGTAGGGATATGAGAGACAAATATCCTCTTTTTCAGGGACATAGATTTGAATGGTAAGAATAGATTTGAATGATAAGAGCTAGATAAGAAATAAATACATATGTGACTTGTCATCTGTGCTAAAGATTATAAGAAAAGTGAATGTAAATAAGGGAAATGGAGAGGGACATGATGGACATGTTTTTGTTTAGGGCGCCCTGTATTGGCATTTTTCATGAAGCAGAATTTGAGCACAAAGCATTTGCGGGAGCCACTGAGACATTCTTGAGCAACTGCAAGAAAACTAGGACAGGCGATTCCAGTGAGCAGAGTAGGGGCTGGGATTAAAGGATGGGGCAGCATTGGGCCAGGCAGCTGAGAGGGGCCCTGTAGGACTCTGAGGTTTGGATCTGGGTGAGAACAGGACCACTGTCATGTTTTGAGGATTAAAACAGCTGCAGCTGACCATTTTTTTCTGGAAAACAATCTTTGATGGGAAGGGACAGGAGTCCACTGGAACCCAGTTGAGAGGTTATCTTAACAGTCAAGACAGGAGACAATGATTGGGTGAAGATTTAGTGGGGAAGGGGCTGAGAGAGGGTCAGAATCTCAATGTATTTTGGAAGTAAATATACGGCCGGGCTCTGCTGATGGCTGGCACAAGGTGAATTACAGAGGAGTGCGGGTAGCTCCAGGCTTTGGGTACTGACGGCTGCTTACAGAGGTGTAGGGGACTGACAGGTGTGAAGCGTGGGTTGGCAGAGGGGTTAGGCCAAACATCCACATGTGTTCAGTTCCAGAGACGGAGGAAGAGCCAAATGGGATGGTCAGGTATGCAAAATCGGGAGCCTCAGGAATGAAATAAGGTAAAAGATATAAATTTGTGAATTTTCAGCATATCTGATAATATCTAAAGTCATGAGACTAGGTATTCAAATACCGAACAACATTTCCTTTACTTCTGAAAGTATTTTTTCAAAATTCCATATTATAATGGGCATTCCCTTATGAGTAATATTGGTCATATCCGTGGTAAAACAAACATCTATCTTAATGCTCAAAATGATATTTTATTTTTTTTTAATATTTTATTTGACAGAGAGAGAGGTCACAAGTAGGCAGAGAGGCCACAAGTAGGCAGAGAGGCAGGCAGAGAGAGAGGGAGAAACAGGCTCCCCACTGAGCAGAGAGCCTGATGCGGGGCTCGATCCCAGGACCCTGAGATCATGACCTGAGCCGAAGGCAGAGGCTTAAACCACTGAGCCACCCAGGTGCCCCACCCAGGTGGTGGGTAATAGGGAGGGCACGTACTGCATGGAGCACTGGGTGCGATGCCAAAACAATGAACGCTATTATGCTGTAAATAAACAAATAAAAAAAATTTAAAAAAACGATATTTTAAATTTATTTGAAATATTCTATTATGCAAATAACACTGTGATAGCCTTAACAGGAATTATTTAAAGGTAAAAGAGAAAATATAACACCAAAAAAAACCCAAACAAACAAATTATTCCTATCTGTGTTTCCTCTTACATAACCTCGTACATATATTTTTCTGAGTTTTAAGTCATTCTTTTGATAAAATTATTTATTTTGTTGTTGTTGACATTTGTATCTTAAGCATTATCCACAATTATATAAGATTGCTTTGTGTTGACCGCATTTTGGCTTCATGAATCATGAAGGAAATATGTCATAATCTGCTTGATCTTTACTCAAATGCCACATTATGAATTGCTTAGAATAGTGCTAACAGATACATTTGGGGGCCATCCCAGAGGATAGCATGTGAATATCAGCAGTATGGCTTTGTGATGTTTTACTTGATGTGTCAACCTCACTGGACCACAGGATGCCCAGATATTTGGCTAAAAATTGTTTCTGGGTATGTTTGCAAGGGTGCTTTTGAGTGAGATTAGCATTTTAGTCAGTGGACTCACCAAAGCTGATTGCGCTTCCTCATGTGAGAGGCGTGAGCCAATTGACTGAGGGTCCCATCAGAACAAAAGACGGAAGAAAGGAGAATGTGACCCTTCTATGATGACTATTTGAGCTGGGATGACCATGGGTCTTCTCTTGCCCTCAGAATATGATTTACACCATTGGTTCCACAGATTCTCCAGCCTTGAATTCAAACTAAGTTACACCACTCAGTTTGCAGTTTTCTGGGTTTCTTTCTTGAAGTCCCGGAAAACGGGACTTTTCATACCTTTTAAACTGTGTGAACGAATTTCTCACAATACACCTTTTCATATTCATAAAATTGATTCTCTTTCTCTGAAAAGCCCTAACACCAGCTATCACTGAGCAGAGATGTAAGAGGTGAAACTGTGTATCTATATGTACTGTACAAACTTCTTCACCAGTAGAAAGCACGCTGATGAGCTGTGACCAGCAGTCACCAGTCCTGTGTCTGCCATCCACTGGCTCTGTGATTCCGAGCAAATCACTGCACCTTCTCACCTTCTGCACTTAAAAAAGGAAGACCAGGGCATCATCTGCTTCAATACCTCACTAAACAAATAAATATGGGAATACCAGATGTGAAGAAAAAGGGAAAACTGAAAGCAGGTCCTGGAGCAATTAATTCATTCATTCTTAGTGGAATTTAGTAGAAAAATTCTGCATTGTTTGAGAAATCAGTGAAGACTTCTCTCCCCAAGAGGAATGATTTGAGGACTACTAAATTATACAACCATTAGGATAATGTTTCCTTCTCAAACGTAGTGCATCAAGATTTTAAGATGTCGTGTAGTTAGTCTTAGTAATTAAGGATATAGACTTTGTATTAAAGGACCAGGGTTGAGAGATCCATTGTCCACAAGCAGGTATAAGGCACCATGACCTTCACATGGACCAGCGGAAGGGTGAGTACTGGCTGTGCCCAGAAATTTAGCTCTTTCTTCTCTAATAAATGAAGAAGAAATGATGGGTAAAGTGACCTCTAGGTCTCTACATAATACATTTTTTTCATTCCAAATAGACAAATGTGTCTCAAGTCATAATAGTACAGTAGATATCACCAAGCTTAGAGGAATTCAGTGTTTGTGAGCTAGTGTTTCTCACAGACATCTCTCTTCATTAATCTGACAGTCCTCAAATCTTTCTCACTGCAGATATGTTTCCTTTAAAAAAAAAGAGAAAGTTGTTGAATCTTCTACTGAATCTTCTCTATGCTTGAGGAGGAAGGTGAGGAAGTCTCTAGAGCAAAGAAGGAAGCCTTTTCTGCCCCCATCATTCCCAGGCAATGCTCCCACTGACTGCCATTGTGAAGAAAAGTCTTCACTCTCTTGGAAGCCACTCAACTTTTACTGAGTTTTTCCACCAATGATTGAAAAAAAAAATCTGAAGAAGGTTTAATTCTCCTCTCATAGATGATACAGTGTAGCAGAAAATGGTTCCTTCCACAGCATCATTGTCAACATCACCCTAGAGAAACATGCCCAGAATGTTCTAGTTCAATATTCTGGCTTCCCATCAGACTTTTATCTTAGCTCAAACTTACTCAACACATAAGTATTCTTTCCCTTTGAAAAATCCCTTCTTTATTGCAGTGTTTTGTTTTTGTTCTGTTTGTAATGGGATGTAACTTTTGAATTTCTTTTTGAGTTGATTCAAACACATTCATATTTATGTTTAGTTGGCAACAAAGAAACATGAACTTCGTGTACCTTAAGATGGAGTTAAGTAAATAAGACAATTTATTCCCCAGTGAATCCCAAATAGAACAGAACTATTTGTTTTGTTAAAATTATCTATATTACACCAATCCTAAGTTTCTTGAAATCATTTGGTCAGAAAATTATCGGAAAAGGTAACTTATCCAACTGCTCATTTCATGGGAGTCCATTTTTAGAGTGGCCCTGTTTCAACTGTTTTCAGTTCCTTTGATTTTTAAGTCTTGTGGTCTTTTAATTAATATGCTGAATTGAGCTTTTTTGAATGTCAGTAGAATGAAAATCTTTAGCAAATCCGAATTCAATCCAATTCTCCCCGCCTTCTGCTTCCAGAAGTTAATTCTTATGCTCTCGATAGCTCCCTCTTAATCAGCATCAGGAAATCTGTCCATACGGTTGTCAGGAGGATTCAGCTTCAAGGAAACGTTTGAGAAGGAGGGGGTGAAAGAGAGAGAGTCCAAAATAAGTGCACAATGAGTAATAATTACAGGCAAAAAATATATGTATATACATTTCGAAACCTGTATGTACTTGCAAAATTTCATTTTGGAAAGAAAAGCCTATCAAAGCATATCATTTTAATTATACTTCTATTACCAGGGGACTCTGAAAGTGTATATTAAATTAATGGAATGGATTGCCTTGGTTCCACAGTGGTTATTAGCAAGAAGAGCTCCCAGTTTTCTTATTATGTACATCACTAACTTTAATTGCATTAGGCTGAGCTGGGAGAGCTATTTTTAGGAAATATTTCATCCACAAAACAATTTCTGTTGGCTGTCTGCCTACTACAGCTCCAGGACTGAGGTCTCTTTCATAAATGTGAACTTCTTAGTTCTGTCAGTCAGGCTTTAGCACACCCTACCTTATGGAAACTTCCCAAAATGACTCTGGCCCTCAAGTTCCTTCAAGGACCTGTGAAGCACGAGAGGGGGGTTTCCTCTGTGGGCAGGCAACGGCAGATGTGTGGTCACAGAATGTGGATGCGTGCGCTCTGTGAACGATGTCACTGCACAGAATGGGGGACGATACACCTGGGGTTTCTGCAGGTAAGGGAGATCACTGCCTGCTGACTCCAGAGTATGAATATTTTATAAAATAAAAAAAGCACACAGTAAATTAAGCTTTAGCGGTTTGTGCCCAGTAACACGCTAAATCTGCCCTCAGATCACCGTTGAACTCCATGATGGTAAGTACAGGACCATTCATTAATGTCATAATATTTCTGGTGCCAAGGTCTTCATCAGACCTTAGGAATTATAAAACTGAGAGATAGTTAAGAAACTATTACTCCAAGCCCTCCTCTTGATATATAAGTCCACTGAGAGCAACTGACAGAACATTTAAGAAGGAAAATTTGACAGTCTCTCAAAGTGTAAGAAATCCACAGCTTCAACCCAGCGAATCACCCACCATAAACATATATACATAAAAGTGCATCATATTGACCCAGGTAAGCCTAACACTGTTATCATTAGGAAAAATTTGAAATAATATGGATACTTCTGATAAGGAATACCTAAATAAACTACGGTGTACTCTAACTATAAAACATCATGGAGTTTAAAAAAAAATGGTACAGATCATATATATTATTAAAAGGCCTTCAAAATAGATAAATCAAAAAACAGTAATTCATAGTATACAGATTATATCCCTATTTATATAAAATAAACTAGACAATGTAATTTATAAATTTTGTAACATATGAACATATATAGATTTCATTTATGTGAAATTTACATCATGTTTCTATACATACTTTACATTTATGGAAGTAGATTGTGTGTGTGTATGTGGGTGTGTGTGTATATATAACTACATAACTACATATACATACATACACACGCACATAACGTTAAGGAAGTTTGAGTTTGAAGAAAGTGTGATGGATATGGATATTATAATTTTTATTTGATATTCATTTATGTGTTTTTATTTTACCCATAATAACTATGTATTCATAATTTACTTGTGTAACTGAAAGACATATATATATTAAAAAGAAACTAGAACCAAAAGAAGCTCATTGTATGCCCACATCACTCCACTAATTTGTGGTAGAGTCAAAATAAGATAAAGAAGGGATGAGATTCCTGGAATAAAATCTTTAAACATTACAGATCTCAGCACTGAGAGGGGCCTGAGAGTTAATGACAGTAGCAGAGCCTTATTTAGTACTTACTGTATTCAAGGCAGTGCTTCAGTGTTTTATGCATAATAATGCATTTAATCCTCAAAACAGCCACATTACACGGTAGCTGTGATTATCTTTTCGATAACATATTTGCAATACCACCATAATCCCCTTCCTATATGCTTGCCCTATAACGGCTCCCTCTGACGGACTCTGAGTTTGGCTTTGGTGAACTGGACAAAGACATGTCACCTGAGCAGAAGCGCGAAGAATGGGGAGAGGGAGGTGAACGCCTGTGTGCCGCAGCTGCGAGGACCCTCCCACCAGCAGGTGCATGAGCCTCGACCAGGAGGAAGAGAGAGCACGTAAGGGGAGCTCCTCCCTGAGCTGGCATGCCAGCTGTGACCTCAGCCACCGGGAGGAGGTCCTCCCAGACCCCAGCCTCTGGCCGGCCCATGGACACAGCCTCTACTTCAGAGATGACAAAACTGAGGTCACGTACTACGTAAACAGCAGAAGTAGGAACAGTTGTTCCCAGAGTCTAGACTCTTCATCACTGAGCTGTTTATCTGACTGGCACTCGCAATAGGGCAGGAAAGAAGTACCCATGCAGCAGGAGGCGGGTGTGTCCCGGAGAAGGAACAGGTGGGAGAGAGATCCCTGAAGAGTAAAGAGTGGGAATATTTACGTGCCTCTATTTTTGCTTTTCTTCTGGCTTCTTACTTCTCGTTTGCTGTGGACTGGATGCTTGTGTCCCTCCAAAATTCATATGTTGAAATGCTAATCCCTAGGTAATGGTTTCAGGATGAGGAGCTTTTGGGACGTGCTGAGGGTGGGGTGGGACCCCCCCCCCAATAGGATGAGAATCCTTTTAAAAGACCTCAGGGGCACCTGGCTGGCACAGTCTGTAAAGTGTCTGACTTGATTTTGGCTCAGATCATGACCTTAGGGTGGTGAGATGGAGCCCCATGTCAGGCTCTGTGCTCAGTGGGAAGTCTACTTCAGATTCCCTCCCCCTCTCTCTGCCCCTCTTTCTACCACTCTCTCTTCTTTCTCTAAAATAACAAATAAATAAATAAATCTTTAAAAACTTAAAATAATAAACTAGAAGGACCACAGAGATTTGCTCACTCTGCCTACCATGTGAGGACACAAGAAGGCAGCCTTTGGCAACCCAAAGGGGACTCTCACAGCAACCTGACTCTGCTGGTACCACCGTCTTGGGTTTCCTGCCTCCAGAGGTCTGGGGAATAAATATCTGATGTCTGTAAGCCACTCAGTTTGTGGGGCTTTGTTAGCGCAGCCCACCTAAGACATCTTGAAGTTAAAATGCACTGTTTCTTGAAGGCTCATCTGAAGACCAGCCAGCTGGCCATGTGATTTGTGAGAGAGGGTTGGTGGCAGAGATCACGAGGACACACTACTAGCTGGCAGTCCCTGGAGCAGAGCTTGTGGGAAGAATTTAAGAGCATCCCTACCGGTGCATTACAATGACAGGAGCCCGTGGCCATTAGTAGTGTGTCCATCAGTCGACAGTCTCCTCCACTTCTGGCCTGCTCTCGTCCTCACCCATCTGTCTCCTCTGACCAGTTCCCCATGTGCTCTCCTTTACCCATGACTTCCGCATAAACCAGTTCTCCTTCCTGTCCGTAACAAGAACACAGACATTCTAGATGCAGGATGCTAGCATTGAAAATCTTACTCAAAACTGACTTCATTTTGCCACATCATTTTCAAGAGAAGTAAAAGAAAGTCCAAATAAAGGAAGTTATTTGGTGTCAGTTTGGTGTCAGTGGTGCCAGGAGGCACCCCTCTGCCTCTGCTTTCAGTTCTCAGCAAGGAAAAGACTAGCTAGCTGGGGCCAGGGGGCAGGAGTCCTGATTCTGGGTCCAGTGAGGCTGACTCTGCCCCCCACCCACACCGCATGATAATGCTTTATTGTGAGAGGTCTTGGCTTAAACTCAAGTCCTGACGTTCCTGGATAAAGATCTTCCTTCCTTCTGTCTACCTTCTCTCCCTCTCCTCCACTTCCTCTTTCTTCTCTTCCTCTTCTCACATAGATCTGGAAGGTTCCTTCCATAGATCTGGAAGACACCATCTCTTCTGACTCTCAGATTTAATGAGCCCACAACAGGCTTTGGAATTAGCCTTCCTAGAGTCTTGCTAAGCAAAGGGATGGAATTCTGGTGGTGGGACTTCTTCGGGTGTTGAGGACTTCTTCAAGTGTTGGGTCAATAGAGGAGATGCCCTTTGTGGAGCAGACACATTACACGGTGCTTTTCCACCCTGTCGGTGCTTAGGTCTCCCATCAAGGATCAGCTGGTCTGAACAGACAACGAGGCAGCCGCTCCAACACTCAAGCATGTGAAGATATCGCTGAGCATACAATTAAGACAGACCCAGAACAGAAGAGAAGGTTCAGACCATCCTCGCTGTCCTCAGGGAGCATGGGAAACCAAAGGAGTTTCTCAAAACAAAACTCAAACCTTGGCATTGAACTATGAATAGCATTTGGAAACAGAATTGTCTCCCATGGGAAACTATTGAAAACAAGACTAATGATAATGAGTCATCAACACCTACCATGGACCAGACTCCGGACTTGATGCTTTAATAATAAGCACAGAAATGAGACTAACAGTGTACACTGATGGAGAAAAGGAGCTAGTGTGATCATTGCCTTATTCACATCTACACCAGAAGTGTGGAATTGTGTCTGTGGTTGACCTGGTAACCTGCCTGAGCCCCGCACACCAGATAAAAGTGCATGCATGCACATGTGTGTGTTTGCTTGTGTGTGTGTGTTTGCAGCCTAAGTCAGTGTAATACTTTGAGCAGTATTTATTATAAGTGGTACTCAGTGGTTGGGCCCAGTGTCTCCTGGTCCCCCTCCTGCCACATTTTCTCTACATTCCTATCTGAGAGAATCTGAATGGGAATTACATGACATTGGGTTCCAGGGCTGGCCCTTAGTGTGCCTAGGCGGTGCAGTCCAAATGTATAGCTGAAGTTTTCATGCTGTTTTCCAGAAATTAGATAGCTACTAAGACAAAGTATTAATGGAAATTAAAACTTAAACATTGTTCTGAGCTTTTGGCTTAATTATCAACTGAAATCAAAGAAAGTAGTCCTCAGGTTCAGGAGTTTTATCCTTATCCCATCCGATAAATCTAGAAGACCGTATTCCCATGACACATGGTGCCTTGGCTTTTCTTTCTGCTCCTGCAAGAGAGGCTGAATTTTTTCACCTGTTTCTTGTATGGAATGATTCTTCCACCATGCTGCTCATTCTGTGGCAGGCACAGAGTGACATCCTCTGTGCCTGACATTGGGGAGTCTAACGCTCAGTCATACATCTCCCCTGTGAGGTCTCCTTCACACACTGCATGTATAGCATTCCATGTTGGGTCTTCCTGACTTCTTTTGCAAACCACAGTGCAGGGTTTAAACTTACTCATTTTTATGTGACCCTCTAAAACTTCTAAAATGTGTTCATATGGCCTCATATCAAGTCCAATCTTCTCCTTGCTCTGTATTTCTGTAATTGGGGGGGGGGGGTTAAATGCAGGTCCCAATATATAAACTGGTTAATTGCATCTTATTTGGTTTATCCATTGTCTTGGACAACTAATAACTTTCTTGATCCTGATACTTTTGTATTTCCTTATATC
Source organism: Meles meles (assembly GCF_922984935.1). NCBI lineage: Eukaryota > Metazoa > Chordata > Mammalia > Carnivora > Mustelidae > Meles > Meles meles. The sequence continues at coordinate 4,204,566 of NC_060080.1, forward strand.
ATAACTCAAGGAACTGGTTAAAAACTGAATAGGGTTTTGTTCAGTTTAAGACACTGAGTAAATACAACTTCAATTTCTTTGACCGCCTTATGAAAAAACTGTCAGTAGACAGACAGCTCCTATGAGACTAATTTCCCATTTCTGCCTGGTTAGGAGCATAGCCAGCTTCTCACTTCATTCCCACTAGGGAACATTTCTTTGTTCTCACTGTATACATTTTGCAGTTGTTTTTTTTTCCAGAGATAAAAATTGACAGCCATGTCAATTTGTGTTTTGTAATGAAAAATCTGTCAATGCCCTGGATCAATGATATCCTATGTGAAGAAAATGTAATTAGGCATATCCAACAGAAATAATGGTAAATGTATACTGATTTTTACTCCAAATTAACATCATAATAGCTAATATTTACCACAGACTTTACACTACATTCATTCTCTAACTTAATAAGCGTAGCAGTGTTTGATAATTTGTAAGAAGGCACTACTATCCCAATATATATTTACAGGATGATGTCACATAGATTTATTAATTGTCATGGGAAAGTTTCAATGGAGGACTATCTCATTCATGAAACTGAGCCAAATATTCTTCCTCCAAATGAGAAAAATTTATGAAGATTTAAACCAAAAAAAAATTATTAAATTAGTGGAAGCACATAAACATTCCAATTAAAATTATTTTTAATCATGTATTGCTTAAACAATATGTATTTACATATAAGAAGAGATCAATGTAAAAACTAAAAAAAGAAAAAAGATAACATAAATACATTCAGTACAAGTCCCCAGTTTAAGACAAAGTAGACTCATGGTGAAAAAAACACTACTAGAAAATAAGGAGGATGTTCCAATATGGTCATAGAGTCAAATCAATAGTAAGACACAACAGCTCTAAATGTGTACGTGCTTAATAACCCAGCTTCAAAATATATAAGGCAATAGTTGATAGCAAATCTAGGGTCATAACTAGAGATTCTGACAAACTTATGTAGCCATGAAATGATTAACTCCTGCCATATGCTTCAACATAGAAGACACTCAGAAATATATTAAGTCAATACTTACATAGCATATGATTTCTTTTACATAAAGTTCAAAAAATAAAATAAGACAAAATTGGAGATGGAGACAAACAATAAGAGATGGTTAACTTCAGGAAACACTGAGGATTGCTATAGGGGAAGGGGTACAGGGATGGGGCAACAAGGTGGTGGGAATTAGAGCATTTGATGGACTGAGAACTCAGTGTTTATACAACTGATGAATCACTGAACTCTACCTTTGAAACTAATAATATAATATATGTTGATTAATTGACTTTAAATAAAATATTTTTTTTAAAAAATAGGCAAGACCAATCTATTTTGACTGAAGTCAAGATTGTGGTTTCCTTTGGGGAAGAGGTAGGGACCCAGAGGCAGTCCTAGAGATCTGTGGTCCTCTCACTTTTGTATTTCTAGATCTAGCTACGTCCGCATCATGAAAATCTATCAAGCTGCACAGTTATGGCCTGTACTGCTCTACACATTTGTCTTGGTTCCACAATAAGGCAAAGCATTCTACTCTCTACTCTACACCCTCCCAAGCTGTCTGACAAAGTTTGAATGTATCTGAAAATGTAGCCATGACTGCAACTTACCTCCTGAACAGGACCTTGGGAGCGCAGGGTTTCCTAGAACTGTTAGGCTATAGCCCAAGGACTCCCTTTAGCTTTCTTCTTCTGGGACATGCCAAAGCAACTCCCTCATACAAGTTTGGATTTTCTGTTTCCTCCTTAAAGAAGACTCTTTTCCCAAACATTTTAATTGTTTGCTTTCCCATTCAAGTTGCTGATGGGACCTTTTGAGAAAGGTCATCTCTGACCATCTTATCTAAAATAGAAATCCCCTTCAATTTCTTTTTAAAAGTTTTGCTCTACTTTATTGTTCTCCTCAGAAATGAACATTATGTAGACTTATATTGTGTGTCTCTTTATTTATCTCATAGCTCCTCCCCTAGAGACTTGGAGTTACTGAACATTTCTTTCATTGTTTTATTCTTAGAAGTTGGAATACAGAGGTATCAGGGTTGAATAATTGAATGAATAAATGAGGTGAGCTGAAGTCTCATCTTTCATAGCCAGAAGTTAATAGTTGACATTTGAATCCGTATTATGAGCAGATTCTTTAGGTACAAAGGTAACTAAGCACCACAATTGAAATAAAATGTGATGAAATGTGGTGGTTTTGGGGAAGTGACAGACAGTGGGCATGAGCAGAGAACAGTTGCTTGTCATCACAAGAACTTTTGTTCTATTTATTATTGAACCATTTTTAATATTAAAACAAGGGGGAAAATACAGAGTATCAGGGCCTCTGGTTCTAGATTGTATTGTTTTGCACTAAACATACTCCCTTTTTTTTTTAAAGATTTTATTTATTTATTTGACAGAGAGAGATCACACGTAGATAGAGAGGCAGGCAGAGAGAGAGAGAGGGAAGCAGGCTCCCTGCTGAGCAGAGAGCCCGATGTGGGACTCGATCCCAAGAATCTGAGATCATGACCTGAGCCGAAGGCAGCGGCTTAACCCACTGAGCCACCCAGGCACCCTAAACATACTCCCTTTTTACCAGTCCACCATTCATGGCTGAAAATTGTTTCTACCAGATTTTGTTGACATTAATGCAAGGACCATATTGAACCATTGTTAAGGCCACAGGACCTTTCACCGCTACAACACGATTGTTCGGAACACCAGGCAAAGCCTCCTCCCTGACTATGGTGGAACTAACCTTGGGGTCTATTTGAGAATGCCACTGGATGACTGGCTGTGTGTAATAAGTAACTCCTGCTTTCAAGGTCTGCTGAAAAGGAGTGAAAACCGAACCAAGGTCCCCTCCCTCCCTACGTCCACATCCTGGTGTTCAGCCTCAACTCAAACATCGGGGTATAATGCAGCCTCACCAGGACATACAGGGAAGCAAAAAAAACAAAAAAACAAAAAAAAGAACAACAACAAAAAAAAAACAAAAAACAAAAAAACAGAAAAAAACACTTACCTAAATAATTCCATGCACGAAGGGGAAGAGTGTGAAGGGAGATAGGGCATGACTTATTTTTTTCAGCAGATGAGAGGTTTTAGTTCAGAATTTTTAGGTGTGCTGGCTTCTCACTTAAATGGATTTTTTTTTATTTAAATCCAACTCTCACTCTTAATCTCACAAAACAAACTGAGGGTTGCTGGGGGGAGCGGGATAGGGAGAGGATGCTGGGTTATGGACATCGGGGAAGGTATGTGCTATGGTGAGTGCTGTGAAGTGTGTAAACCTGGAGATTCACAAACCTGTACCTCTGGGGCTAATAATACACTATGTTAATAAAAAGTTAAAAAAAAATAAATCCAACTCTCAATATCAGTATGAGTGGAAAACGGTGTAAGCATGTGTACATTTTTTTTAAAGATTTTATTTATTTATTTGACAGAGATCACAAGCAGGCAGAGAGGCAGGCAGAGAGAGAGAGATGGAAGCAGGCTCCCTGCTGAGCAGAGAGCCCGATGTGGGGCTCGATCCCAGGACCCTGGGATCATGACCTGAGCCGAAGGCAGCGGCTTAACCCACTGAGCCACCCAGGGGCTCCAACATGTGTACATTTTTGTTGGATCTTATATGAAAGGTGTCACACGCACACTTAGAGGAAGCTCCAATTTTCGTTACGCCCACATATCTTTGCTGGGCTGTTCTATAATGTGTGACAAGGCTTTGAAAATCATTAGGTCAAAGTCCAACAGGGAAGAAAACCCAATCAATGTAAGCATTGCAGACTTGTATTTTCTTAAAGGCACATGTGTTCGGATTTTTTTTTTTGCACTTTTCTCTACAACCCCAATTTTCTCTGAGAAAGAACAATCTAATTATTCTGTCAAGAAAATCAAACTGATTACAGCCACATGTTGGGTCTTCTACGAATGAAAGCCACAAAGCTGTTGTGTGCTGGGGTTTTGTTTTGTGATCTGGGAGGAACAGAGAGATGGGTTTCATGACCTATCACACCATCCTCATGATGCAGACCACAGTCCCGGCGGTCCACCACCCTTACACATGCAGCACAGATCCCCATCTGGGGCCCCCTGCCCCTGCTTGGCATTCTCTTCCCTTGGCTCTGACCAGGGCTGGGTCCATCCTTTCACTGGAGTATCTGGTTAAGAATTAAATCCTGCCCCACAGAAGCTTTTCTTGACTGCCCCCTTTCAAAAGCACAAGCGTAACCCTCTCTCTATATACCTCTACGTCATTTCCTTTTCTTCCTAGCACTTAATGCTCTTCGTAATTATTTTACCACGTGTTTTCTTTTGTGTGTATTTTCCTCACTGGACTCTGAGCTCCAAAATGTAGGGACGCTTGTCTTTTAACTCTCTGCAGTACTTCATGCCTAAAGAAACATCTGGTACATGAATGGGAGGCAACAAAAGCTTGCTGGGTGAATAGAGAGGTGGATTTAGAAGGAAGAAGTGTAACAAATAGAAGTATCAGAAGAAACACACATGACAAAACAAAAAAAAAAAGAAGAAGAAGAAGAAGAAGAAGCACACAACCAATAACTAACTGTTGAAATCAGAATGATAGTCTGTATTTTTATTTTTTATTGTATCTTTTTAAATTATTTTTATTAGCATATAATGTATTATTTGCCCCAGGGGTACAGGTCTGTGAATTGATAGTCTGTCTTTTCAAATAACATTCCCAGTTTGCAGAGCACTTTTCTGTTATCCCATTTAATTCTTTTTTATTTATTTATTTAGTTTAAATTCAGTTTAGTGAACATATAGTTTATTATTAGTTTCAGGGGTAGATTTAGAGACTCAGCAGTTTCATATAACACTCAGTGCTCATCCCATCAAGTGTCCTTTTTAATGCCCATCCCCCAGTTACCCCAACCCACCCCCACCCCTCCAGCAGCCCTGTTTGTTTCCCATAGTTAAGGGTCTCTTATGGTTTGACTCCATCTCTGTTTTTATCTTATTTTTCCTTCCCTTCCCCAATGCTTATCTCTTTTGTTTCTTAAATTCCACATGTGACTGAAATCATAGTGTTTGTCTTTCTCTGACTGCTTTTGCTTAGCATAATACCCTCTAGTTCCATCCATATCACTGCAAATGGCAAGATTTCATTCTTTTTGATGGCTGAGTAATATTCCACCATCTCATTTGATTCTATCAACAACTCCAGGTGAGAGCAGAAGTGAGGGTTTCCTAAGTCTTATGTAACTTGCCCTGTTACCCAGCTGGAAAGAGATGGAGCCCAGAACCCACTGCCCATGGCCCTGACTGGCATCTGTTCCCCTGCAGTTGCCTTCTCAAAGGGTCTCTTGGCTCTGTCTGTAGCAAAATTCTTTGGAAGCTCCAGCAGTTTGCTTCATTACAAAAATATCAATATGTGCATAAAACAAAACGATCTCCAAAGACCTCATTTATAGGTGCCTTTCTTCTCCTCCTCCCTGACATTGTTGCTACTCATGCTGTTTGCCAAAAAATGTTAAATGGAGCTAGCAGTCATCCTGGATCAATGAAACATCTAGTTATACCTACACCAAAAAAACAAAAAAAAGAAGAAGAAGTCATTTGCACTTGAGTCAATTAATGTAGAGATGATTTTTTTTTTAACAGATGTTTTATTTCTCAGTAGTTGAGACATGCAGACATTCATTGCTGACCAGACTGGTGATGCTTATCTAAATCTGCAAAATGAATAGAATGATTTGTACTAATACTGTTTTCCCTGATATTAAAAAAAAAAATAAAGAAAAAAAAAGAAAACAAAATAAAATACGTCACCTAACTCAATGTGACCTGCTTGCCTCCAGTCCAGGGCCCTTCTTGGACTCTTGGGCCTACAGATGTGATGGCAAGATAAAGAGACCCCGTTGGTTTGTAATGCCGCCCCATGTTGTATCTGTATTCCTTCAAAATTACTACATAAAAAAAAAGAAGAATATATAGGCATTCTTCATACATGTGCCGATTTTGTACCCAGAAATCTTTTAATCCAGGCTGTGTATTATATTCATTTGGCAATATATTCACTAATATTTTCCATGCAGATGATCATTATGTGGAAAAATATATATATATACATATATATAATATGTTTGTCTCTTTCTAGCCAATCCTTACATTTTAAGGTTTTTTTTTTTTATTTCAAGTATCTGATGAGGATGCTTGTATTAAATTACTAAAATATTAAAATATTTAATACAAGTGAAAAAACTACTACATAACTGGAAAAGGAAATTGCTTTTAGGACCAGCTAATATAAACTAGGACATATTATTTATTTATTTCTCTCTCACACACACACACACACACACACACACACCCCTTGCTCAGCTACTATGGTCTTTCATCTGACCACAGAAGGACTTTGACAAGACGCTCCCCTCCTCCTGGTGACAGAGCATGTTTTCCTGAATCTCCCATTCCTTTCTAGAACTGTGAGACTGACAGCAAGTCGCTTAACTCTGTCCAGCAACAGCTGTGTGGGTTTTGCATAATTAATTATTTATACCAAGGCAGACACAGTAATTAACATCCAGATGAATATGATATTCTGATCAGAAATACTTTGCATTTCAGCCATCCCTCAAGCAAGTAACTGTCAAAACTGGCCTGTTTGACAGAGCGGGGCCTGCCAAAAACCTCCCAGACATCTGTTCTGTAACAAAAAGAACAGATTCTCGAGGCAGTGTGTACACATATTCACTGGTTTCAGTAGGCAAGGAAGAGTTGATTACCTTTTCACAATTTCCGGTCAATTTTGTCTGGCTCCAAGAACATCACTCAGCATCTCACAGAAGGGCTGCATTTTAAATGAAATCTCTGTTCCTGGGAGAGCCAGTCCTGTACATGCAGAGAGACAGAAGACCCCGCTCAGCTACGCTTCAGATCTGTGAAAGGAAGTGTCGTGAAATTATCTTCACCCTTCCACAGCTAGAAAGCCCATCGTGCCTGTGAATTATGCTTAACAACAAAGTAGTTACTTGACACCAAATTATATTGCCACTTGTGTGGAAAATGGGAATACATTATACACACACACACACATGGTTACAGACTTCTCTAGAAATTGTGGGGAAGTGGCACCAACCACCAGCTAGATCGTGAGGTGCCTCTTAACGCAGGTCCCAGTATGGCTCACATTGCTTCCTGGGTGCAGCTGGGCTGAGACGTTTCCTGGCCATTTTTCAATTCAAATTGGAATAGTGATTGCCAAGAAATATAATTACTGCCCAGGGCTGGTGATTGTGACTAATATGACCACATGGATTGGATTATTTATAATCCAATTAATTATTTTGAAGTCAACCAGGCCGTATAGGTTAAGAATCGTAAGACCCAGATATTGGTTTGGTTCCATCTCTTAGGACGATTTTGACTTTGGGCCAGTCACTGGACCATCATGAACATCCATTTCTTCTTCCATAAAATGGGAACATTTTACGAGATAAAAAGTCAGTTTACCTCATGTATAGGGAATGTTCATGAAAGCTTTTAGGAAACTCCTGAGATCTATGTTATAATGTCACATCATGACAATCATTTCAGACAACACCAAAACACTCGTTACTTTGAGATACTGACTGACTCATTTTGGGGGTTGTCAGGTTTAGCATACATACAAAAATAAAGGTTGCCCAGTCAAATTTGAACTAACATTGACTAACAATGAATGAATAATGAGCATAAGTACACCCTGTGTCACATTTGGAAAAATACTTATATATAATTTATTTACCACTTATGTGAAATTCAAATTTAACTGACCATCTATACTTAACTCATATTCATCTTATATTCAACACTGCTTTTTGGCTTGAATAATGTTTCACCTGATGAGGAATGGAAAATCCACACATTTCCCCTCCCTACCCAAAATGTAAAATGTTCCCAGGTCTCTGAACAACCACATGATCAGAGGTACTGAGCCTTACCTTTCTTTCACTTACTTCTACAACATACCTCAATCTACCTGCGTTGTTTGAGCTAAAACACATACCGTATAGATTACAATGGTATTAAAGCAAATGTTTTAATATTTACCAAAATAGATGCACTTTTTCCTTTAATTATGCAACTAATTGAGTACTACTAATTAGTACTAATGCCTAATAGAGAATTTCTATGGGTTAGGTTATATGTGATGCCCCAGATCACTCTTAATCTTGGAGATGGTGAAGTCTATCCCTGTTGGTCTCTCCTCTTATCTAAAGATCAATTAAGAACAAAAAACCTGAATGCAAAAGATGAGCCAAGATTTACAACTTTGCCAAGACTCTACTAATAGCTAAATATATATTATAAGCCTTCCAGTGAAACACCTCTCTTTTAAAAAGGGGTGGGAGGAAGGACTAAACATTTTATTTAAAAGACAGACATGAGAAGATTTATAAATTTGTGTCTGGAAGACAGAAACAATGAAAGAATTGTTCATCTGTACAGGAAACAGACTTACTTTACAAGTCTCCTTCGTGCTGTCACCAGATGAAAAAGAAAGACATACATTGTGGGGATATAAAATAGAACCAAAGAGGTTTGGGAGAGGATCATCCCACTTAAAGAGAAGATGGCTCAGTTAATCTGGAACTGGTGTTTGGTCATTTTGCAAGCAGAATTATCTAGAATCATATTCTAGAGGAGAGAACAGCATAAGGGGCAGCATGAGGAATAAGCAAGATGTCCCAGGCAACTATGTTAGGTCCACTTGAGTGGGGGACTGGAACAGACAGAATGTCTTCTTGGTAGTGCTTTAATTAGGATTTAGTCACATACACTGAAATGATACATGAACAAGTCTATGTGATTCTTAACACTTAATGTCCACCTGTGCTGATCTTGGCAGCATGTAGTGGTAGAAAGAAGTCAAGAAGTTAGACACTCTTAATTCTAATCTCAGATTTTTTTAAAAGATTTTATTTATTTATTTGACAGAGAGAAATCACAAGTAGGCAGAGAGGCAGGCAGAGAGAGAGAGAGGGAAGCAGGCTCCCCACTGAGCAGAGAGCCCGATGCGGGACTCGATCCCAGGACCCTGAGATCATGACCTGAGCCGAAGGCAGTGGCTTAAACCACTGCGCCAAAAGTCATGCATACTTTTTTTTTTTTTTTTGGATCGCCATCTCTCTCTTTTGTAAAATGAGGCTATCTGTGAAGACGTTCCTGGCTCTTTGCTTCTCATAGCTCCGAACTCCTCATTCAGGCTATGTGATTCCCACCTGTAGTGATCTTCTTATTCCTGAGTCCAAATCCCATTCCCAATTTCAGAGAATGGGATCAAGGATGCCTGATAGAGAATACTATGCCCCACCCAATATGAAGGGGCCAATTTCTAACCATTAAAGGGGCCAGCAGAAAGTGGGCTACCTGGTGGAATGTTCAGCAGGATCCTCACAACATTTCCGCTGACACTTGTTGGCAATGCCACACAGGTTTGTGCATTTCATAGAGCAGTTGGACCAGATAAACCTTAAGTTCTGAGACTCTGTCAAATCTCTGATGGTTGTTCCCACTCTCTGAAATGTGTTTTATTTAGGTTGGATGTTTTTTATGGTCTCCTTAGCTAAGCCCTTGCCCTAAACTCTAACTCTAAACCTGACCTCCAGTCTACCAATAATTGCTCTGTAATCTTGATTCTTTGTAAGTTAGTTCCTTATTGCAGAACTCCCTGATGGTGGGAGCTGGCTGTCACAGGGAAGCTTCATCCAGCTAACACCCAGCCTGCTCCTTCTGGAACGGACACCTTACATGTAACACCTGCTGTTGACATGGTAGGGAAGGAGGGCTAATGAAAGATTTTAGAGTCACTGAGAACTGGCCTTCCAACTCTGCTGCATTCCTTATCTGCTATGCAAAAAAAAGATCACATCTTTTTTCTGACATGACTTGTTCTCTCAGTGTAAAAAATGTGTAATCTGGCTTTACTCAGAGAGTTGGTGTGCATATTAATAAAGCCAAGCCTACCACATAGAAGGCACTCTGTTGATACCATTCTTCACCTCTCTTATGGCCATCCTTAATTCCCACTCCTTCCCAGAGGACCTCAGCCTTGAATTATGGCTCATAATCTTTCACCCAACCTACAAACCCAGATTCACTCTTTGTCCATCTCTCCACGTTTGATCTGTGTCAAGATCACAAAAACCCAGCCAACATAACCAAAGGATAATAGGATATATAAACTTAAGTCCTATGGCTTTCCATAGCTCTGATCCTGTGTTTTATTTTGGTGTGAATACTGCTTTTCTAGTATTGAGCATTCAGTGCGTTGGCACCAAGTGCAAATATATCCTTGAACTCGGTGCCACTCCTCATCCTCATAACCTGAACCCTGTAATAGCGAGATGAATCCAGAAACAAACCAAATCCGTCCTTTTGCTGAGTTAGTGATTTTTGTCCTACTAACTGCTCATCTTCATCACCTTATCCTCAGTGTATCCACTTGATTGATGAAACTGTAAGTTCTGTATCTCCCTTTTTTAGTAACTTTCTTTTTCTGGACTGGAGAAATCCTGTTTAGTCACTCACAGTCAGCCAAATGTGAAACAATGGCTTTCAAGCATTAAGATAATGGTTACTATTAATTTTTAGATGTTTTTCTTCATTGGCATAGCATTCTGGAAGTTATTTTAAGAAGTCCCTGACAAGGTGCATAGCCATCCATGAGGCATGCACAGTGTACAGAAACTCGAGAGATAATTGAATGGTAATGAAAGAGTTATGAATTTCTGAATCACTCATCTGGTGTGTTCACAGAGCATCGCTTTCCATATTAATTTAGGGATATAATCTACTAAGCACACTTCTGAGACTAAAACCTGTGATTTGGGAAACACGTGACTAATCCTCTCACATGCAAATAAACACATGTGCAGTAATTGGAAGTAGTGTCTCGCAGCAGTGGGGGCCAGTCTGTGGAGTCCTCAGAGCATGAAGCACTGTTATGCCATGCTGGTGGGAGACCATCTCTGTTTGCTGAGTCTGAGACTTGTTCCGTGCAGAACCCGGGGTCGAATGTTCAGCTCTGACCCTTACTAAAGGGACACTTTTGGTCTTCTTGTGAATTGTTCAGTTTTTACTGTTTCCACCCCCAAGTGATGGAGGAAAACACAGATGAACTAGGAATTGTAATTTGTTAGTTTGAAATAGATACTTATACAACTAAATACACATTCAGAAGCTGACAAAATTGTTATTGATGCTGACCTTCTTGGTCAGTAGTTCACAAACCTACTAGTTGTTAAATATTTGGGCATTTTTGTCCCCTTCTTAACTTTAGGATCTTAAGAGACAACTTTCTTCTGTCCTATGTCTTCTGCATACCCATGATGCAGGGAATGCGGTTTGGGAAGCAGTAAGCCCTTAAGAATTGCAAAATCAATGAGAAATGAAAGGTCTTGTTTGTATAATTCTGTCCAATCTGGGCTAGGTGACCTTTTTTTTCTATACTCAAAGTTGTATATTTCAAGCATATTAGTGTATTGGTCTATTTGGAATGTGTAATAACTGATTTGGAATAAGCTATTTCAGCCATAATATCTAAACCTGAACTTGAGATTAGAATGTAGGCTTTGTCAGCCTGATGAAATGCAAAGGCTTTGTTTCAATAATAATAACAATAATGATTAATTCCTGATGATCAAGAGGATCAAGGGGAAAAATGATATATATTGATTACTTACCATTTTCAATACAGGCAAACACAGTAATACAATGCTAATGGTTTTACATATATTACCTCATTTCATTTCCTCTAACCAATTAGAAGGAGAAACAGAGGCTCAGAGAAGTTGAGTGGCTTACCCAAAGTTGAAAAGTTAATAAATAGATGCAGGATTGGCATCGTTATAATGTGGCTCCAAAGTCTATTTTCTTTCCCAGTAGTTAAAGTGGATTTGGGTCTATTGATAGTCCAGATTGTGCAACATTATTCAAGCAAGACCGTTTGTCCTTTATTAACATACACATATTTTCTAAGGGCTTACTATTTGCCAAGCAAAATTCGGTGCACAGCAGATATGCAGAACTCAGAGGGTACATCTGTATCTTTGGGGTAAATACCCAGATGTAGTGAAAAGAAGGGCCATATGTACCCCCATGTTCAAAGCGTCAATGGCCACAGTTGCCAAACTGTGGAAAGAGCCAAGACACCCTTCATCAGATGAATGGATAAAGAAGGCATGGTCCATATATACAATGGAATATTATTCAGCCATCAGAAAGGATGAATACCCAGCTTTTGTATCAACATGGACGGGACTGCCATATTAGCAGGTATGTCTTTTGCATTGAAGTGAACATGATATATCTTTCTATATATCGCTAATTCAAGAATAAGCCTTAGAAGTAAAAAATAATCATATATTCCTGTTTGGCTCAATGCAAAAAAAAAATAGATACTTTATATATAGTATGTCCTTTGAAGTCAGTTAAATATTACAAATGAATTCTGTTTTACCAATAGTCATCAATATGACTTCAACAACATCATTATATAAAACATATTTCAGGGTTATTGCTAATAATCACTAATCACCAATTTATATGTCACAGATAATTAGCATGCATTCACTCATTAGAAAGGAAGTAACTTCAGGAAAAATTTAGTGCCTTAATATAGAGAAACATGACTCTTAAACAAATAAAATTATTCCAAAGACCACCCCCCCCCAAAAAAAAACCATGGACAGGACTGGAGGAGGAGATTATGCTGAGTGAAATAAGTCAAGCAGAGAAAGTCAATTATCATCTGGTTCCACTTACTTGTGGAGCATAACGAATAACATGGAGGACATTAGGAGAAGGAAAGGAAAAGTGAATTGGGGGAGGTTGCAGGGGAAGAGGAACCATGAGAGACTATGGACTCTGAGAAATAAACCGAGGGTTTTGGAGGGACGGGGCGTGAGGGATGGTGAACCTGGTGGTGGGTATTAAGTAGGGCACATATTGCATGGAGCACTGGAACAGTGAATCTTGGAACAATGAAAAAGTAAAATAAAATTTAAAAAAAAGAACTTAGAAGGTAGAAAATTATCTCTCAAGACCTTAAATCCATAAAGAGAATAATGTACACAGGTATTTACTAGTTTACAAACTACTGACTTCACTTGGATAAAATAGGAATTTCAACAATGTATCAGATACCTTTATCTTATATTTTAAACAGTATGCCAGATCAAAAATCCATTTAAAATTTATCTTTGTGCCCCAGTTATCAAAATCAGCCCAGGAATTTCAATTCTTTGGAATTAACAAAGAAACATACAAGGAATTCAGAGGCACTAAATGACAACAGACGTTTGGTGCTACCAGAACTCAGTCTAGCGGAAGAGCCACATGATCAGGGCAAATACCAGAAGTCATGCTGAAATATACCAAAAAGGAAAAAAAAAAGTGCCTGCACTCATTCCACGCAAAGCATCACACACTGTGGCCACTTTCAGTATCATCACAAGAAGCGTCCTGGCACTTATGTTCCACTTATTTGAAGTCAGGGACTGTTTTGGAGATGGGAAATATATAAACTAATTTAATCTTCACAAGAATCTCATTATTATTATGCCGTGGGTGGAAAGCTAAGGCCTGAGCTAGCACGTGACAAACTGAAGAATTAAACCCTCAGTCTGGCTGTGGAGTCCGCACTCTGCTGACTTTCGAATAAAGAGCAGAGGTGGATTAACAAGGGAAAGTGTGGTGGAGAGGGACCCCTCATGCCCCACAGGACAGCCATGGGTCTGCATCCCATAGGCATCAGAGGCAGCTTACCACCCACACCTCTATAAATGTAATTCACGCTACACAATTAAAAGAAACTTGGTTTCAATAGTTTTGGGAGAATTTGATAAAGATTATATATTATATTATCCATTTATATTTGTTTTAAATGTTAATAAATAACAAATATGGACAATATCTTTAATCTGGCAAAATATACCAACTAAAAATCTATGGTAAACATTCCATTTCATACTGAAATCTGGAAGAATTCACTTTGAAGGCAGGAGCCAGGCAAGAGCGTCTACTACCATGATGCTATTTAACATGGTCCTGTTGGTTCTCATCAGTGCAGTAGGTCAAGAAAACAGTAGAGAAAGATCATGTTATTCTTAAGGACAAAGCCAAAAGATATCACAGATGAATTATTAGATTTGATTTTAAAATAGTAAATTGGAAAGCACGAAGTCAGTATACATCAGTCATGGTTGAATCAGGGAACGAGAAACTACTCTGGGTATTTCAAACGGAAAATGTGACTAGAGGCTATATTCATTTCCCGTGGCTTCCATAACAAATTACCTCAAACTAAGTGGCTTAAGACTATTGAAATGTATCTATTTGTTTATTATTTATTTGCAGTTCTGAAGGCCATGCATCCAAAATCCAGTTGTCAGCAGAGCCCTGTTCTCTCTGAAGATTCTAGGAACAGTCCATCCTTGCCTCTTCAGACTTGTGGTGGTTGCTGGTGGTGACCCTAGGCATTCTTTGCCTTCTAGATGCATCACTCCGGTCTCTGCCTCCGTCTGCACATTACCTTCCTGTGTGCCTCTGCCTCTGTGCTGATTCTTCTCTTCTTACAAAGACACTATTCATATTGGGTTTTGGCCCAACTCACTCCATATGACCTCACTTTAATTAATTACACCTGCAAAGACCCTATTTCCAAATACAGACCCATCCGCAGGTACCAGAGATTAGCATATGAACATATCTTTTCGCAGGACCTAGTTTATTGACTGCAGAAGCTCATGAAGCATTGAAAGGGGTGTGGAACACAGATCAGGGAAGCCATTTTGAGTTACAGAAACTGGGAACTGATGTGGATAATCTTAGCCACATGAAGCACCAATTTTTGAGTGAATTTCTGCTGGAAGCCCAGATGCTCACATCTGCTGACAAACATGACATGACAGCCTATGTCTTTTATGGAAGCAAGTGATGAATTTGCTTCTCTTACATCCAGATGAGTCACTCCCATGCAGAGGCTCTCACCCAGTAAGCTTCTGGCAAGGCATTGTGGGATATATGGCTTCTAGATTTTCAGACTCTGTATTAACTTAGAAGGTTGGGAATGACTGTAAATATCAGTGGACAATATTCCTAAATTCCTGAATTTGTATAATTTACAAAATCAGTTGAATTTCTATTTACCAGATGCAAACAAAAAATCAATTTAAAATTCAAAAACCACATTCATCACAGAAATATATATAAAACTTAAAAATATTGTTTTAAATCTATGTAGTACATCATGGGGAAAATATAAAAATTTATTGAAATTCAATAACATTGAATATTTAAAAAGATACTTACAGTTCTCAAAAGATATATATTGATTCATATGAATGTTCATGGAAACAACATTTTTTTTCCCATTTTATTTATTTTTTCAGCGTAACAGTATTCATTCTTTTTGCACAACACCCAGTGCTCCATGCAAAACGTGCCCTCCCCATTACCCACCACCTGTTCCCCCAACCTCCCACCCTTGACCCTTCAAAACCCTCAGGTTGTTTTTCAGAGTCCATAGTCTCTTATGGTTCGCCTCCCCTCCCCAATGTCCATAGCCCGCTCCCCCTCTCCCAATCCCACCTCCCCCCAGCAACCCCCAGTTTGTTTTGTGAGATTAAGAGTCATTTATGGTTTGTCTCCCTCCCAATCCCATCTTGTTTCATTTATTCTTCTCCTATCCCCCTACCCCCCCATGTTGCTTCTCCATGTCCTCATATCAGGGAGATCATATGATAGTTGTCTTTCTCCGATTGACTTATTTCACTAAGCATGATACACTCTAGTTCCATCCACGTCGTCGCAAATGGCAAGATTTCATTTCTTTTGATGGCTGCATAGTATTCCATTGTGTATATATACCACATCTTCTTTATCCATTCATCTGTTGATGGACATCTAGGTTCTTTCCATAGTCTGGCTATTGTAGACATTGCTGCTATAAACATTCGGGTACACGTGCCCCTTCGGATCACTATGTTTGTATCTTTAGGGTAAATACCCAATAGTGCAATTGCTGGGTCATACGGTAGTTCTATTTTCAACATTTTGAGGAACCTCCATGCTGTTTTCCAGAGTGGTTGCACCAGCTTGCATTCCCACCAACAGTGGAGGAGGGTTCCCCTTTCTCCGCATCCTCGCCAGCATCTGTCATTTCCTGACTTGTTCATTTTAGCCATTCTGACTGGTGTGAGGTGAGATCTCATTGTGGTTTTGATTTGTATTTCCCTGATGCCGAGTGACGTGGAGCACTTTTTCATGTGTCTGTTGGCCATCTGGATGTCTTCTTTGCAGAAATGTCTGTTCATGTCCTCTGCCCATTTCTTGATTGGATTGTTTGTTCTTTGGGTGTTGAGTTTGCTAAGTTCCTTATAGATTTTGGATATTAGCCCTTTATCTGATATGTCGTTTGCAAATATCTTCTCCCATTCTGTCAGTTGTCTTTTGGTTTTGTTAACTGTTTCCTTTGCTGTGCAAAAGCTTTTGATCTTGATGAAATCCCAATAGTTCATTTTTGCCCTTGCTTTCCTTGCCTTTGCCGTTGTTCCTAGGAAGATGTTGCTACGGCTGAGGTCGAAGAGGTTGCTTCCTGCATTCTCCTCAAGGATTTTGATGGATTCCTTTCTCACATTGAGGTCCTTCATCCATTTGGAATCTATTTTCGTGTGTGGTGTAAGGAAGTGGTCCAATTTCATTTTTCTGCATGTGGCTGTCCAATTTTCCCAGCACCATTTATTGAAGAGGCTGTCTTTTTTCCATTGGACATTCTTTCCTGCTTTGTCGAACATTAGTTGACCATAGAGTTGAGGGTCGATTTCTGGGCTCTCTATTCTGTTCCACTGATCTATGTGTCTGTTTTTGTGCCAGTACCATGCTGTCTTGATGATGACAGCTTTGTAATAGAGCTTGAAGTCCGGAATTGTGATGCCACCAACTTTGGCTTTGTTCTTCAATATTCCTTTGGCTATTCGAGGTCTTTTCTGGTTCCATATAAATTTTAGGATTATTTGTTCCATTTCTTTGAAAAAAATGGATGGTATTTTGATAGGGATTGCATTAAATGTGTAGATTGCTTTAGGTAGCATAGACATTTTCACAATATTTATTCTTCCAATCCAGGAGCATGGAACATTTTTCCATTTCTTTGTGTCTTCCTCAATTTCTTCCATGAGTACTTTATAATTTTCTGTGTATAGATTCTTAGTCTCTTTGGTTAGGTTTATTCCTAGGTATCTTATAGTTTTGGGTACAATTGTAAATGGGATTGACTCCTTAATTTCTCTTTCTTCAGTCTTGTTGTTGGTGTACAGAAATGCGACTGATTTCTGTGCATTGATTTTATATCCTGACACTTTACTGAATTCCTGGACAAGTTCTAGCAGTTTTGGAGTGGAGTCTTTTGGGTTTTCCACATATAGTATCATATCATCTGCGAAGAGTGATAGTTTGACTTCTTCTTTACCAATTTGGATGCCTTTAATTTCTTTTTGTTGTCTGATTGCTGAGGCTAGGACTTCTAATACTATGTTGAATAGCAGTGGTGATAATGGACATCCCTGCCGTGTTCCTGACCTTAACGGAAAAGCTTTCAGTTTTTCTCCATTGAGAATGATATTTGCGGTGGGTTTTTCATAGATGGCTTTGATAATATTGAGGTATGTGCCCTCTATCCCCACACTTTGAAGAGTTTTGATCAGGAAGGGATGCTGTACTTTGTCAAATGTTTTTTCAGCATCTATGGAGAGTATCATATGGTTCTTGTTCTTTCTTTTATTAATGTGTTCTATCACATTGATTGATTTGCGGATGTTGAACCAACCCTGCAGCCCTGGAATAAATCCCACTTGATCGTGGTGAATAATCCTTTTAATGTACTGTTGAATCCTATTGGCTAGTATTTTGGCGAGAATTTTTGCGTCTGTGTTCATCAAGGATATTGGTCTGTAGTTCTCTTTTTTGGTGGGATCCTTGTCTGGTTTTGGGATCAACGTGATGCTGGCCTCATAAAATGAGTTTGGAAGTTTTCCTTCCGTTTCTATTTTTGGGAACAGTTTCAGGGGAATAGGAATGAGTTCTTCCTTAAATGTTTGGTAGAATTCCCCTGGGAAGCCGTCTGGCCCAGGGCTTTTGTTTGTTTGGAGATTTTTGATGACTGTTTCAATCTCCTTACTGGTTATGGGCCTGTTCAGGTTTTCTATTTCTTCCTGGTTCAGTTGTGGTAGTTTATATGTCTCTAGGAATGCATCCATTTCTTCCAGATTGTCCAATTTGTTGGCGTAGAGTTGCTCATAGTATGTTCTTATAATTGTCTGTATTTCTTTGGTGTTAGTTGTGATCTCTCCTCTTTCATTCATGATTTTATTGATTTGGGTCCTTTCTCTTTTCTTTTTGATGAGTCTGGCCAGGGGTTTATCAATCTTATTGATTCTTTCAAAGAACCAGCTCCTAGTTTCCTTGATTTTTTCTATTGTTTTTTTGGTTTCTATTTCATTGATTTCTGCTCTGATCTTTATGATTTCTCTTCTCCTCCTGGGTTTAGGGTTTCTTTCTTGTTCTTTCTCCAGCTCCTTTACGTGTAGGGTTAGGTTGTGTACTTGAGACCTTTCTTGTTTCTTGAGAAAGGCTTGTACCGCTATATATTTTCCTCTCAGGACTGCCTTTGCTGTGTCCCACAGATTTTGAACTGTTGTGTTTTCATTATCATTTGTTTCCATGAATTTTTTCAATTCTTCTTTAATTTCCTGGTTAACCCATTCATTCTTTAGAAGGATGCTGTTTAGTCTCCATGTATTTGGGTTCTTTCCAGCTTTCCTCTTGTGATTGAGTTCTAGCTTCGGAGCATTGTGGTCTGAAAATATGCAGGGAATAATCCTAATATTTTGATACCGGTTGAGACCTGATTTGTGACCCAGGATGTGATCTATTCTGGAGAAGGTTCCATGTGCACTAGAGAAGAATGTGTATTCTGTTGCTTTGGGATGAAATGTTCTGAATATATCTGTGATGTCCATCTGGTCCAGTGTGTCATTTAAGGCCTTTATTTCCTTGTTGATCTTTTGCTTGGATGATCTGTCCATTTCAGTGAGGGGAGTGTTAAAGTCCCCTACTATTATTGTATTATTATTGATGTGTTTCTTTGATTTTGTTATTAATTGGTTGATATAGTTGGCTGCTCCCACGTTAGGGGCATAGATATTTAAAATGGTTAGATCTTCTTGTTGGACAGACCCTTTGAGTAGGATATAGTGTCCTTCCTCATCTCTTATTATAGTCTTTGGCTTGAAATCTAATTGATCTGATATAAGGATTGCCACCCCAGCTTTCTTCTGATGCCCATTAGCATGGTAAATTGTTTTCCACCCCCTCACTTTAAATCTGGAGGTGTCTTCGCATCTAAAATGAGTTTCTTGTAGGCAACATACTGATGGGTTTTGTTTTTTTATCCATTCTGATACCCTGTGTCTTTTGATTGGGGCATTTAGCCCATTAACATTCAGGGTAACTATTGAGAGATATGAATTTAGTGCCATTATTAGCCTGTAAGGTGACTGTTACTGTATATTGTCTCTGTACCTTTCTGATCTACTACTTTTAGGCTCTCTCTTTGCTTAGAGGACCCCTTTCCATATTTCCTGTAGAGCTGGTTTGGTGTTTGCAAATTCTTTCAGTTTTTGTTTGTCCTGGAAGCTTTTGATCTCTCCTTCTATTTTCAATGATAGCCTAGCTGGATAGAGTATTCTTGGCTGCATGTTTTTCTCGTTTAGTGCTCTGAATATATCATGCCAGCTCTTTCTGGCCTGCCAGGTCTCTGTGGATAAGTCTGCCGCCAATCTAATATTTTTACCATTGTATGTTACAGACTTCTTTTCTCGGGCTGCTTTCAGGATTTTCTCTTTGTCACTAAGACTTGTAAATTTTACTATTAGGTGACGGGGTGTGGACCTATTCTTGTTGACTTTGAGGGGGGTTCTCTGCATCTCCTGGATTTTAATGCTTGTTCCCTTTGCCATATTAGGGAAATTCTCTCCAATGATTCTCTCCAATAGACCTTCTGCTCCCCTCTCTGTTTCTTCTTCTTCTGGAATCCCAATTATTCTAATGTTGTTTCGTCTTATGGTGTCACTTATCTCTCGAATTCTCCCCTCGTGGTCCAGTAGCTGTTTGTCCCTCTTTTGCTCGGCTTCTTTATTCTCTGTCATTTGGTCTTCTATATCACTAATTCTTTCTTCTGCCTCATTTATCCTAGCAGTGAGAGCCTCCATTTTTGATTGCACCTCATTAATAGCTTTTTTGATTTCAACTTGGTTAGATTTTAGTTCTTTAATTTCTCCAGAAAGAGCTTTAATATCTCCAGAGAGGGTTTCTCTAATATCTTCCATGCCTTTTTCGAGCCCAGCTAGAATGTTCAGAATCGTCATTCTGAACTCTTGATCTGACATATTACCAATGTCTGTGTTGATTAGGTCCCTAGCCTTCGGTACTGTGTCTTGTTCTTTTGTTTGTGGTGATTTTTTCCACCTCGTCATTTTGTCCAGATAAGAGGGTATGAAGGAGCAAATAAACTACTAAAAGGGTGGCAAAGACCCCAGAAAAATGCGCTGTAACCAAATCAGAAGAGACCCCAAATTGTGGGGGGGAGAAAGGGGATAAAAACAGGTTCTGAAAAAAAAAATTTAAAAAATAAAACAAATAAAAAAAATATAAAAAAGAAAGAAAAAATATATATATTTAGATGAACTAGTCAAAAAACGTTAAAAAAGAAAAGGGTAAAAGTTTTAAAAAAATTAGCAGAAGAAGAAAAAAGAAAAAAGAAAAAAAAATTGAAAAAAAAAATTGAAAAAAGAAAAAAAAATTGAAGTAGCCGCAAGACTAAAGAATCATGGGAATAAAGCTATGAGTTCCGTGCTTTGCTTTCTCCTCCTCTGGAATTGCTCTGCTGTCTTAGGAATTGAACCTGCTTTCTCCTTGATAGATGAACTTCGTCCTGGCTGGATATTTTGTTGATCTTCTGGGGGAGGGGCCTGTTGTAGTGACTCTCAAGTGTCTTTGCCCGAGGCGGGATTGCACCGCCCTTCCCGGGGGCCGGACTAAGTAATCGGCTCGGGTTCGCTTTTGGGAGCTTCTGTTCCCTGAACGCTTTCCGTAGAGTTCCAGAGGACGGGAATGAAAATGGCGGCCTCCCAGTCTCCGGCCCGGAGGAGCCGAGAGCCTGGGGCCCCACTCCTCAGTGCGCCCCCAGAGGACAGCACCCAATCACTCCCGTATCCCCAGCCTCCAGCCGCGCTCCGAGCTCACCCAGCCCGGGACCAGTTCAAGGTAACCCCGAGCTGAGAGTTCAGTCCTCGGCTCTGTCTCTGCAGCCGGCTTCTCCGTTTAATACCTGTGAGCTCTGCGACACTCCGACACCCCGATCCTTCTGTGACCCTGTGGGACCTGTGGCCACGCTGACCCCACGCAGGCTTCACCCTGGTTTAGCCTCTGGAGCAATGTCCCTCAGTGGAACAGACTTTTAAAAGTCCTGATTTTGTGCTCTGTTCCTCCGCCGCTTGCCGGGAGCCGGCCCCTCCCCCCGCGGTCTATCTTCCCGTCGTTTTAGATTCACTTCTCCGCCAGTCCTACCTTTCAGAAAGTGGTTGATTTTCTGTTTCTAGAGTTGCTGTTCTTCTTCTCCTCGCTCTCCCGTTGGATTTGTAGGTGTTTGCAATGTTTAGATAAGCTATCGAGCTGATCTCCTGTTACCTGATGTAGTCTCAGGCTGCTACTTCTCCGCCATCTTAACTCCTCCCCCTGGAAACAACATTTTTAATAAAAAAACTGGAACACAACCTCAATATCTAATAACAAGACAAGAATTAAATAGATTATGGTATGACTATTCTACAACATTGAAAGCAATTAATTATAGCCATATATAACAAAAATATTGAACCTTAGAATCCTAATAATGAGTGAAAAAACAGGTTTGTGATGGTACATATAGTATGGTGGTGCCATTTTATAATATTCAAAAACAAGGGACACCTGGGTGGCTCAGTGGGTTAAGCCTCTGCCTTCGGCTCAGGTCATGATCCCAGGGTCCTGGGATCGAGCCACACGTCGGGCTCTCTGCTCAGTGGGGAGCCTGCTTCCTCCTCTCTCTCTCTCTGCTTGCCTCTCTGCCTACTTGTGATCTCTGTCTGCCGAGTAAATAAATAAAATCTTTAAAACAAAAAAACAAGTAAAAGGAAATAAAATATTTTTAAATAAAATATAAATATGTTGCCAAACTTGTTTTACAAGACAAAGAAACAATTTACATAGAAATGAAGCTATTCATTATTTCCAGGACAAGTGGAAGGGTGGGATCTGGGTGACTTCTCAGTGCTGCTGGCTATCTTTAGTTCTTAGACTGGTTGATAAAATCAGTAGTGTTTATTTTATTAATGTGTCTTATAAATTATAATGCTGCATCTATTGAAGCCATAAATTATTAAATAGTATATATATAGATAGATTTTGTGAAACAAAAGGAATAAATGAATCCGTAAATAAAATTGAAAGTTGTATTTCCCTCCACATGACAACGGTCACAGTAAATATTCCAGTTAAGATTCCATTTGACTAGGAGCTTAGATTTTAGTCAACAAAAAAAGAGGTAGTGTAAAATAACTAGATTCAGTCTAGTTGAAGAACCACATGATCAGGAAAACTATGAGAAGTCATTCTGAAATATACCAAAAAGAAAAAAGAAGAAAAAAGCGTGGGGGGAGAAGGGAGGGAGAGAGGAAGAGAAGATGGATAATGTGACTTATCTGCTTATGTTTATCCAGCATAATAATAATTAAATGCATGCTTGTTCTTAAAGTCTGTGCCTTTCTCCCTTTACATACTCAGTAACATGAAGCAGAGCTTAAACGTATTTAAACATGGGGGCGCCTGGGTGGCTCAGTGGGTTAAGCCGCTGCCTTTAGCTCGGGTCATGATCTCAGGGTCCTGGGATTGAGTCCCATATTGGGCTCTCTGCTCAGCGGGGGGGCCTTCTTCCCTCTCTCTCTCTCTCTGCCTGCCTCTCTGCCTACTTGTGATCTCTTACTAAAAAAAAAAAAAAAAAAAAAAAAAAAAGAGTATTTAAACATTGAAATAGTAATAAAAGCCCTATCTTTATTACTATCTATTTAAATGTATAAATACATAAGCTAACCACAAATATATTTGGTAACACAACACTGACTCGTGCATTTCTTTATCTTGTCACCTTTATTGGCTATCACTGTACCAGGCACCTGGTTAGGAATGAGGTCACATAAGGGAGAAATAGCCTTGGCTTTTGCATGTGTCTTAGTCAAGAGAGAATCCAGATAAATAGAAATATTTAAGACCCCTGTGTAGCATGTTCTGTAAGAGGGTTATTATCTGGAGAAGGCTCTGGGTACAATAAAGATGGAACCACTTTCCATGCCAGGGGAAGGTGACAAAAGATCCTGAAGGTAGTGTTGAAATGGCTTGAAAGTAGCACAAGGCATTTTCAGATAGAGGAAAGAGGGAAGAGAATGGCGAGCTGCATGAATTCAAATGAGTGCAGTTGGCAATGGTATATTTACAACATTTCAAGAAATGTTGAATGTGCAGAAAATGTGGAACTAAGAAGGATGTGTCCTAGGTTGAAGCTGGAAAGGCAAAATCGGGCTAAGCCAGATAGTGATGCTCTTTATAATGTTCACTATGGTGTGATTTTTTCAAGCAAAGTTAGAGGAACCACCACGCCATTCTAAGTAGAGAAGTAATAGCACCACATATGTTTACCCAAAAGGATGACTCCTCATAGTAGGGAGATAAACCACAAAGGGAAGGAATTAAGGCAAAGAAGATATTTATTACAACATTAAATGGGGATGAAGATTTCAGTAGGAGAAATGAGCAGCAGGAGACAAACTGACAGAGGGAAACACACAAGATTGTAAGACTCAGCCAGGGTATGGGGAATAGGAAACATCACACCTGACTTCACTGTTTCCAGCTGAATAGTGATGCCATTCACCAGCGTTACAGTTCAGTCCCCAGGGAAGCAGACTCCAAGATGACCTTGCGCATGCAAGAAAATTACTGCACAAAGCACCTTGGGATCAATCCAGCAAGGGAGGGAGGAAAGGAAGCAGGATGGGGTCAAGAGAGAAGTCTGCCTCTCAGCAAAGTCCTACAGGAGGTGCTCACTTAGGATGTCCTGCAGAGTTTGTCCTCCATTAGGGCATTGCCTTCCCAATGTATGAGAAATAATTATTTGTAACCTATATTTTTATACCCAGCTGTAATATAGATTAATCATAGAAATCACAATAAAGACAACTTCACAGGTTCACAGCTTCTCAAGAATCTAAAGTATCATGCTGAAAGAAAATATAGTCCACCAAAATGCACAAATGAACTCAAAGTGACATGAAATGTAGGGAATCTAGATAGAGCTCAGAAAAGACAATGGAAACCTTAGAAAGGCAGAAAAGGGAAAGCTCACACCACAGCCGCATAGCAGGCCTACAGGAGAACAGACTGTCCGGCCGACATGAGATTTAAGGAATGACAGCTATGAAATGAGATTCACGTGATACATCTGAACATAGTAAGAGGAGATTTACATTTTTAGCGCTGAATTTTGGGTAAATTAAATAATGACTGGCAAAAAGAAAAACCTAAGCAAAAAGCTAAATAAATAAATAATTATTGACTTCCAGGAAAACAAAAACACATTGTACAAGAAAGGAAATGAAGTTTTCATATAATATGTGTCTAGGTAAAATAGCATAAACATTATCAATTCAACAAAACATTGTGGTATGTTAGGCTAAGGATCGGGGAACCCGGGAGGACATAAAACTCCCCATGTGGCCAGTAGAAAGTCAACAAGTAAGAGTTGAAATTTATCCTACCGAGAAACAAGTGTGGAAAGAGCTTGGCCAGCATCTTTCTTTCACACCACAAGCCTGTATGCCCTGCATGATTGTGCACATGCATGTGAAAAAGAACTGTGGCAAACCCAAGGAGATTTAGAGATCTAAGGAGAGCTTAGTTATAAACTTGAGAATTTCCAAGATGTAGAGAATAATCAGAATATGGCTCCTGGTGAAGTAAGCAGAGTGGTGGCAAGAACAGGAGGAAAGTGTGATTAAGGACATGACTGGATGAGATGGGTTGAATGGTGCCCCTGTCCCAAGTTATGTCCTCATCCCCACAACCAGTGGAAGCGATCTGTCTTGCTAAGGATGTGGTTAAGTTTAGAATTTTGACAATGTATTCCTAAATGCAACCACGGCTCTCCTCATAAGAGAGGCAGATGGA
The DNA here is from genome assembly GCF_922984935.1 of Meles meles. Lineage (NCBI taxonomy): Eukaryota > Metazoa > Chordata > Mammalia > Carnivora > Mustelidae > Meles > Meles meles. The sequence continues at coordinate 4,229,910 of NC_060080.1, forward strand.
GTCTTGAGACAGATGCTCAGAGAAGACTACATGAAGACAGAACACAGAAATGTGCTGCAAGACAAGGAATGCTTCTCCCTACCCAACACAGCATGGCTGCCAGAAGTTGGAAGAGAACAGGAACACATTCTTCTGCAGAACCTCTCGAGAGAATGGGGCCCTGCCAACACCTTGATTTTGGGCTTCTGACCTCCAAAACTCTGAGAGAATGTATTTTTCTTATTTTAAATTACCAGGTTTGTGGAAATTTGTTACAGCAGCTACAGGAAATGAATACACTGGGGAGCACTCTTATTGCAAAGGTCAGGCCAAGTAATGGCAAAATAGGCATGGAAAAAGCCCTTTGATGGAGGCTATAAAGGAGTCATTGAAGACCTTTGTAGAACAGGTGCATTGGAATGTTGAGGGCACTGGACAGTCAGAAGTGAGTTTACCTTGGATGTAAGGTAAAAATAGGGGGCACCTGGTTGGCTTAGTTGGTAGAACATGTGATTCTTGATCTCAGGGCTGTAAGTTTGAGCCCCATGTTGGATATAGAGATTACTTTAAAAAAATAAAATCTTAAGAAAAAAGTAAATAGGAAGCAATGACTTTGAATTTCTGTTAATATTAAGTATACTTGTATTTAGGCTGTAATGAGGACAGAAGCAAGACAGAAAATGGAGGGAACTTGCAATTCCATATGCTAAAGTCAAACTCAAGCAAGCCCTATTTATGACCTCACATTAGGGACGGAGTGGGGGACAGTCGGAGACTGAGGACTGAAGAACATGGATGGGAGCCCACCTGGCTTCTTCACTTCTAGCTCATGAGGATTCTTGCCCATATATCTTGGCTCTGTAACCTCCAGGTCCTCATCTGCATATAAAGAGCAATAGTAGCTATCCATGGATCATTAAGTTTATTAAATAAAACAACACGTATAACATGTTTGGCATATTGCCCACTACAGGGCGAGTCCTTGAACACATAAGAGTTATCATTCTCATGTTGTTGTGAGTGCTGTCGTAGGTGGTAGTTTTATATCTGAATAGGGATGCAGACATGCTCTCTAAAAATTAACATTAACTGCCAAAGACTCAGACCAAAAGTACTGTGTATTATAGATGACCCATTGCCTCAAGTTGGCAAAGCTTTCGAAACCCGGCACAGGTAACTGAGAGACAAACGGAGAATCTATTGCAACACAGCGCTAGTGATCTACTAACTGTCTCAGGTAGAAATCTCGAATGAATTGTTACCTTTGCTTCCTCCTCGAGGACGCAGGGAGTAAAATGCCTTCCGTGTGTTGTGCCTGGATGCTTCTACTTCCTAACGAGCACGTGTGCCGAAGAGCTGAACCTTTGCCACAGCCCAGCTTTCTAACTAAAGAACTTCTGTGTGTTCTGCCCACTTGGTCTCGGGCAGGAGAAGCGTGTTTGCCAAAGGGTGGAATTGAAATAGCTAAATATCCGCGAGAGGTGAATAAAGGATGGGTTTCTCTCAGTCGATAACTCAAAATGCTGGATACATTCAGAGATAGAGTTCACCAATACACATGTATTACCCTTCCTTTGTAACTCCTGACAGTTTCTAGCCTGGAAGAGAACAGACTTAGGGAAAACATGACAAGGTGTTCACACTCCTAATGGGCTGCCACGCAGGAGGTGGATTATATGCGCGTTGACTAGCTGTAGGTGAAAGACCCTCGAAGAACTGAAGGGATGTTTTCCAAAGGAGAGAAGAGAAGAATTTCTACACTATTGCAGATTTCTGGGTGAATGCAGGACATAACGGGGCTCCCAGTATCAGAGTACATTTGGTCTTGTAATGGCCCAGATTCTCTCAACAGCCACTGATAGACATCCAACTCGACCTTACTAAACGAGAAGGGACATATGTTTTTTCACAGAACCAGAAAAAGCCCAAGGGTATGCAGGCTTCAAAAAACAGCTTGATCTAGGGGCTTAAATATCCCCAGCCTGGAGAAGAGTGGCCATCCCCAGACAATCTGTGTGGACAAAGATAGCTGTGGACCCCCAAGGGCTGCTGTGAAGACCACAAGAACATCGGATGGCACTCAGAGGATAAAGACTGGTGTTGGGTGTCCACTCAGCTGGGCACAATCCTCGTCTGGAATGATGTGGCAGACACACCTCTGTGGGCCCTGCCCTAGGGCTGCTAATTCACTTAATTCACTGGTCTCGGAATCCCACCAGGAATCTACATTTTGAACAAAGGTCCTTTCTTGTCTTGTGGAACTGTGTGAGTGTTGATTGTCACTGAAACGTCAATCATTTATCTATGCCATCATGAATTTACCAGAGTGAACTCTGGTAAGTTGTCCAGGACTGTATAATAGTCCTACCCCTCCTCCAGACTTGCTCTTTGAGACAGCTCATGAGGGACACCTAAAACGAAACTTCCAAGTGCCAAAACATTGACAGTGCATCAGAGTGCTTTCGGTTACAAATAGCGTAAAAACCCATTTTGACCTGGTTTAAATAATAATCTCTATGTCCAAAGACACAGCTTGTTTCAATCAAAGGTCAAAAAGGTCAAATCAAGTCATTAGAACCTGGTTATCTCTCATATTTTTAGATCTGCTCTGTCCACTCTGGTCTCTTGCTGCCCCGAGGTGATGGTCACAGCTCCTGAGGCTACATGCCCCTGGCTTTCAGACTTCCGTGTGCCCATCTCTGAACCAGTCACCATGGCTGGGGATGCTGCTTACCAGCTTGGAATACATGGCCCCTTCTCCACCACTGGACCCATTCCCATCAGCATTCATGAGGACACAAAGTCGTGAGGAGGAGGAACATGAACCAGGGTGTTTTGTTCAAGGAAGAGGAGATTTAGAATATTAAAAACAGTAAAAATTCATCACTTACATTGAAGAGTCTGAATATCTTTCCTTAATAACTCTTTCTTTAAAACATATAGTACAGATCTCTCTGCAAATAAAGAGGCTTTGAGTGTAAAGACCCTAGACACGACTAAGGCTATGTAGTACATTTCAATTGCATTAACTATGTCCACCCTGGGAGCAGCCCCTTCTGTGCAGTACAACCAAGATGAAGGACTGGTCTGTCTGTGCAGAGGTAAGGTTGCAGTCCAGGTGCTCTGATTCTAGGATCAATGTATTGGCTTCCCTGATAAGTTTGCTCTTGACCTCTTAAAATCCTACATAGCTCACAGGGATACACTCAATGTTTACTCATGAAAACTGCAAATCTGTCTTGGAACGGCTGAATCAGACAAGGACAACGCTGAAGACCAAGCTCTGAACATCCTTCCTTTAGACACATCCTACTCTCCTAGCATGGGTTATGCACTTTAGTCACAGGTCCTTGTAGCAAACAACAGAAGGCCACTCCGGATGATTTCAGCAGAGGATGCATGAGAAGGGCTATGGGGGAGTGAGAGAACCTGGCCCAGAGCTAAGCCAGCAGTCCTGGTGTCAGAACTCTGATGCAGAAACTAGTCAGCGGAGGAAAGCACAGTCCCCACCACCAGCTGGAAATGCTCCCTTGTGCACCCACAGTTGCATCTAGTATACAATTTTGCTAAAACTGGTGGAGAGGGAACCCTCCATGATGCCCGCATCTGAGGCCCCTGGTGTTTAGGTGTGTGCCCTATGCCCTTGTGGCATCTGCGTCCTGGGCACCTGGGGGCTGGGGTCAGAGCTCAGCGCCAGGGTCCCCTGCTTCACACCTTTGTGGGGAGGACTCTGCCCGTCACCATGCACGGGTGGAAGTTCACAAACATAGGAAGGGGTTCAGATACAAGTGGTAAATGGAATGAAAAACGTTCATCCCGGGCCCTTTTCTTTTCATCCTTAAGAGGGATTTTTTTTTTCCCTGGAGGCTCTCAGTTCTCCTTGGAAATAGACTCCCATGGTTGCCTAATCAGATGATATTGGCCTGAAGCCAGGGCTGGACCACGGCCTGAATAACTGCAAAGACCGAAGGCGGAAAACCGATTTCCACTATTTCTGAAAGCCATTTGAAAAAGAGTCGAAAGCTGCATACATAAAGGAAATAAAGGCTCCGCGGTGGGTGTGCTTTATTTTGTGCTTCATACTCTAGTATGAATCGATTTTATGTGGTTTGTTAGTAGATCCTATCCAGAGACTCTGACTGGTACATAGATATGTTTGATCCAGAGACAGAGAGATTTTGACATTATCACCTGATGTGAGAGATTGGTTAGTAGGTAGACTGCCCAAACGTCTGTGGCAAAATGGTAGGTCCACTGCAAATTATTCACCAAATAAACAAATACATTTGTATATAATATAATGAGGGAAAATGAAAAGGATGTGAACAGTGGGAAAGGTGAGGAATGTCTCCTCGCCCACAGACAGACCACCACACCAGGACAGTTCTGCCTGGTGCCCTGGAATTTAGGACCCTGTCCTTTTTATCCCAGCAATCACCATGCCTGTATAAGAAACAAGCTAGGGTGTCTCTCCCTCTCCTCGGCAAGCACACCAACAGCCTGCTGAGGAGGTTCTAAGCGATGACCTGACTTGGCTTTCCTATAGAATTTGAGACAAGGAAGGTTTCCTACTTCTCCCGTAAACTGCAGGAAGCCCTTCGCTTTCCCTGAGGCAGGTGGAGTGGCATGGGGACCACCTGCTCAGGCAGGCTCCGTGTCAGTGAGGCCAAGCTTTACCACACTGTTTTCTCCTCCTGGGGAAGGGCTCAAGAAACGGCTTTGGTTTTGCCCTATGGGAGGAAAGCGGAACAGGAGGAGGAGGGGAGCTTGAGACGGGGTGGGGAGAGAACTTGTCTGCTCTCCTTGTCACTGATGAAGCCAGCATAAGTTTAAGCTGTAAGGTTCCAGAGCCACACTAACCTGCTTTCCGACCACCTCAAAGCATCTTGAGGCATCGTCAAAAGTGTAATATTTATTTATTTATTTATTTTCATTTTTTTTAAAGATTTTATTTATTTATTTGACAGAGAGCTCACAAGTAGACAGAGAGGCAGGCAGAGAGAGAGAGAGAGAGAGGGAAGCAGGCTCCCTGCTGAGCGGAGAGCCTGATGTAGGACTCGATCCCAGGACCCCGAGATCATGACCTGAGCCGAAGGCAGTGGCTTAACCCACTGAACCACCCAGGTGCCCCTAAAGTGTAATATTTAATTTTGTGGTTTCCCCAAGCAAAAACTGAAACCACTTCAAGAAGACACAGACCCAAATGATTATTTTGAGGACTAAGTGTTTGTTCCTGTGCAATGCAGTGACAGCAGTTGACATAACTGCCACCAAGAGGAGCCTCAAAGACCGAGTCAGAGACTGACTTCTCTGTGGCAAGCTCTGAGGAGGGGAGGGAGGCCGGAGGCGGGGAGAGGAGGAAGCCGCACTTGCAACTCGCACCCAACATTATTCCCCTTCACCAGCGCAGTGACCTCAAGAGGTGAGCATCACCTTCGGGGCAAGTGGAGAGCGGTTCTGGTCAAAAATACACATGACAATGGCGAAGATCTGCATTTTATAGATTTTCATATAAAATTATGAAGCAATTCAACAACACCTAACAAAATCCCTGTGTTGAGTGGGAGGCTCCATGAGAGACTTTGGGAAGGTGTCCACGGTCATCAGCAGGCAGCCTGAGAAGGTGAGGGGCCGTCCCACTTCCCTAGAGAAGAATTAGCAGCTCTCTTGGTTCTCCATATGTTGACAAACAATGAATCACTGAGTCACCAAGGATTTGACCGCACAAGTCATATGTTTATGCCAACTTTTCCAATCATGAGATTTATTTTTTTTAATTAATTTATTTTTTTCCCATTTATTTTTTCAGCATAACAGTATTCATTGTTTTTGCACAACACCCAGTGATCCATGCAAAACGTGCCCTCCCCATTACCCACCACCTGTTCCCCCTACCTCCCACCCCTGACCCTTCAAAACCCTCAGGTTGTTTTCCAGAGTTCATAGTCTCTTATGGTCGCCTCCCCTTCCAAAATTTTTTTTTTAATAAACATATAATGTATTTTTATCCCCAGGGGTACAGGTCTGTGAATCGCCAGGTTTACACACTTCACAGCACTCACGATAGCACATACCCTCCCCAATGTCCATAGCCCCCTCCCCCTCTCCCAATCCCACCTCCCCCCAGCAACCCCCAGTTTGTTTTGTGAGATTAAGAGTCATTTATGGTTTGTCTCCCTCCCAATCCCATCTTGTTTCATTTATTCTTCTCCTATCTCCCTAACCCCCCATGTTGCTTCTCCATGTCCTCATATCAGGGAGATCATATGATAGTTGTCTTTCTCTGATTGACTTATTTCACTAAGCATGATACGCTCTAGTTCCATCCACGTCATCGCAAATGGCAAGATTTCATTTCTTTTGATGGCTGCATAGTATTCCATTGTGTATATATACCACATCTTCTTTATCCATTCATCTGTTGATGGACATCTAGGTTCTTTCCATAGTTTGGCTATTGTAGACATTGCTGCTATAAACATTCGGGTACACGTGCCCCTTCGGATCACTACGTTTGTATCTTTAGGGTAAATACCCAGTAGTGCAATTGCTGGGTCATAGGGTAGTTCTATTTTCAACATTTTGAGGAACCTCCATGCTGTTTTCCAGAGTGGTTGCACCAGCTTGCATTCCCACCAACAGTGGAGGAGGGTTCCCTTTCTCCACATCCTCGCCAGCATCTGTCGTTTCCTGACTTGTTAATTTTAGCCATTCTGACTGGTATGAGGTGAGATCTCATTGTGGTTTTGATTTGTATTTCCCTGATGCCGAGTGACGTAGAGCACTTTTTCATGTGTCTGTTGGCCATCTGGATGTCTTCTTTGTAGAAATGTCTGTTCATGTCCTCTGCCCATTTCTTGATTGGATTGTTTGTTCTTTGGGTGTTGAGTTTGCTAAATTCCTTATAGATTTTGGAGACTAGCCCTTTATCTGATATGTCGTTTGCAAATATCTTCTCCCATTCTGTCAGTTGTCTTTTGGTTTTGTTAACTGTTTCCTTTGCTGTGCAAAAGCTTTTGATCTTGATGAAATCCCAATAGTTCATTTTTGCCCTTGCTTCCCTTGCCTTTGCCATTGTTCCTAGGAAGATGTTGCTACAGCTGAGGTCGAAGAGGTTACTGCCTGTGTTCTCCTCAAGGATTTTGGTGGATTCCTTTCTCACATTGAGGTCCTTCATCCATTTGGAGTCTATTTTCGTGTGTGGTGTAAGGAAGTGGTCCAATTTCATTTTTCTGCATGTGGCTGTCCAATTTTCCCAGCACCATTTATTGAAGAGGCTGTCTTTTTTCCATTGGACATTCTTTCCTGCTTTGTCAAAGATTAGTTGACCATAGAGTTGAGGGTCGATTTCTGGGCTCTCTATTCTGTTCCACTGATCTATGTGTCTGTTTTTGTGCCAGTACCATGCTGTCTTGATGATGACAGCTTTGTAATAGAGCTTGAAGTCCGGAATTGTGATGCCACCAACTTTGGCTTTGTTCTTCAATATTCCTTTGGCTATTCGAGGTCTTTTCTGGTTCCATATAAATTTGAGGATTATTTGTTCCATTTCTTTGAAAAAAATGGACGGTATTTTGATAGGGATTGTATTAAATGTGTAGATTGCTTTAGGTAGCATGGACATTTTCACAATATTTATTCTTCCAATCCAGGAGCATGGAACATTTTTCCATTTCTTTGTGTTTTCCTCAATTTCTTTCATGAGTACTTTATAATTTTCTGTGTATAGATTCTTAGCCTCTTTGGTTAGGTTTATTCCTAGGTATCTTATAGTTTTGGGTACAATTGTAAATGGGATTGACTCCTTAATTTCTCTTTCTTCAGTCTTGTTGTTGGTGTACAGAAATGCAACTGATTTCTGTGCATTGACTTTATATCCTGACACTTTACTGAATTCCTGGACAAGTTCCAGCAGTTTTGGAGTGGAGTCTTTTGGGTTTTCCACATATAGTATCATATCATCTGCGAAGAGTGATAGTTTGACTTCTTCTTTACCAATTTGGATGCCTTTAATTTCTTTTTGTTGTCTGATTGCTGAGGCTAGGACTTCTAGTACTATGTTGAATAGCAGTGGTGATAATGGACATCCCTGCCATGTTCCTGACCTTAACGGAAAAGCTTTCAGTTTTTCTCCATTGAGAATGATATTTGCGGTGGGTTTTTCATAGATGGCTTTGATAATATTGAGGTATGTGCCCTCTATCCCTACACTTTGAAGAGTTTTGATCAGGAAGGGATGCTGTACTTTGTCAAATGCTTTTTCAGCATCTATTGAGAGTATCATATGGTTCTTGTTCTTTCTTTTATTAATGTGTTCTATCACATTGATTGATTTGCAGATGTTGAACCAACCCTGCAGCCCTGGAATAAATCCCACTTGATCGTGGTGAATAATCCTTTTAATGTACTGTTGAATCCTATTGGCTAGTATTTTGGCGAGAATTTTTGCGTCTGTGTTCATCAAGGATATTGGTCTGTAGTTCTCTTTTTTGGTGGGATCCTTGTCTGGTTTTGGGATCAACGTGATGCTGGCCTCATAAAATGAGTTTGGAAGTTTTCCTTCCGTTTCTATTTTTTGGAACAGTTTCAGGAGAATAGGAATGAGTTCTTCTTTAAATGTTTGGTAGAATTCCCCTGGGAAGCCGTCTGGCCCAGGGCTTTTGTTTGTTTGGAGATTTTTGATGACTGTTTCAATCTCCTTACTGGTTATGGGCCTGTTCAGGTTTTCTATTTCTTCCTGGTTCAGTTGTGGTAGTTTATATGTCTCTAGGAATGCATCCATTTCTTCCAGACCAATCATGAGATTTATTAAAAACAGGGAGCTGTTAGAAGTTGATTTGTTTGCAACCTTGTCAAGTCTCAGGAAGACACATGCTATCGTTCCACGCGTGTAGGACCACCTGAGGCTGAACTCATGTCACTAACAGATTTTTCTAGTGTGGAAAGATTTTATTTTATTTACTATTCTAGATTTTTCTAGATTTTTCTTTAACGGCATGGGAGAATGCAGAGCAACTTGAGTGTACAGATTGCCCATCACCTTCTGAAGTCAGCCTCCTCTGTCCAGCAGTAACAGGACAGTAAAACCCACCTCCAGCGTGTCTTGAGGAAGACGCAGTGATGCACGAGACCTGGTCCATCAACGGTAACCAGTATCACCAGTACCACCTGGACACGGGGCTGGCCAGCTCACCTGGCCATGGGGCTGGCCGGCTCACTTACAGAGAAGACGTCCATACACCCATCAGTTCTCCTTGTGTATCTCCAGTGTCTCAAAATAGCATTCCTGCAAGTCCTGTTTGTGCGACTCCTTCCTTATGGCTTCAGTAATGACAGTACTTTATTTCTGCAACCCTGTTAAGGTATTAAAATATCATCTAGATAGATATCTGGACTGTAGGCATTGCGTTCAGCAGTAAAATATCTGGTGCAAATAGATAACTGGAAACACAACCCCACAATACATGGTACTTATGCCTCATTGTCATAATAAGTATGTCTGATGCCATTCTACAGAGTAAAGGCCCGGTGGTCTAGCAAAGGGATGTTGGAAAATGCTGGTCTGGGCCTTGGTGGAGAGGTCACTATGAGCACACCAAGACCCGTTTCTGTATCGTCTTCTGCACAGAAGTGGCGAATGGGACTCCACCCTTCCTGGCAGTTGTTTATAACCACGTACTGGGTTTGGCCAATGAACCTGGAGGAAAAAGGACATGCACTCATGCTAGCAGGGCTCCTAGACACCTCCCTGGTGCCTCTCCATAACCCCTTCAACTTTCCTAAACTATATCAGAAGCAAAAGGACTCAAAGAACATAAAAGAAAAGGAGCCACAAGATGAAATACCCTAATGACTGGATAGAGCAGTTTCTTCCATTGATCCAATTTCGAGTTTTAGGTAATCAAAACGGGTCATCTGCTATGCAAGGCCACTGACATGTTGTGTTTGTTAGCCTCTGCATCCAGTGTGGACACTGACTCCTGGACATGGCATTCTGACATAAAAGCTTACATACTTACTGCTTCGTATTTGGGCCACATGTAGTGAGGTGACTGATCCCAAAGGCTGGAAAAGTGGAGACGTGAAGGTCTGTCTGTCAGGCAAGGCAAAGACCATGTGCTTGTGTGCATGCAGCTCCGGGAACAGTAAATATCTACAGCCATATTGATTATTAGCAATTTCATGTAGGCAAGTGTCAAAAGAGCAAAAAAGGGATGCGCTAAAAAAAGGGAAGCAGCTAGAAAAAAGGGGATCAGCTAGAATTGCCCATTTCCAAGGAAAAGCGGAAGGGAAAAGAGAATGTCCATAAAATGGGTTTATAAAAGCTGACTGCTCCTGGATCTCGGACTACAAGAAAAAGATACTACTGAAAATAAGTAATTTGGAGCTAACAGATAACTAACTTGGAGCTAACAAAAGCCCATTAAGACTCATGACGTTGAATGATTCCGATGTTGACTTCCCACCAAAACCCTTGTTTCAGGTTGACTAAAAGTAGCAATCTCAAGGGTGGAGGATAGTTAAGTAGCAAAATGATAGTTGTAATGATAATAAAAAATACTACTACTAATATTCAGCTTTAGGTCCACAGATGTGATCATTTGTGTATGAAACCAATAAGTAGCAAACAGATCAGAAGCTTACAAAATTTTGAAGGACTTTTGGGAGCGCTAATACCTCTGGGAAGGCAGCAATCTGCAAAAGTTGTGTAGGGATAGGAAGTACGTATTTCCCCGAACCCTCTCAGATGCCACCATGGTAGGACCATCCTAAAGGCAGGATCCACGGTCTCCAGGAGATAGTGAACAAACTAGGGAGCTCCCCTTATGGAACAGAGTTGAGGCTTATCTCAGAACTCCCAGGACCCCCAAGGGAGTTTATATTTCTGTAGGATCCTGAAACAGCCACAGCTCTGTGACCCCTGAACACTCTTCCTTCTTCTCTTTCCCATGTGGGAATGTTATTGTGATTATCTTATTCCACCACTATAGCTGGAGAGAGTGGGGTAGACAATGTGTCCTGTTAGCTTATGCATTGCTGACCTCTAAGGAGTCCTGCATGGACAGGATTACATTAAGTGAGTGTCACCCAGAGATCCTGGACCTCGAGCTGAAGGCAGCAGTTGATGGGGATGGTTTGTCCTCATTGAGGATGAGTAAATGACTTCAGTTTGTGGAGAACCTTGATCCAGGGTCTCCAGAACACATAGCCCGGGGCAAAGTTTATGTGCTAATAATGGATGAGACATGGAGTCTCAGGAAAGCAGGCATGAGGGAGGGAGTAAGGGGAGTGAGGAAGGAAGAGAAGGAATGTGAAAACCAGGTGGTACTTTACCAAGCTGACGCTGCTCAGTCTCAGACAGGTGATGAGGAACTGCTGTGTCTCCGGGTAGCTGTGAGAGGAAGGACAGGCACCTCTGTCTCTCCCTGTCTGTCTCTGTCTCCCACGGACTCAGGTCGTTTAACTTTCCATATTTCTTAGTTGTAACATCTGCCCTTTCTTGACAAACCACTGGAGATGCCAAGCACCACGGGTCTCCGGTGGCTGGGGGCAGGATGGGCTGCCGTGGTTCTCAGGTACAGGGGACATCCTACCAGAGCCAGCATCCCTCCTGTGGGGAAACTAAGATAATGGGCTGGAGGAGATGAGGAGGTGGGGGAGCCCAGGCCTCATGACCAGTGGAACCATGGCATCTTTGCTGCGGAAGCGGGGAAAGAAAGCCTCTGGGTCCCGGGGCAGGCAGGGTGGGGCACAAAGTGGGTGTGATGCGGGAAGATAAAGAAAAAGGATGTGACAGGGACCCAGGTGTCCCTGTGCTGGTGACACGTGTCCTCTTCTTGCTAATCACCCAGCCTGGATCCTTTTCCCAAGCTTCCCAACAGTTACCTGGGGCCACTGGATCCAGGTCTGGTCGGTGGAATGTTGTCACTTTCCTCACGGAAGTGTGGGCTCCGGAGCCTGGAAGAGGCAGAGCTGCGGGGGAAGGCGCCGGGCATCTGAACGACGGTGTAGAGCTTCGTTCTCCTACCCGCCGATTGGTACTGGGAAGTGAGAAATAAATCCCATTTTCTTAAACTCCTGAAATGTTGAGGGTCTTTGTTAAAGCAAAGTGGTCAACTTCTCTTCTGAATAACAGAACAGCCCATGACTGCCCGGTGCCTCTAGCCAACAAAGGACACTTTGTCTGTGAGTGAGCTGATGGCCTCAACCCCGGCTGATGGTTTCCATCAGGCAAATGCATTCAATTTCCTTCTTCATTATCATGATCTGCTTGTTCACCTTACCACGAATTCCTGATTAAAATCTTTGCAGAATTTTGACAAAGAAGCAAGTGAGGGGTTTGCCTCTCAACTTCCAGTCTGGGTGAGGGATCAAGGTGCAGCTAATTCCCTGCAGCTCCCATTCAACCCGCTGTGCCCTCCAGCCGTAGGTCCCAGGAGAGCAGCTCCCACTCTCTCTGAAGGGCCTTGTACCCTAACAGTACACTCAACATGCTTTTAGCCCTCTCAGTGCCTGGTGTTTGCTTCCCCACTGTATTTCTTCTGAACAACATACCTTCATTTCTTTCATCCTTATCTATCCTCCTATTCCACCTTATTTCTGACCATTTGCTATACATTGAGATTGTTGAATCAAAGCCACTGACATGACTAATAATCACAGCCTCAAGAATTGCTCAGAAAGCATAGACCCTGACCAGCATGAGAGTTGGAAATAAATAAATAAATAAAACTTCGCAGGTCATATGCTATCTGTGGACATTCTGGTTCCCTGGGACAGAAGGCTGGAGTTTCTAGCCAGCCAATGTTGTGCTCCATCCAGGAGGGGGGTGCTGGGGAACAGAGGCGGACACTCAGTGGTGACCAAGCATTCCTCGCGCACCCAGAGAGCAGTCTCCCCGGAGTCTCTCGGTTTGCTCATGGCCTCTGCTCCTGCTGTTTCCAAAGCCAGTCAGCTTCCATCAGAGGCATCTTCTTGGAAATTGGGATTACTGCCGAGCCCCGTAGATGTCACAGATTGATGTCTCAAAGAGACAATGCTTTAAAAGACTTAGCTCCTCAAAGTAGAAATCAACTTTAATTAGCAGGAGTCTTGGAACAATTAGCAGTGAAAAGGTCTTGACAAGATGTGTATTTTAAAATGCAAACTGAATCCAAAACTCTGTTGTTAGAATTCCATTTGCCTTTCTTCTCTCTCCTGCTAAAACTTCTTGTCTACCAAAGAAAAACGAGGTTTTTATTTCTATCCACAGAGTCATGCGGTCACAGGGTGGCCTGGACATGGATGTGAGGACCTGATAGTCACAGTGGACACAACAGGACTTCTCCAACTGGGATGTGGGGGGAGCCTCCCTCTGGAGTATCTTGCAGTGCGTCCAACGGGACCCAGTGACTATTGTAAGGGATCATCGCTGAAAACATATCTTATAGGAAACCAAGTGCAAGAATATTGTGGAAAGAAACACAAACTTTAACTGAAATAAGATAAAATATGAGTCCCCAGAAGTTTTGAAACTGTCAATCAGTCCCCATACTCTGTTTCTCGACAGCATCCATCACCCCGGCCAGGCTCACTGAAATAAGTCAAGCAGAGAGAGTCAATTATCATACGGTTTCACTTACTTATGGAGCATAAGGAATAACACAGAGGACATGGGGAGATGGAGAGAAGTGAGCTGGGGGAAATCAGAGGGGAGACAAACCATGAGAGACTGTGGACTCTGAGAAACAGAGGGTTTTGGAGGGGAGACGGGTGAGGGGTTGGGTGAACCTGGTGGTGGATATTAAGGAGGACACGTATTGCATGGAGCACTAGGTGTGGTGCATAAACAATGAATTTTGGAACACTGAAAAAAATTAATAAAATAAAATAACAAAACAAAGCAAAAACCTCACTTTTCTCCTGGAGCAGTTCTTCTGTGGAAACAGTTAAGAAGCCGGGCGATATGATGTCAGTGAATGAGTGTGGAGAAGCATTTATCCAAGGCTAATTGTGCCAGAGCCCTTCTCTGCATCTCACCAGGGTAACACAGTAGAAATCAAGCCCACGCTGGAAATTATCTGAGAGAGCTTATTACTTAATATCAAAAGAACCTCATTGTGAGGATATCGAGTTGTCGGTATTTCTACAGAGTGAATTGAGAAGGGGGAAGGTTCTATGGACTATATTTGGTACAAAGATGTCCTATTGAAGGAGCCTTTCTTCTCAGACATCCTCCTTCCTTATTCCTTTGCTAACAAAATCCCACCCACACTCCCTGGGCCAGTTCAAACCCATCTCTTCGGTGAAACGTTTTCTCACGAATTTCTGTCCTGGTCTGCAGGGATTCCTGTGACAGCTGCGTCACGTCCCGTGGTGACTACAGAGTCATGCTGGACTCACAAAGCTTGATGTCCAGTCTATGTGCATTCTTGAGAACCTTTGTTGTGTCATTTAATTTTTCAGATATTAGTGGCTTCATAGTAAAAAGGGGCTATTGGATGGCAGAAGTGAACATTTGTCTGTGATCGGTGTCCTGTGGAAGAATGAAAGGACAATTGTGTCCTAAATCCCTGGGGCATGTACAGGTAGCGCACCACGAGACATAGGAGCTGTCCCATCAAAGAGCTTAGTTTGGCTTCCAGATGTAGCCACTTCTAACTGCACGTATTTGGAGAAACAATTTAATCTTTATTCAATTTTATGAGCTTCTCTTTCTCATTTGAAACACAGGATTTTTGTGAGCTTAGACTAAGGTAATGTATGTAAAGCACGTTGCAGAAGGCCTGGTACATAGTGGGGTGGTTAAAAACACTGGCCTTTCAATACTAATTCAGTAATAATAACAATACTTCCTAACTCAATACTGTAAATATACATGCCAGCATGTGCTCAATCACATACTTATCAGTACTTATAAATCTCATATATCTGCAGCAAGACCCTGACCTTCCACTCCAGGATTAACTCACGTTGTCTCACCACTAACTTCCAGCGTCTGGGCCTCACTGTCCCCAACTCTGGAATGAATGAATTGGGTAAGAGCTTCTCTAGATGGCCGGGGGCAGCACCTAACACCTGGGAGAAAGGTGGGTGCTACCTTCTCATGGCCCATGGCATCCTAGGTGCAGCACCATGTAGCTCCCACGCAGTTTTCTACACAGCACCATCTGGACCAGCTGCCTCACGGCAGCTGAACGATGTCATGCGGAGACGCTGTTCTACTTGCTTACAATGTTGATTTTGGGGCCCTGCTCCCCTTGCATCTGGTTTACCCTATTTAGAAGAGTCCACATCGGACAGCATTTCCCACCCTGGAGTCTCAGCACCCCTTGTAACAATGTTGCAAGGTCAACATATCACCACTGATCTTCTAGAAGTGAGTGAGTGAGAGAGAGAAAGAGAGAGAGGGGAGGACCAAGTAACCAGCATCACGAAGCTAGGGCCTGAGCTCCAAGCCCCAGCCTATAATCCACAAACAAGCCACCACGGGCTGCTCACCTTGCTGCTGTATGACCTTGTGCCCATGGCAAAGGGGAGCTCACGTTGATCATAAGCATTGGTTGGCAGTTACATAGTTTTTGATCAATAAAAACATGAGATAATATAAGTATTATTTTTAAATGCTAATGAATATACAAAGTATTTCAAATATGGACCATTTGAGGAAAACCCAAGGCGACCTCACCAGTGGCAGGTTCAGATCCCTCTTGTTCAGTTGGCATTGGCCATAAGAGTGTCCACCAAACAATCAACGGAGGAAAGCAAGGAATCCATATCAGAAAAATTGGAAAATTTATGGTGGCTGAAACTCAGAACACAGAGCATCGCCAGGATCGCCAGCCGTCCTGATACCCTTTCACGTGGCCTGGGTTCACCACCGTGCGGGCACCGTCTCCAAGGTGGGTTCATCTGGCTCTCTGTCACAGACTGTTGATGGATCCAGGGAATGGGTACGCTGTTTTTTTTCTCCATTCTAGGTATGTACTTCATTCCAGCTCTTCAACCATTTATAGAAGAACTCAACCAAAAAATTTAATCTATCAGAAACTATATCAAAAAATTTTCATTCTTAGGTAATATCACAGCTACAGTCCATTGGTCTCTTCGGAGAGTTTTTAGGTCAAAATAAATCAACTTTTTTATTACTATTATCTTGTATTCTAATAGATTTTAATAGTCTCTGCTATCCCTAGGATTCCATCAATCATCCTACTTGTCAGTGTGAATTATTTCTGGCTTAAATCTGGACAGAGCTGGTCTTTCACCATTTTTGAATGATTACAAATTGTACTATTTCTGGACAAAGATATGTATTTGGATTATAGCTTATGACAAAAATCCTTCTAGTGAAATACTGCTATGATTTGCTGTAACTGAGTTCCTGCACACTGAACTAATGGGAGAGAGTCTCCCACAATTCTGGAAAAGAGACTGAGTCCAAAAGAAAAAAAAAAGAAAAGAAAAGAAAAAAATACATTCTCCAACAAGCTGTGTGACATGATTTTACTTTTCATTTTTGAAACCTTCAAGACTTGAAGATATTTCTTTGTCATTAATTCCATGCCATAAATGATGTCAAAATGCTGGCAGCCTGCCACCCCAGGGCCACCTGGTGATCGCATCCGTTCTCAAGGACGAGACAAGGAGAACATGTTTCCTGACCACCCAGCCCCGGGACAGAAAGAGACATCTGATGGTGGTCATGCTGGGGCCAGAAGCTGCTGGGCCATGTGCAAGAGGGTACTCGCTGCACACCCCTTGCAGTCAACAGCCGACAGCAGAAACCCCACCTGTGGCTAATTATAGCTTCAGCAGTGGCATGCAGGCACGAGGTATTTATTTACTAATCTGTGCTTCACAAAATGCTAACCAAATGCAGTATTTTTATGTCCTGGTGTCTCTCTGACATTAAAAAAAAAAAAAAAAGACAGCAAGAAGGAAAGAAAAAAGTAAAAAATGTGAGGGGTGGGGGAGAGACTCAGAACCTGTTCCTTTGTTCACTGGTGCATTTGTGAGTGTGTATTTCAGGAAAGAGACATTTCACAGGTGATTTTCTGTGTCTCCAAATACTGTCTCCTATAAAGCCAGCTCAAGACAATCTCTTTCTAGCTGCCATGCCCTATTTGCCTCTCTGTCCACCTCGTGTTCATGTGTGATGCCACATTGCTGTAAGAGAGGGAATTAGGGGCCAAGAGGAGAGCTTGTGTGTGTAAAGGCAGCTCCTCCCTTATCAAGAAGTTAACCTTGGTTGTGTTCCTTACTTGCCCTGAAGCTCAGGTTTCTTATCTCTAGAACAGACTAGAGTGTGGGGCAGGCTCCGGAGGCCATTGTCTGGTGATGCATGAAACCCCACGGGTACCCAGAGCTCAGCTCCATCCATGAAGCCCATTTCCTTGAGGTCTGTCCTGCATTCTCAGTGGGTGACCCGAGGCCAGAAGTCTGTGCAACAGCCCAGCACGTGCATGAAGAATCCACATTTCCCTTGTCACCGTCACATTTGCAAGCGTACACAGCGCACAGGCCTCCACATAGCAGCTGGCAGCATCGTCATGTCAGACTGAAAATGCTTCTGGGGTCCTTTCTTTGAACCCAACTTCTTTTGAGCAGAAATGACAAAGCCTCCATACCTTAAATCATAAAAGAAGCTCCAGGGAGCGGGAACAAAAATAATGCTTTAATACGTCGTCTTTTGCAACAGCTTGCAGCGTGGGTATTCTCAGAACAGCAGGGGAAAGAATACGTGAATATAAATGAATGTGGCTGAGGCCCTCAGAAATGTTGCTGTAAGAGTTAATGAGCTGGTGTCTGACTGCCAGGGGCCCGGCATGTTTTAATTACCCTGAGTCCTCATGAAGTTACCAGTGCCGTGGTTAGAGACAGGGGCCCAACTCCACGGTCACCTTCCTGTGTTGTCAGCCTATCCAGAAAACAATCTGCCTGACTCCAGAGCAGGACCGCTTGAAAGGTCCCTTTGTTGCTGGGGTCTGTCTTTCTGGGACAAAGTCGCTGGTGATGCTATGAAGAAAAGGTCTTTGGTGTTCCCCGAGCTTCTTCACGCCTGGGGAGGCATGTCAGATGCAGCTCGGTGCTGGGGTAGATCACCTCCTCCATATCTTTACACCAGGACTTGTTTGTGCCTGTTAGGTGCCTGCCGCTCAGCAGGGCCTCCATCACTCCTAGAAGCTGTGGATTAAAAATTCTGCTGAGTGAAAACACAGGCTGCAACTCCAGGTCCCAAGGCACCCTCCGACGATATAATGATCATGCTCCCCTCATCAAACTGAATTGGTAAATGGAAGTTGAGTGCAGCATAGCAGAGGAGGTCAGGAATAGGTGTTCCCATGGATCTATTTTCCCCAAGTGTTTAATCAAGCCAGGCTTCCCAATCTGGGTCAGTGCAGACCTACTGTAAAGCTCTCACTGACTACACATATATTTCCGCTTCCTTTTGAACATGACGACTCTGGTTCCACCTCTCCAGTGAGGTATTAGTCTCCACTTCCAGTCATGGAATTCGGTCATGAATTCATTCAATCCACAGAAAATGTATCAAGAGCCCACTATCTGCCAGACAGTTCCAGGCTCTTGGAACAAATCACTGAGCCAAACTACCAATGCCAATTCTCTGACCTTGAGCCAGTTCCCTGACCTGGAGGAAAATACATTCTGACAGTGGGAGACAGACCAAGAGGAACATACATGATTTTTCAAATGTCACTTGTAGGATGCATTAAAAACCGCATGTGTGCTATGGTCTGGGGAGGGAGAGAGAATGAGAGAGTGTGGGGAGGGTCGAGTGGGTAGAGATGGGAACACAGTCTGCACCGTAAGAACTGCAGCAGCTCCTCGAGTGGACGTAAACTTGCCACCATTCGAGGCCCAGGATGAGCCTCTGGGGAAGAAGGGGATAATACATAGCGTGAGATGAAGCTTCTTCCCATAATGGTAAATAAAAACAAAAACCAGTCACCACAAGCAAACATGTCATCTAGCAGAGAGTCAGGGTTATTTCTTCAGTTCCAAACAGGATACCTTCCACTGGTTTATTTTCTGCACTGCACTGTCTAATATCCAGTAAAGTGTTAAGTCAAGGTGTGGAAAGGGTCCATCCTAGCCTCGGCCAGGATATCAAAGGAGACGCATTCCACATCCCACCATTAGAGTGATGTTAGGTACAGATTTTTGGTAAGTGCCCTTTATCAGGGTGAAGGGATTCCCTGTACTCCTAGTTCATTGCAAGGTTTCATCTTAAATAGGAATAGAATTATTTTCATATGCATTTTCTATATTCATTGAGATTATTGTGTTTTGTTTTGTTTTACATTTTTTTTTTGTTTTGTGGATGTGGTGAATTATAATTATTGATTTTTTTCCTAATGTTGTATCTATCTTGCATTCATGGGATAAACCCTTGACTATTTGCTAAGATTAAATTAAGGATTTTGGTATACATGTCTATCATCAATATTAGTCATTAAAAGTCTTTTCTTTAAAAACGTCTTTTCTTTAAAGATTTTGGTGTCGAATGTAAGCTGACTCCATAAAATGAAGTTGAGCAAGATTTTCCTTCCTCTGCATTTCCTGAAAGCATTCGTGGAAGGTTGCTATCTCGACCTCAAATGTTTGAAAAACTTGATCAGTGGAATTTTTATGCCTCAAGTTTTACAGGAAAGTTCTTTTTCTTTCCTATCATGTATTTGATAGTTCAATGAGCACAAAACTATTCCAATTCTATTTCCTCTTGTGTCAGTTTTCATAGGGTATTTTTTCAATACATTCATTCATTTGGCGTAAGGTTATTGAGTTCATTGATATGAACTTATTGATGATACTAATAACCTTAGAAACCACTCTGGGGAATGTCATAGCATCTCCTTTTCTACTCCCAATATTGGTAATTGGTGTTTCCTGTATGATTTCCTTGAGCTTCTTTTGCTGGATCGTATTTCAGAGTTAATTTTTGAATTTGTTATTTTTCTCCTTTTTATTGTTTAGTTGTATTCTGTTTTATAGATCTCTGTCCTTATCTTTATTTTGTTCTTTCTTCTACTTCTTTTGTATTAAAATTGCCTTCATTTTTCTAGCATCTCTAAATGGAAACATAGATAATCAATTGTTAAACTGTTCTTTTCTAGTGTCAACATGTAAATCTCTTAAATTCCCTCTGAACACTTCTTCAGCTCCCTCCACGAATTTTGATATATTGTGTTTGTATTATAATTAGGTGAAATTATATTCTCATTCTTCTTGTGATTTTCTTTTTGACCCACATTATGGATTGTTTAAAGTTTCAACGGCTGAAGACTTCCTAGGTCTCTTGCTCTTATTGAATTCAAATTATACTGCACTGTGGAACGTGATCTTACTTATTTATTTACTTATTTTTTTTGTGTGTGTGTGTTAGATCCTTTTAATCTTTTTTTTTTCCATTTTATTTATTTTTTCAGCATAACAGTATTCATTCTTTTTGCACAACACCCAGTGCTCCATGCAAAACGTGCCCTCCCCATTACCCACCACCTGTTCCCCCAACCTCCCACCCCTGACCCTTCAAAACCCTCAGGTTGTTTTTCAGAGTCCATAGTCTCTTATGGTTCGCCTCGCCTCCCCAATGTCCATAGCCCGCTCCCCCTCTCCCAATCCCACCTCCCCCCAGCAACCCTCAGTTTGTTTTGTGAGATTAAGAGTCATTTATGGTTTGTCTCCCTCCCAATCCCATCTTGTTTCATTTATTCTTCTCCTATCCCCCTACCCCCCCATGTTGCTTCTCCATGTCCTCATATCAGGGAGATCATATGATAGTTGTCTTTCTCCGATTGACTTATTTCACTAAGCATGATATGCTCTAGTTCCATCCACGTCGTCGCAAATGGCAAGATTTCATTTCTTTTGATGGCTGCATAGTATTCCATTGTGTATATATACCACATCTTCTTTATCCATTCATCTGTTGATGGACATCTAGGTTCTTTCCATAGTCTGGCTATTGTAGACATTGCTGCTATAAACATTCGGGTACACGTGCCCCTTCGGATCACTATGTTTGTATCTTTAGGGTAAATACCCAGTAGTGCAATTGCTGGGTCATAGGGTAGTTCTTTTATCTTGTTCTATACACCACAGAGGGTGGAGAGTGAGACCTCTGGCTATGATGCAGACTTCTCCATTTCTGTTTCAGCTGTGTCCATTCAGCTTCACGTATCTTAGAGACTTTAAAGCCCCACTATGGAGCACATACACATATTTGACTGTGGTCCCTGATTGAACTGGCCCACTACTATTATGTAATGTCACTTACCTCTCTCTGGTAATGCTTCTTGTCTTGAAGTCTCCCTTGTCTTCTATTTATATATCCATGCTAGATTTCTTGTGTTTAGCATTTGCCGATCCCTTCTCTAAGACATGATCCCTATATCTAGCACAAGACTACTTGGGGTCTTAACTGGACAATGAAGGTGTCCAGTGAGCTCTCTCCACTTGGGGAATTTTCCTGAGCATGCACTGGCCAGCCTTCATCCAGTGGCCTGGGCTCAGACTCCACACAGATTTCCAGGACCTCCACTCTGCCCAGCAACCTCTTCTCCAGCCTTCTCCAACCTCTTCTCCTCATGATACCTGTCTTCCTGTCACCACAGCACACCAAGACTCTAATTTCTACCTTCTCAGCCTAGCCACACAGTTTCATTGTTTAAGACTCACTTATTTCCACTGCAGAAGAAAAGTGCCCCCAAGCACAAAGCTAGGGTGGTTGTAGGTTTTAACTGGTGCTCATTCCTTTTTCCAAAGACTGCAGTCCTGCACTGCCCGGATGCCTGGAAATACTTGCATCCTTTCTGTTATCCAAGTGTGTCTTTGTTTACAATGGGAAGGTAAGTTCAACTGCATTGTGTTGAGAAGCAGAGTTTGAGGATTTATTTTGATTCTGAACTGTTCTGTGCTCTGAGACTATATGGTGAGAAAAGTAAACTTGGCTTTCTTTCTCATGAAGCATATCATATAACAGAACAGAAAGACATTAAACCAGTACCTTAGATAATAAAATGTCAATTGCACACTAAGGAATATGGCACCAACAGAACATAGGAGAACCTGAAATAAATTTGGGAATTAAGAAGTTTTCTTTAAATAAATTATTTTTTAATTGCGATCCAAAGCAAAGTATGAATTAACAATATTTAAGAATGGGGAAAATGCCTTCTGTACTGAAAGGTGATCCTGTCGTAGGAAGGTGAGCACACCTGGAGAGCACACAGGGCACGAGACAGAGACATACTAGGTGAGTCAGGGCACGTAGACCGAACTTACATCAGGGGCTAAACTGGGGGGTATTGCTTTCACAGTGAGAAAGCAGTGATCATTAATAAGCTGATAGAAATTGGAAGGAAGAAGAACATGTTCACTTTATAAACTTTATTTTGCCTCTATTTTCAAGAACATATGGGAGAAGAACAAATTGGATGAGATTATATTAGATAGGATATTATAGCACTAATCCACGTAAATAATGAATTTCTGAATATTTTATATATTTATATACCAAAAGCCTGATATAAACTCTAGGTGCCGGCTGAGCTTTTGTAAAGCTACAAGTTAAGCATGCTTACTATCTGAAATTCCTGTTGATAAAGTTGAGCTAATAAATGACAGAATTAAAAACAGAATCTGATCTCAGATTCTTAGGCATGGATTCAGACATACCATCTGTGTCTCAGTCTGCCTAATGGTCCTTGAAGTTTCTTCATCTATTAGTTTAAAAATAAAACAAGTGTGTGACATTGGTGAATCAAAGATTTTCTGCCATACTTGTATCAGTTAGATTTGCTATGTAAGAAACCACCCCAAAACACAGAGACTTAAAATAGTAAATCTTTATTCATTCTTACAATGCTGTAGTTCTAAAAGCAAACCCGTTTTTCGTCCAAGGGACACTTCCCTAGAAGATGCTCCCCTGTACTCCTTGAGGTCTTTTTTCTCTAAGCTAACCTCTGCTCCTTTTTGGGGGTGACCTCAGCTTTATGGAACCACAGGACAGAACCAGCCCCAGAGTGCAAGCACCCTTTGAGACCCTGCATGATATGTGACTGCTGATGCCCCAACAGCCTGGCCCCAGTCCAGGACTCCAACATGGGAAGAACCTGTACTATTTGGGATCCATACAGGCTCCCAGAGAGAGTACCTGCTTCATTTTAGAACCTTGTCATCAGGCATTCTACATGAGCTTCATCACAACCCTGAAAGGTAGGCATTGTTGTCATTCCCTTTACCTGGAAAATAGTGGGGCTCGTGGAAGTGGTGTTGCCCTAAAAGACCACGCTGGAATTCGACCCCAGGCATTCTACACTTCAAAACCCAACACGTTCAGAGAAAACAAACCTTCTCCAGATCTAGGAATTAGGTGGCATGCTCAGAAAAGAATAACAGAAGCAAGTGGCAATGCTTGCAAGCATTTGACTCTAGCAAGGTCGGGGCAGTTTTGCTCTGAAAGACAGTAACACAGGAAACTGTAGAGAGACAGAAACAAAGGAGTGGCACATAGTTTAAGGGCCAGGAAATCAGAGAAGGGAAAGTTTATCCAAGGTCAGGAAAGGTTTTACTGAATGGCTATGTCATTAGCTGGGCTTGAAGGTGAAAGTTATCTGAACAGGCTGGAACGAATGAGAACTTCCATGGTGAATACCAAGACCCAGGATACATGGAGGAAAAGACAAGTCACACACAGAGAGGAGCTGAAGTCATGAGCTGTGGACGGGAGAGCATCCTCCAAAGAAAGGGTATATAAATGTGGGTCTTACCCAGAACAATGCACAGGGTCAAATTCCCTCCAGTTTCTGCCTTTTGGGGGATTGCCTTTCAGAGCCCTCAAATAATTTGAAGTTTTTGTCCAGAGTTTCTGTTACCAATGAGATAGCCCAATACAATGTCCCTTCTCCCAAAACTTAACTTTTAAAGAAAAATGGCCTGATCCGTGGTGGTTTAGAATGAATCTTCTGACAATGTCGCAAGGCTGGCTTGTACTCATTCTGTCAACAGAAATTTGTCTGGGGAGGCCTCAAAATAACTTGCTTCACCTGGAAATGCAGAATATGGAGCGCAGTACCAGATAATCAAGACCAGCCCTTTCCCACGACTGATGAATAAGTAATGAAATGTTACTAAGTCATCTAAAGTCTTTACATGATTGAGCATGTGTAAATGTGATAGGCTTATTCAATTTTCAAATCAACTTGTACAACTAAGTTTTTAAACTAGTTTTTTTTTAGATGATTTTTTCCTTGAAATCCATGTAGACCAAAGGAAAAAACATTCCTTTAACATAAATGTCTCTTAACCCTTTCTAGATAATCTTTGGTTAGGAAATATAACCTTTCACTTCAACTCCCAGGGAACTTGAACATATAGTGTTTAAAATAAGAGAGTTTTCAAATTGGAAAGAACCTCTAAAGATAAGCCTATCTATCCCCATTTAAATTTTCAGAAAGAAAGAGGAACATGTATTGAATGATTCAAGGCATGTCAGAAAGTGAATATTGAGTCGGGATTACATTTCCTTTTACTTATTTCAAAGTTCTTTCCTTAAATTAAAACATCCATTTTTAAAGGCTACCCAATAATGCAATGGTAAATTTCTCCCTACATCTGTACTTGCTTCATTAATGTGTATGCATTACAATGATACCAGCAGAGATGACTGACTTCACATCATCTTCCTGTAAGACTTTCTATGTCAAACACATGATGCAATGTCAAAAGTGGAATGCAATGTGATTCCATAAATATGTGTGTGATCATCATAACTACACTTTAGGAAAACACTCTCCTATTTTCCACCTGTCATGTATTCATGGCTATGTTTCCAAGTGAGACGTGATCCCCTTATGGAAGGTCCCCCGCTTGCGTCCCTCTTCATCACTGAAGAGCTTCTTGCTTGCTCTAGACTCATCAGTGGTCCAAAGGTCCAGAGAAGGTGTTGGCCAGGAATAAGGGTATGGTAGGTGAGTTCTGTGGGGAACCTACATAATGAATGGAGCCAGAAGAAGTCATAAAACTGCATTCAACAGGAGATGTTGGGAGAAGAAAAACCTCTTACCAGGCCCATGCAATGAGCACACATGCGGGAATTTAGGGTTAGATAAGAAAATGCAAAAACTAGAAAGAGAATAAGGGTTTTTAGGAGCAAAAGTGGATAAGCCAAGGATTTTTCATCAGAGTCAGGAGACAAATCCCCTTTCTCTTGGATACCAGATGTATGTGTCCAAATGGGAAAATATGGTTTAAAAGGAAGTGTTCCTACCCCTGAGATTAGTCTTTCTCATCATTGGTACCCCATGCCTTCTTTAATCTCAAGTTCCTGGTCTTGTGCCCAGCAAATCAGAGATTCCATTTTTGAGATTTTTGAATTAGTAAGTATTTAATGGAAAATCTATTTATTCTAAAATATAAACTTTGTATTCATTAAAAATACAATGTCATTATTTGTTATCACTCCCTAAACATTCAACATAAACTTAACATATGGAATTATAAAATTATCCTCCTATTAAGGAAGGACCTAAACAATTACTTTCTAAATTCAAATTCTTTGTGGTCTAAATGATGAGACAGGGACCTGCGTAGATCCAATAGTTTCCCTAAATCTCACTCAGTCAAGCATTGTTGTGAATCTCCTGTGATTATTGTCTCCTGCTTTGTGATTTATCTAGCAAGCATTCCCCTAATGATTCAACTTTGTTTGATATTTGTTACAAACTAACCTGAGTAATACAACTCCTTTGATCTGAAAGGAACTCAAATATGTCTCATAAACCCAAAGTGTCAATGCTTCTATGAATTTTGTGGTTATTCCTCTTTATATATCACCTAGAATTCTTACAATATTATAGATGCTTAATACATTCTTTTTTTTAATCCTGTCTTTTAGAATGAAAAAATATTGTTATGTTATGAGATATCAATGGTTTAAAAGGATTTTTCCATATTCATAGCATCTACTTTGGAAAATTGCATTTATGTTTATTTATTTCTTTCCTAAGCTATTCCACATATACAAAAAAAATTCTTACAATGAAACTAAGCAGTAATAAAAATGGGTCTTTTGCCTATAATTATACTGGATTTTATCCGGCTAATTCAATTGTTACTTCATTCCAGGAAAATTAATTTGACACAATCTTATTAAAGGCTGCTTATGCCAATCTTTTCTGAACTACCAAACAGATTTGTTGGTAAAAAGTACTAAAAAACAATAGTGTCTTTCAACAAATGGTGCTGGAACAATTGGACATCAATATGCAAAAAGTATCAATCCAGACCTTCCATTTTTCACAAAATTTAAGTCAAAATTAGTCACAGACCTAAATGTAAAAAACAACGACAACAACAACAAAAAAACTATAAAACTCCTAGAAGATAACACAGGAGAAAATCTAGATGAACTTGGATATGACAATGACTTTTTAGATATGACACCAAAGCACAATTCCCAAGAGGAAGAACTGATAAACTATGGTTCATTAAAATTTTTAAATTACTGCTCTACAGAAGCCATTGTAAAGAAAATGAAATAGCAAGCCACAGACTGGGAGAAAATATTTGCAAAACACACATCCGATAAAGGACTCTTATCCAAAATATACAAGGAACTTTTAAAACTCAGCAGTCAGAAAACAAAAACCCAATTTAAATACGGGCCCAAGACTTTAACACACACCTCACCAAAGAAAGAACAGAAATGGGAAATAAATTTACAAAAAGTTATTCAAAATCAAATATCATTAAGAAAGTTCCATTTCTAAAAAGTTTTTAAAGATTCATTTATTTATTTTAGAGAGAGAGCACAAGTGGGTGGAGGGGCAGAGGGAGAGGGAGAGAGGCGCCTCAGGCAGCCCCCCCCACTGAGAGCGGAACCTGATGCTGGGCGCCATCCCAGGACCATGATCACGACCTGGGCCGAAATCAAGAGCCAGAAGTTTAACCGATGGAGACACGCAGGTGTCCCAAGGGTTTGCAAACTTAAAAAACCACTAAGATATGACTACACACCATCACGGTTGTCCATATCTGGAACACTGACCACACCAAACACTGACAAGGATACGCAGCAACAGAAACACGCAGACATCACTGGTGGGGATTTGGAAGAGAGTTTAGTGGTTT
Source organism: Meles meles (assembly GCF_922984935.1). Classification (NCBI taxonomy): domain Eukaryota; kingdom Metazoa; phylum Chordata; class Mammalia; order Carnivora; family Mustelidae; genus Meles; species Meles meles. Next base: position 4,257,024 of record NC_060080.1, read on the forward strand.
CTTATAAAACTAAATGTACTCTTACCACATGGTCCAGCAATCCTACTCCTCAGAATTTACCCAAATGAGTTGAAAAATCTATGTCCGCACAAAACCTGCCCATGAATGTTTACAGGAACTTTATTTGCAGTTGCCAAAGCTTGGAAGCAGCCAGGATGTCCTTGGCAGTGATTGGATAAATCAGCTATGGTCCATCCAGACAACGGAGCCATGAAAGGCATGAAAGAGCCTTACATGCAGGTAACTAAGTGAGAGAAGCCAACCTAAAAAGACTGCATACTGTATGATTCCAACTGTGTGACATTCAGGGAAAGACAAACTTATGGAGACGGTAAAAGAGCAGTGGTCGCCAGGTGTCGGGATGGGGATGTGGGCCGGAGATGAACCGATGAGGTGGGGAAGATTGTTAGCACAGTGAAAATTCTCCGGGTGGTACCACAGTGCGGGGTTCAGGTCACAAGATCCTTCTCCAAACCCATAGAACGGACACCACCAGTGTAAACCATGCACATTGGGTGATTGTGACCCGTGGATGTAGGTTCATCAATTGTAGCAAATACACCCTCTGGTGAGGGATGTGAAGAGTGGAAGATGCCGTGCACACCGGGGGTCAGGGGCTTTACGGGACACCGCTGTATCTTCTGCCTAATATTGCTGTGAATCTAAAACTGCCTTAAAAAATAAATTTTATTATTATTTTTTTAAATATCAATGGTGAATCAGAGACTGAAACTCACTGTGCTGTCATTTTTCTTTCTTTTTAGTAAACCTGATTTTCTTTTTCCCCCCTTTTTTACTATGTTCAATTAGCCAACCTCATTAGTTTTTGATTTAATGTTCAATTTTTTTTTTAAAAAATGGAATGACCGTACCAAAAAACAAATGAAGATAGCATGAATCTACAGAAATGACCTTCCCTTTATGTCAATTCAATCTAAAATGTGTCAATAAAATGACACATTTTAGCAGCTCTGAAATCCAGAGGCGTCTTTCGGTTGGTGCCAACGTACAGTTCTACTCAGCAGTCATTTTTCTGTCCCTTCCTCACCTGATTCATAAAATCATCATGTTTATAGAGAAGTGACAGCATCTTCTTTTTAGCAAAGCAGAACCTGTATTCTCAATGCCTCACGCAGAGCTGAGCTATGGTAGCGGGTCAGTAAATGTTTGTGGACGACATCTTCTATGCAGAATCGTGTGTAAATCCATAATGAGATGTGAGAGTTTTATCCACTTTTACCCAAAGAAATTCTGGTTCAAAGGGAAGGAGAAGAAGGGAACTCAATTAATGACTGAAAAACTAGTCTTCAAAGGAACGAGTTTCCTGCAAGAGAAAGGAAGTTTGCTGGCCAAAGTGCCAGGTTGCTGAGCTCAGAGGGAACAGCCCCTTTCACAGGTGAAAACACCTCAAGCTTCTCAGTGGTTTCAGGGGCTTGCTGGCTGATGACTTGTCACAAAGGTAACATCTATCAAGTTACTTATGTTAAGCTCATCATTAAATTTTCCATGTTCTTTCTCCCAGAGTCTCCTGGGTTTTGTTTAATGTTACAGACAGATGGTGCTGAGGAATTTCAGGTGTTAGCTTATGGCATTTTGGTTTTCTTCATATGGCTCTGAGATTTTTTTCAAGTAGATTAAATCCAACAGTAAATCAAGCGTGTCTCAGCATCATAGACTTGTTGGCTCCCTGATGCCCGCACCAAACATTTGATCCTTCGGCCATAATCACGCTTCCTGCTCTGCCTCCAAGTTCTGTCCTTAGAACACCAGGCACCATCTGTTCCATCGATGCGAGGAGGAAATGAGAAACAGTTTTATGAATGTTGCAACTGATTAGTTATCAAGTGGTATCTAATTAGTTCATCTCTGATTATCGTATAATTAAAGATATCTATCACATCCCTAGCTGCACACTAGTACCAGATATTTATCTTTGTCAGGAGTCAGGAAGGACAATACTGCTCGCGCACAGCCGGAGGGCGCCCACCATGTCCCCAGCTCAGCCGTTTCACGCTGGTTCCTCCCTATCAGTGACTGACTGAGGCGCCCCCTCCTTCAAAGCTTGCTGGAAATCCCGTCTCATCTGCTGTGAAGTAGGGTGGAAGCAAGTGAGAACTCTGTTCTTTGTTGCTTTTCTATCATCCTGACGTCAACTTATGGCGTTTCTGAGTAAAGAGATAGCATGAACAGTGTTCCTTTCTCCTTAGCTCTAGGGATTGGGTCTCACACTCTGTCTGCACGAGCAGGTGTCCAGAGGACACTCCAGACAATGGTGGGAAAGGGGAGTCTCCCTTCTCCCTGTGTTCTGGTGGAAAATACCAGTAGGCAGGTGCTGAGTAAGGGACCATGCCTGCCAGCTCACAGTGGGGACGGCAGTGTTCACCATGAGAACTATGGTTGACATTCTGCTCAGTCATTTTTTTTTCTTGAAACTAGACATTTTGGATAATATATTATTGTGGTTGTTATTTTATCCAGATTTTTTTTTTTTGTCTTGTCGGTCAATATGTCTCTCCTAACGGTATGCCATGCTGGTGTCTCTGTTACTTCTAAATTCTTCTCATTTATCCTGAGACCTGGTGACCATCCTGTGTCTGAATTGCTCCATGGTGGGGCAACACCTGGGAAGATGCCGTGCACACACCTGCAGCCCAACATACGTCTACTTGCTAGTGCAGGTACCTGCCCGTCCGTTTTCAAGGGAAGATCGTGAAAATTTCAGGCGGTCTTCCAGTCTTGTTCCTTTTTTGTTTCTGCCAGGGCTTCCTGTATCTCCCCTGTACATTTCTCTCTTTGGGGGTCAACCAAGAAGGTATAGAGAGCTTGTCTGGCCCCTCTGTGGCACACATATCTTTAGAACCTTCCCGTGAGATCTTGACTGGTCCACAGAGCTACAGGCTGCTGGTGCTGACAATATCCCCAGCATTAGCTTTCACCCTTGCTCTGAATCAAGTCTGACATCTCTGGCAATGAATTTAATAGTGAATTTAATAGCAATTTTCTGGATGACTCTCCTTCTTCCCCCCTGTTGCCTTCTCCCCCAACCCTCCCCCAAAACAATCTCCAAATACACCAACCTAGCTACTAGGGGCAGGAATAGGAATATCCCCAATCCAAAAGGCCTAGACTCCAATGATTTTACCCACAGTTGTAACAGTTCTTCAGGAAAAAAATAAATACACACACACACACACACACACTTATATATAATATATATTATATATTATATTACATATATATTTTTGTTGTTTTTTTCTTTAGAAAATTTCTAGAGCCCTGAAATGATTTTTTTTTACAAATTACTTTAGTTTTAATTGTCTTGAAGGGAGATTTGCCAGTGTTTTTGTTCACAGGGGCCAGGAATCCTGCTTTAATTAAATTATGAAATTTAATATGACCTTAATTTCCCACTTTTGTCTTATTTGTCTTTGTTCTAATTTCTCAGTAGATGATGGGCCCCTTACATATGTATCCACTCTTGTTTCTAGTTAACACTTACTACTCTCAATAACCTCAACAGACTGGCTTTCAAAATCACAATATTTTCATTAGAAATAGAAGGAATGACTAGATTAGCTCAAAATAACAAATCTTAAAAGATCTCACTGCAATTTTTCCTTTTATTAATCAAAAAAAGGTAACACACCATTTTAGCATGCATCAGTGAGAGTAACACCGTAAGAGTTTATCAGAATACGTGCTTTACTCAAAGGAAAACAACATGCCTAAAACTGTCCCGTGAAGATAAGCATAACCATTTCAGGACTTATCGATGTTCACAGGGTCTTACCAGTTTCTGCTGGGAGCACCAGAACAACAGGGCTTAGATCTGATAGGACCACGTTCATAGCTGGGATACTGCTTTCTACAACACATGTTCCAGAACCAGGATAATAGTTCATCAAGTACAAAGCATAGTACGCCTACTGCCAAGTCACAGTAGGACTCAGGGCCTTTTTCTCCGGAGGACTGTGTAATCGTTTACTTTTACATGTGAGTCTGGGTTCTCTCTGCAGATGTTTGTAAGCACACCCCTGCTTCTCTCTACAAAGCCTGTTTAAAAAACCTTCCCTCTACATTTCCTATCTAATCTCCAGCAAGATATATGCTGAATTCTTTAGTTCTCTTTATCTTTTCATAAATAACCATTCATCACGCTCTACTTTGGTTTTCAGCACAGAAATAATTCAATAGAACTTGTATACAAATCATTCAGTGTAAAGTATTTGGAGAAGAAGGTTGCCTTTCATTTTATTGGTAAAAAATGAAATGGAAGAAAATTAAGTGAAATCAAACCAAATAAATAAATAGTCTGTCAGGTGCCAGATTTACTGGTTTCATAGGAAGTGACCATCCTTTAGGACCATGAAAGAGAATTAGTCTGCCCTCAGTCTGGCCAAAATTCCCATCAGTAAATAGTGTTGTGGAAGGTAATGACTGAACCTATATAAATTCACACATTTTATTATATTTATAGAAACAACAAACTTATAATACTGAATCAACATAATACAATGAAGTTTTATTCCCTCTAACATAATAATGACTAGCATACTATTAATTTCCATTTACAGTCCCTTGCTTATTAAAACTTATTTACAATCTCCTCCTCCTCCGATGAATGTCACCCTTGTAAATTTGTATTAATTGACTTAAATAATATTCCCACTCAGACAGTTTTTGATATGGTTTTCTGACTGGTTCTCCAGTTAATACTTCTTAAAAATATGCCTCTGATTTTGTGATCACAAAAGCCAGTTATCACCAATAATCCCACATTAAGGACTGTGAGAAGTGAGAAGGGTTTTACAAAGCTATTACCTAACCTGCTGGCACAGCTTGAGGAGGGTTTCTCAAACCTTGACACCACGCCTGGGATATATGACCTCGTTCAGTCCATGATAACTTCATGCCAAACCACAATGCGTTCATGGACACACATCTCAAAATCCAGAGAGCAGATCTCAGACTATGGTTTTCTTTTTCATGGCTTTATTGTTCCCAAACCTATTTGGATCTTGCTGCTTTTCCTTTACAGAGACTCTTCCTGGAACTAGCTCGTCCTTTCTTCATTTTCATGTAGAATCTCATGCTTACTCTTATTTCAAATATAAGCACACGTCACCTCTTTGAAAGTTTTCCTCCACCCACTGGCTCATTTGAAAGAGTATGGGCTTACACAATACTCAAGTGGATACAGTTATCACAATTTTATGTCTACCCCCCAAAATATATACCTCCTCCTTTTTAAAAATTTGCATAGAGAAGGAATTATTGTTTAAAATCAACAAAAAACGCACTTAAAAATGAACAGTGCTGATGAATCACCTAACTCCACCTCTGAAACCTGTAATATATTTTATGTTAATTACTTGATTTTAAATAAAAAATACCCTGCCCTCCAAAACAATGACAAATTTGGAGCCAAAAGATCTAAAATACTCTGTTGCCCAACAAAATCTGAAAGACCCCTTGTTTTGCTCTTGAACAACCTAGAAAAATTGAACTCTGCTTCACATCCCCAAATAAGAGCGGTATCTCCTGGAAGTATCAGTGCCTGGAGCTTGAAACCGTCAACTCATACTCAGTCTTCTATATATCCAGTGCTCATTCCGTCACGTGCCCTCCTTATTGTCCATTACCCAGTTCAGCCTACCTTAGAAGGCAGTGACCTGGTACACTGGGGGTGTGATGCAGAAAATTATCTCAGTTTGTTTGTTTCTGCTTTGGGTTTTCTTTTTGTTGTTGTTTTGGTTGTTTCTTGGACCTTAACCGTAATTCTTCACCTCCCCTGAAAATGCTACTGTGGCTAGGAAGCACGTTACATTAAAGGTGGTATTGGGTTTTTGTATACTCCAGATTTTAAAGCAGTGAGCCTTTCCAAATTTTTTTTTTTTTGAGGAGCCCACAGTGTAGGTTATTTGTCATTGTTATTTATAATTGTTATAATAAAGCACCCTTCGCAGTCCTAAAAAAAAAAAAAAAAAAAAAAAAATGAACAGTGCAATTCCACCCTGATAATCCCACTCTTTCTGAAGAAAGCTGAGCAAATGTAAGTATACATTGTTTGGAGGAACATGTTCTTCCTTATGCTGTCTCCAGTGGCTCATTTTTCTGAAGGAGGGCAATGGGCCACATGGGGCCAATTCAGAGCGAGCCAAGGTTGCATGGAAGGAATGCATTGGCTTCATCTCAGAGGATATCCAGTTGAGCTGAATAAATGCTACAACTTTGTACATTTGGCTCGTGAAAAGCCTTTTAAAAATAAGACCCTTCAATCTGAATTCCAAGACTCATGAGTATAGGCCCGTCCCATGCCCTAAGGACTTTCATTTCTAGCTGAGCTCCAATATCACCAGTGTTCACAGGTTGAATAAAATAAATGATCTTTCTAGCTCATACTCTGAATTTCACAGAATCAGATGCTTTTCCTTTCTCCTCGGAAGATCCAAATCTGTTCTATTCAGTTCTCAGAAACACGTCCAATTAGGCATGCTTTTTGTTACTCGTCACTCCAATTCCTACTGGTATTTCTCTAAATCTTCATAATAACTTTATTAATATCTTACTAGCTTGGATTTTGTTCATATTACTGAGCTATAATAAAACTGCAATGTAATTGGCCGAAACTCAGAGTGAAATCATGCAAGCATGATAGTGAGCCATTGATGTTCTGTCTGCAATTTCGTGCTTGCTTATCCTTTAGGGAAACATTCCAGTCATAGAAAATTCTGTTCAAATAATGTGAAAGCGGAAAACTTTAGCCAGAAAGGATGTGGAAAGCATCTTATGCAATGACTTTGCTTCATAAATTAAAAAAACAAAACAGAGAAAGTCATTTGCCCATGTTCATGCAGCCAAGCCATGGCAGAGCTGGACACAGGATCCTGGCTCTCAGTCTCACTGAATATCACTAATTCAAGAGGTTCGGGAAGGTACTAACATCCTCCGTAAAAAACAAACAAACAAACAAACAAACAAAAACAGACAAACAAGCAAAAACCCACTTCAGAAAACCCGTGGCCCCAGAGAAGATGAAGTTATGAAGTCATATAGTCATATTCAGAGGTCTTTTACACTAACGTCATCTTTAAACGCCACAAAATGTTGTTTGGGACTGGGTTGTCTCCAGTAAAAGCTCAAAAGAATGAAAAGAAAACTTTTGCTTGGTTTTTATTTTCTCAACAAAATCATATACAAATCGAACTATCTGCTTTATTAGGATTTCTAGATAAACTTTGTATACCAAAATATTTTAAGGGACATAATAAGCTCTTTTGACGTCTATTCATATTTTTTTTATTTCTACTTCCTTTAAGAAAATACAGTCATATTCAAGTATTTGTGATCATCAAATTTCACCAAATTACAGAATTTTTTTCTAGTAATAACTCAATGCATCGCCCAGAAAGGTAATGTACACACCAGGTACCAATATGTACTAGACTCAGCATCGTAATAAGAGTGGGAGGGCTTTAAGCTCCATCCAGTGAGGGCCTCTCTCTCTCTGTGGGAGACAACACAGGACCCACAGGGCAGTGACTAAGGGAAGAGGTCACTGTAGTTAGTGACCAAGTACTCCTTCAGCATTCCCAAAACATCTTTTCAGCACTGAAAGAGGTCCAGCTATTCCGCATGGTACCAAGAATACAGAGATGAGCAACATTGTTTCCCCTCCTTGGGTTCCTAGAAGGAAGGCAGAAATAAACAGGCCTCCCCAAGAAGGTCTATTGACATATCCAGTGTTATATTTGCCACTATAAATCACCCCAATGAATAAGACTTTTTTTAATTTTTTTAAATTTTTTTAAATTTTTTTCAGTGTTCCAGAACTCATTGTTTATGCACCACACCCAGTGCTCCATGCAATACATGCCCTCCACAATACCCACCACCAGACTCACCCAACTCCCCGCCCCCAACCCCTTCAAAACCCTCAGATTGTTTTTCAGAGTCGATAGTCTCTCATTGTTCATCTCCCCTTCCAGTTTCTCTCAACTCCCTTCTCCTCTCCATCTTCCCAGGTCCTCCGTGTTATTTCTTATGCTCCACAAATGAATAAGACTTTTATTAAGATCCAGCTAACTCAAATATGATTGATATTCTGAGACAATGCTAAGGGTGATGAGGGTGTTTGAGCAACTATTATCAGCAACAAGAAACAACATTTTTATGCAACGAAGTCACTGAACCGATCTCACTGTTTTTATTTTTATTTCTTTCAGACGAAATAATGACTTGGTATTGTAGAAAAAGGGAAAGATGACATTTGGTTTGCTTTACTAAGAATTTGGTGTATTAATTATAAATGAGCTTGTGTACATGGTCACTGAAAGGGAAAGTAAACTGTGACTTTTATATTCAAAAAAGCATAAAAACATCAGCATGACTGCCAGTCCTCTGAGATTACCTCTAGATCCTCTTACACGCCAAGTACTCTTCCAGAGCTGGGAAATCAGAGATGATGAGATTTGGTGTGTGTCTACAAAGTACACAGTCTCCAGGAGAGAGAGGATCGCAGCCAGAGAATGGGGGTGGTCCCACCAGAGAGATTTTTAGGAAATTCTGTGTATGGATTTTGTTCGCAAGGGTGTGGGAGAGAGAATCCCCACAGCTCCGTTGGTATTCATGTGTGTCTCACATTTCTGGATAACCCTAGAGAAACTCACAAAATCATAATTTTTGAAATATGCTTATGCAACGTCGCGTTAGCTCAGACATCATTTCGCATTCATACCAGAATGAACAAGCATCTTCCAGAGTTCTGGGTTGAGGTGGAACGTGGTATCCACCGCAATTTTCCCAGTGCCCCAACCGTGAAAAGATCTCCCCTCTCTAATGTTTCAGAAGATGGATCGTAAACAAATCCTGGGATAACAGGATTCAGTGGAAGTGTGCTGAAGGGAGTCGCGCAGGCTGGTGAGGCTGTAATCAGAAGCCAGGCTACACACAGCTCCGTGGTAACACCGCATCAAAACAGGAGCTGATTTAGAAAGCCATGGCCCTCCAAGAAGGGGCCTCCACCTGGAAAAGGAGCCATCAATCCAATCGCACAAACTTCCGAGGTCAGCACGCAGCGATCCTGTTTTCAGCTGGTGCTCCACCTATCAGTCAACCACCCTGCATACTCTGCATTCTGTCATGTGCTGAGAACAAATGAGCCCTGCCCAGCCTGTGACGCACGCCCGCGCGCGCGCACACACTCACACACACACACACACACACACACACAAAGCCTGTTTCAGGAGTCTGCCATCCAGCTTAGATACCCGTCTAGGGCAAAATGAATCTCTCCCATACATCCTTCTTCCTTGAAATTTTTCTGACTCCCCTTATGTTTCTTTCTTTTTCTTCCTTTCCTGATATCTATAATAACAAAACCTAACAGTTACCTAGTGCTTACTTTGTGTCAGACTCTGTCAAACGCTTCGAAAGTACTGGCTCATTTAATTCTCTTGAACAATTTAGGAACTATTTTACAATTATTTCAGCCTTTTGTACATTTTGCTTCTAATACGAGTTATGGAGAAGCATAGTGACTTGCCCAAAATCACACAAAGGGTAAGCAACAGAGGTGAGCTTCAGATCCAATAATCGGACTTCAGAGCTGGATCTCATAAAAACAGCTTGCCCCTTTGCCCCATTGTCTTGTGATCCCAAACCTAGCATGCCACGCCTATGCTAGAGCAGAATACAGCAGGAACCCAACTACTCTTTGGCTCACAGAGCCTATTTTTTTTTTAATATTTTATTTATTTATTTGTCAGAGAGAGAGAGAGAGTGAGCGAGCACAGGCAGACAGAGTGGCAGAGGGAGAAGCAGGCTCCCTGCGGAGCAAGGAGCCTGATGTGGGACTCAATCCCAGGACGCTGGGATCATGACCTGAGCCGAAGGCAGAGGCTTAACCAACTGAGCCACCCAGGCGTCCCTGACCCATAGGGCTTTTAAAATATACATTGGGGGGCACCTGGGTGACTCAGTGAGTTAAGCCTCTGACTCTTGATTTTAGCTCAGATCATGATCTCATGGTCATGAGACTGAGCCCCACCTAGGCATGGACCCTGCTTGGGATTCTCTCTCTTCCTCTCACCCTGCCCCTCCCCACTTCGAAAAACTTTTTTTTTTAATTTAAAAAATAAAACAAAATACACCTTGAACCCTTGACTTTTGTGTGACCTCTGACATTTTGTTTGGTTTTAAGAATGACAAGAAGGACATTTCACTCTTGTTTCTTTCAAGGTTGACTTCCATGACCCAAGATCAAGTCATCAATAGTGCCTTTATGAACTGTCCATAAAAATGGGACGATTTTTAGACAGATTTGGCTTCTAGCAGTTTTTAAGAATAGCAAAATTCAAACCAGAATGAACTATTGTTCACACTATAATTTAAATTGTGAGGAGATGTGGCAGGAATTTTATTCTATTCTGAATGAATTATTTCCAATGAGAAGAGAGAACTTCTTGGAATCCTGAAGGATTAATTTCATTCTCTACAGGGATTTTTTTGCCTTCTTTTTTGTCAGTGGTCATATGGTCCTGACCATGATACTGAAAGCTGTAGACCCATGAGAGTTTCAAATCTACGGCCAATTGAAATGAGAGAAACAAGGAAGTGGGTGCATGGGTGTAAAACCATTTCAGTGAACAGTTACAACTCAGCATAAGAAGCAAGATTTAAACATTTTGCAGCCACAAACCAGATCCCTGGAAAGAATCGAGAATACTAAATGCTGGAGAGGTCATCCAGCCCAATCTTGCCAAAATCCCCTAATTCACCATAGGAATTCCAACTTGGGTCTCAGCATCTTGTCATCCAGCCTCAGCGTGGATAGCAGCATTTACTAACTCATAGGCTCACCTACTCCATTTCTGACAAAGTTTGTTGTATAAATATCAGTCTGTCAATAAGCGCTTATTACTGGGTGACATGTGGGTGAAATCAGGCTCTGTGAGGATTCTGTCAGCTGGCCCTAATGCACACATCTGAAGAAAGAACCACACTACCCCTTGGGTGCCTGGGTGGTTCAGTGGCTGAAGCCTCTGTCTTTGGCTCAGGTCATGATCTCAGGGTCCTGGGATAGATCCCTGCATTGGGTTCTCTGCTAAGAGGAAAGCCTGCTTCCCCCTTCCCTCTGCTTGCCTTTCTGCCTACTTGTGAGTGATCTTTCCCTCTGTCAAGTGAATAAATAAAATCTTAAAAAAAAAAAGAATGACACCACCCTATATTTCCTCAAGGACAAATATCCACTGTGTCAAGTTGTCTATTAAAGTCTCACCAGGATTGGATCCTGCAGTATTTAATTTCATCACACTTCCATTATGTATCCCCAACTAGCGTGTAAGGAAGGCCTCTGGACACAAACACAGGCTCTGAAGTCACCAACAGGAGGTTTAGTTTGATAGGTTTGTCTTAAAACCAGCAGAGCAGAGTAGGAAGTAGACTGTCAACAGGCCCAGGCACTAATCCTGGCTATAGCCCTGGACAGACAAGTGTGGGTCTATCTCTTCCTCGTCTAGTCTTAGTGTATCAAATTTTAGATGGTAGAGAAGGAGACACAGAGAGAGTGAGGAGAGTATGTTGGATGCTCTGTATTTGGACTAACTTCACGGACATTGCAGCTGGTAGAATTGGAAGTCTGGGTTTGAGTCGCTGTCAACGTACTGATCTCAAAAAATGGCTTAGTCTCTCTGAACCTCATTTTTCTCAGATTGAAAATTGGAATATTTATAACATTCATGTCACAGGACTGTTTTGAAGATTAAATGAGATAACATATATAAAATGGGCTCAGCCCAATGCCTGGCACATAGTAGAATGTCCAACAAATGTTAGTTATTTTAAGAAGACCTTTTAGATCAAAGAGCCAAGATGCCTCCTCTTGAGCGATATTTGCCAGATGGCTTTCTAACTCTGAGTTGGCTCCTTCTTGGGAATGTGTTCAGTGAAAAAACATTCCAACAAATCAATTAATAAACATCAACGAACACTTTCTACATGCAGCACAATGCTTCAGGCTCTGTGAATGATCCAACAAGAATAAGACATGGCCCTCCCCCTTATGGAGATAATTTAATTAAGAAGATAAGACAGCACATGAAAACAGAACTAAAAATTCAGAGTCATAATGGATTCTCAATGGGTAATATGTGCTGTATTTCCTAAAGGAGCACAGAAGGAGATTACTTCCCAGCTCAGATTGTTAGGGAAAGCCCCTAGGGAAGGAGAGGTTGATACCATTTCCACCATACATCTCAGTGGTCTTCTCCCCCCTTTCACAAAAGTCAAATCAGAATGAAAACAAAACAAAAAGTCCTTCTTCTGGATATGCTCTCAGAAAAGAGCATCTTCATGTACCCAGAATTCCTTGGAGGAGCCCTTCATAAAATCCTCTTTCCTTCATCTGTGACATCCATTTGTCCTGAATATCTTTAACACGCAAACCCGAAACTCCTCAAATCTGGGTCTTTCTCCTGAAATCCTCTGGTCTCTGAATAGTTTCCACTTTTTAACTTCACATCACCTCACCCCATTTGTTTACCTGGTGACCATTGTTATTTGTCCCCAAAGAATAAATCTGGACGCCTTTCGACCACACAGCAGTGATTATTGTTTTGATGATCGTTGTCCCTATCTCCCAGCTTCTAGGGCACAGACACCTTAATTCCAGTCTTGGGCGGCTGCTTAATCTTCCCTGACTGTCTTGCTTTTCCCAACCTCCATAGTTTCCAGCACTGAGAATGCCCAGCTCGCCTCTATTTCTCCACCAGGAGTGCTGCCCCCCCTGCCTCTTCAAGGATCATGGAGATACCTCATTCTTTGGGATTCCCTTCAGTGTCCCTCTTCCAGGAATCCTTGGCTAATTCCTTCCCAGTCAGAGTTAAATACCCCTTCTCTTGACTACCGCAGCTCTGTGACAAATTCCATTCTTCTTCTTAGTTATGTTCAAATCATCTTATATTCATCTTATTTGGCCTTACATACTGAGCTCATTTTTTGTTTGTTTGTTCTCGTTTCTTTGTTGTTGTTGTTGCTGTTTTAATGGAAAACCATAGGTCATTTTTTCTATATTTTCTGTGTGTACCACAACATAGGGTCTCAATAAGTGTTTGCTGAAATCTATGTGACCATTGGAAGGCAAGTAAAATTTGGCCAGGTTGCACAATTTAAGGAGGAATTCCGGCAAGGAAAAGGTGGGTGTAGTGCAAACACAATGAATACTGTTACACTAAAAAGAAATTAAAAAAAAAAAAGGCATAGATCGTGGGCATGGTAAAGCAATCATCCTTCAAAGATAGCTAGTTGTCGCTGGTGATATTAGTCAATGACCCACCCTAAAATCGAGGGTCTTATCATCTGAATGGTTTATTTCTAAAATTGTACATGTCTAAAAAACACTGAACCTAGTCCTTGCTAGGTTGCCTGTGAATAATGTTGTTTAGATCTTTTTCATTATTAATCCGTGTTGAATGTTTTCCTCTTCCAGCTCAGAACCTCCCAGCTCATCTGAAAGCCTTAGTCTTGGCGTGACGTCCCACACGTACACTACAACCCTTTGCACTGCTAATATTTTAATGGAGTCATGGAGGGCCAGGGAATGTATGCAGCAGAATGCAGCAATGGTTTGAACACTCCTCTATCCCTTTCCATGCCATAAAGAATATTCTCTATAAACAAATAGTATAAAACCATGGAGAAAACAGGAGCATTTTCAACATTGCCTAAATTAAGCAAGAAAGAAATCTGTTCTTTAGGGTGAAAATAAACCAACAGCCACTGCCTAGGAAAAAAATTATATCTGTAGTATTTTTTAATATCAGTTTGATGAGATCTAGGTTATAAACAGGTCTGGTGCCATGTAATTTGCAACATAATTTCACTGTCTGTTTATCTATCCATCGGTCCACCCATTCATATGTATATAACATAGGCAGGAAATCTGGTGTCTGTTGCTAGTTCATAAATCAGTGTCTGCTCTCAACAACATCTGAATACAAATGTGATTAAATTTGATACCATGCCCATTTTTCATTTATCAGATTTCAGAATGTGATGCCTTGGCAGCTGTCCTATGGTAATGTGTTTTGCATTTAACCCCCTGAGTCCCAGTTCTTTTCGACATACAAAGCCCCTTGTGGTGATATTGGAAATTCACTCATCAGGACATCTACTCCGTATATCACAGAGAAATGTTTCCTCTGCATATCAGGGAGAGAAGAATGGGGAACAAGCTGAAAATAGAATTGGAATATGGAAGAAAAATTCAGAATCACTGTTTCTGAGATGGAAGAGACCTTAGAGATCGTGTAGCCCGTCCTTTTTGAAATGTCATTCCTATGAATCACCTGGGGTCTTGTTAAAGTGCAGAGGCTGGCTCAGGAGGTCTGGGGTGTGGCCTGAGGCTCTGCATTTCTAATAAGCTCCCTGGAGAAGCTGGCACCACACGTTATGCAGCAGTCTAGTTGGGTTACTGTTTCCTAAATTTGATAATCATCTGACGGACTTGTGTACTTTAGTATCCTCCTCAGAATCACAAATCACATTTTCCTAGGAGAGGGTCGTACAACTGTATTTTGAACAGTCGACTCACGTGACTGCATAGATCTGGGAAACATTGAAACTAAAGCCCAAAAGGAAAAGTAAATTGCTGAAATCTAGACTTGGAACACAGATTGTCAAGCAAGTGTTTCTGCCACTAAACCTACTACAATAGGAACGAAATAAGCAGAATGAAGTTTAAAGAATAATCCAGAATGTTCAAAATAAATTCCAGGAAATTAATTCTAATGGAAATGAATTATTCAGAGTTGGTGCTGAAGAACCTTCCAGGAAAACCAAAACTGGTCCCAGAAAAGAGAAAGTATCCAGCTGTTCTGTGAGGAGAACAAACTAAAACAAAACAAAGCACTCACAATCAGATACCTTTACTGACAAATAAACTCATGTTGAGAAAGTCCATTTTCTCTTTCTCTTCCTTCATATATGCCTTTGGAGAACATATTTATAAAAATATCAGCTACTCCATTCTGAAGCCAGGCTCTATGAAGAGGGAGATGCATGATGGCTCTCCAACATTTCCATCTTCCCCAGATCCACATGGCTTTCCACAATCCACCATCAAAGACCTGTCATGGCTTCCCAAGAGCCTTCATGGCTTTCCAAGGTTCACAGGCCATCCCAAGAATCTTCACAAACACACACAAGCATATCTTCACTCCACCACTGGCGTCTAAATAGCCACAGGTCTGTCAAAATGTCAGTGTTCCTACTTGGAGCATTCAACAATGAGGACAATTATAAAAACCTACCTGTTATTCTTCTTGTCAGAGGTGGACCATTAGTTAGATTCCTTTTCCTCAGAAAATAAAATAATGATCACAAAATGAAATGTGGACCACTGAGTCTTGTGGCCAAATAGCAAACTCCTAACTATTCATGCTTTCTTCGAGGACGAAAGAGTGAATAAATCAAATAAGCATTCTGCATGCCTCTATTTCCTTTTTAGGGGGGGGGCATAAAAAACACACCTTCTTCTCAGCTTAAAGTGCATAAAGATTTTAAAGTTACAATATTTAAAACATGTAAAACTATGGAAACAACATACTCAGCTTGCAAAGCATTTGCTAGGAAATAATAACCAGGTAAATGTCAAGGCTTTTAAAGTTAGCTAAGGGTGTTTCATGCACCCTTGGTGGGTTATAGAAGACACAATGCATGCAAGAAGCCTGGACATTCAAGGATCACCAGATCCAAAGGCTTTTGTTCAGTGCTGGTAAGGTTGCTCCTGGCTTGTCCGTGGTTTCATCCAAAGCCAGCAGAGGTGACCTGCTATAATCTTTCTTCATAACAATCTAGCACTTGTATCCAGAGCTTCAAGGGGCACCGGGGTAACTCAATTGGTTGAGTGTCTGACTCTTGGTTTTGGCTCAGGTCATGGTCTCAGGGTTGTGAGATCCAGCCCGGCATGGGGCTCTGCAGTCAGCTGAGTCCTCTTGAGACTTTCTCCATCTGGCTCGCTCTCACTCACGCTTCACGCTCCAGGATGGTACTCTCTCTTGCTCTCTCAAATAAATATATATATATACACACACACATATATATATGTATATATACATACACATAATACATATACATATACATACATACATATATATGTATACATATATATGTATATTTTTATCTTCAAAAGTACTCGGTGATCAGGAAACTTCTAGCAATTTAGCCTGAGGGAACAATTAACTTTCTGTACAAAGGATACTCAGAATGTTATCCTATTCACAAGAGAAAACATTTGCAAACACACAAATACCTAAAAGTGGAAAGGTAAGTATTTCATGACGCATGTATGGGTATGCAGTCATTTTAAAATGTGGTTGGTATAAATAAGGAGCTTCTCTCATAATTAAGTAGGAAAAGGATAATAAAAGGTTGCATAAACATCACCTCAGTATACCTAAATACCTATCCACGCATAGGAAGACGTGAAAGAAATGTACAAAATGTCTCCTCATCAGCCCAGTGAAGAAAATAATACCCATGTGTTAGGGTAGCTCTAGGAAGCATAAGCTGCTCTATCGCGTACCTAACACAGTGCTCACTAAATTACCCACATTATTTAATATAGTCAGTAACACTTACACTAACCACCATAATTAACAATTGACAATGGATACTGGATTGATGTTTTTCCTCCTATACTTTTCTGGTTTGTTTTTTCTTGAGTCTTACATAGGGATCAAATATTGGTTTTAGAAACAGAAATGTAGTTAATTTCACTTTTAAAAATCATTCTGGGTGGAATGTGTCTGTTGCCCCTCAGACCGGGCTGCCTTTAGCTGGATTCTAAGAATATTGTGTCTCTGGATTTATGTAACTGCTTCTCTCTGGCATTTACGGGGTTAACAGCCAGCGCCCCTGCTCTCCCACCAGACCAGTTGTGATTATCTCACTGGCAAGTCTATCCCTATCAACCCCTAGACACAAAGCCCAGAATTAAAGGAGCGGGGAATGGCAAGTGCTTGTGGCTTTTCCCTGCATTTCAACATCAAAATGAGACAAGAAAGCAAAATCTCCCTTTGCAAAAATAAATGCTAAGCACTAGGCTTTTTTCCCCTGAAGTAGCTGGCCTTATTAGGTAGGGATTCATTAATGTTTTTGTTGTCTCAAGTAGGATACTATTTATTGGGTGCACAAAAGCAGATAAAGCCACAGATGGGTTTCCTGGTCACTCCCGCAGATGGGAAGACTCAGGATAACATGCAGGAGGCAACCTTCTGTAGTGCTTACTGGACCCATTCAAAGGGTCTTCGATCCCCATGTAACAATTATCAGTTTTCAGTTAAGCTGGGCATACAGCTCAAAATTGCTGGTGGAGGACTGTATGGCAGGCTGATTTCTCTCCCTCCCCCTTCTCTATCTTCCCTCTCTCTCCCCTTCCCCTCTCCTCCTCTCTCCCACAAATCTCTGACCTGGTTAGGGTTTCTAGAAGCCTTGATCCACCATACACCAGGCTGTGCATATGAATCTCATTGGATTTGTTTATATTTTCAGTCTTGTGAAAGACACTAGGATCTGGGAGAGCTACCTCACCTTCAAGCTTCTATAGAATGAAGGATTTAAATTCCTATTCAAAACAGAGGCTGTTATAATTGGTAAAAGATTCTCCTCCCTGAGGCACTTTGAGTCAATTAATTGGGTTTTTTGAAGTGTTAATAGGGAAAAAAAAATTTTTTTGACCTTTATGGGGCTTTTTCATGGAGTTATTCAAGAAAAATTGCTGGGCTATTAACCAAACCAATTCTGGGGACACAGAGCCCCCAAGAGCTGAGCGCGTCTGAGAATGGCTGAAATACAAAACATGGATTATTCATTAATCATATCAGGAAAAAGCACCCATTTGATTAAGAGACTACTTCTGCCCTGGTCCATAAGCCTGTATGTGAGTGAGTGTGTCTGAGAGAGAATGAGGGGGAAGAGGGAGGAGAGAGAGAGAGAGACTGAGAGATAGAGACAAAGAGAAAGAGGCACAGAAAGAGACAGAAAGGGAAGGAAGAGATGAGCACGGTATCATGATATTGTCATTTGGAAATAAGAGGAATATTAACTATGATTTTATAACTCTGGACAATACCAAAACAACATCCTTGAAAACTTCAACATTTGTGCAATGGAAACGATATAGTAACAATATAGTCAGAGAAACTGGCTTATCCACTTCATGAAATTTTTAAAAATAAAATTAATAAGAAATCAAAGGCCAGAGAAGACAGCTCAGGAACAGAAGTCTGGGTGATGTAATGCTGGCTTCAGGCTTTTCCAGACCCCCACCATGTTTACAGGTAAAGTGAAAGGGGGAGGTGAGTTAATACCGGTAGGTGCATGCTGATTAATCTTTGCATCAACTATGAGACAGCTGATAAAATTATTTTCAAATTCTCTCTGTGCTCTCATTCTTTAGATACCCATGAATACCTCACACCATTTTCCTTTTCCCTGGTAAACACACACACATACACACACACCAACAGTTACAGAGAACACCAACTACACATTTCGCTACTCATTTTTTCCTCCTATAGCTCAGGCTTCTGTTCCTGGTACTTTGAGAGCAAATAACCAGAGCTGAGTGAACCAGTGCCAAAGTTGTGCAGGCTTCACAGGGCACTGTCTTACTGGAACAGATGGCTATACAAATAAAGGACTTGGTTCAACTACAAGGAAGCCCTCCATTCATCTCCCAGAGATTGGAAATGGGGTGATTGGATTAATTAAATATTCTAGTAAGCAGTGAGGCTCCATTTATCCACAATGGATTTCCATTTGTGTAAAAAAAAAAGATCTTTGTGAGTAAATACACTGTGTGGACACAAAGAAATGCAAACTTGTCTTTCAGAGAGTGGCTCAGGACAGACCTGAGGCTCATCAGTCCAACCCACAGCTTTGCCAGCAGACATAACTGATGGACAACTCCACTTGCGAATGCTGGTGTTTTGTTGTATTGATGTAAGGAAAGCACCAGAGAGAGTTCAAGCTGATTGGGTTCTAGAGGAAGGTCTGGAAAGAAAGAAACACTTAGATGCATTTCTAGGAAGAGACAAGATTGATAAAAGGAAGGCATGGAAGAGGTAAAAACTGAATTCTAACATCTACAAAACTCCTACAGCTAGCATCTTACTTAATGGTGAAAAACCGAAAGATCAGGAACCAGGACAGTGGACCCACTCACTGTTCCTTCTCAACATCATACTGGAAGTTCTGTAATACATTGGGACAAAAAAAAAAAAAAAAGAAGAAGAAGAAAGAAAATACAGATTGGGAAGGAAGAAATTAAATGTCTTCATTCATAGGTAATGTGATCATCTATGCAGAGAATAGACAAAAATCTTGTAACTAATGTGATAAGAAGGTTATAGGATACAAGGTTAATATACAAAAATTAATTATTTTCCTAAAGATCTGCAATGAACAAATGGAAATTGAAATTTAAAATGTAATACCATTTTTATTAGCAACCCTAAAACTAAATATTCAGATATGCATCCAAGAAATAAATACAAAATCTACAGAAGGAAAACTATAAAGCTACTGAAAAAAAAAAAACAAAAACAGAAAACTAAATAAGTGGAGAGATATTCCATGTTCATGGATGGAAGATTCAATATTAGTGATCTATAGTTTCAATGTAATTCCATTAACAACCCCAGAAAGTTAATTTATGGATCTCAACAAACTGATTCCAAAGTTTATAAAAAGAAGCAAAAGATCCAAAATAGCCAATACAGTATTGTAGGAGAGCAAAGTCAGAGGACAGATGCTACCCAACTTCAAGACTTACTATAAAGTTACAGTAATCAAAGCAGTATGTTCCGGTGGAGAAACAGAAATGTAGATCAATGGGATGGAATAAAGAACTTGGAAATAGAGCCATATAAATATGATCAACTGATCTTTGACAAAGGGGAAAAGGCAGTACCACAGAACAATTAATCTAATCAACAAATGATGCTGTAATGACTGAATATGCACATGTAAAAATAAAATTAATCTAGACTTAAGCCTTACACCCTTCACAAAAAATTAACTTCAAATGGATCATAGACCTAAATGTAGAACACAAAATGATAAAACTGCTAGAAGATAACACAGGAATAAACCTAGATGCCCTTAGGTGTGGTGATGTCTTCTTAGATCCAAAACCAAAATCATGATCTATAAAAGAAATAATTGGTAAGCTGGATTTGATTAAAATTAAAAACTTACACTCTGCTCTACTCTGCTAAAGACAACATCAAGAGACTGAGAAGAAAACCATAGAATGGGAAAAAATTTGGAGGAAAATATATATATAAAAGACTGTTAGAATACACAAAGCCTTCTTTAAGCAATAAGAAAATACCCCACATAAGAAATGGGCAAGAGACATGCATAGGAAAAGATGCTCCACATCATTTGTCATCAGGGAAATGCAAATTAAAACAATCACGAGATGCCTCTACGCACCTATTAGAACAGCCAGAGGCTGGAACAATGACAACACCAAATGCTGGTGAGGATGTGGAAATCTCACTCATGGATGGTGGAAATGCAAAATGGTACAACCACTTTGGAAGACCATTTGGTGATTTCTTAAAAAACTAAACATACTCTTACTATATTATCCAGCTATCATTCTCCTTGGTATTTACCCAAATAATTTGAAAACTTAGATTCACAAAAAGCCTATATATGGACATTTCTGGCAGTTGTACTCATAACTGTAAAAACTTGGAAGGAGCCAAAATGTCCTTCAGTAAATGGAAGAATAAACAAACAGGTACATTCAGACAATGGAATATTATTCTGTGCTAAAAAGAAAGGAACTATCAAACCATGAAAAGACTGCATGTTGTATGATTCCAACTATACAACATCCTGAAAAGGGCAAAAATACGGAGACAATAAAATGTTCAGTAGTTGTTAGGGCTTGGGAGTGAAGGAGCAGAAGGATGACAGGTGGAGTCCATCCTAAAGGAGGACCTTTAGGGCAGTGAGGATGCGCTGTATGATACTACAGTGGTGGATACATGTCATTATCCATTTGCCCAAACTTGAAGAATATGCAACACCAAGAATGAACTCTACTGTAAACTGTGGCTTTGGTTGATTGTCACTTGTCAGTGTAGGCTCATCCCTCATAACCAATGTACCCTTCAGCCTGAGATGCTGATAATGGCGAGCCATCCATGTTTAGGAGAAGGGGGTATATGTGAAATCTCCGTACTTTCTGCTCAATTTCATTGTGAAGCTAACTTTCTCTAAAATACAGTCTATTTTTAAAAAGGTGAATTCTCATCTGATCCAATGGTATGCCAGCAATAAAGAGGGAAGAGCTGTCAAGGCCATGGGCGGTGTAGATGGACATGTCTGACCAGTCCTAGAGGGATTTCCACGACAGAGTGAGGGACATGAAAACATAGGTTCCAGGTTTCCAGGGAGGGTGAGTACCTCCAAGCACATTTTCTCAGAAACGCAGCCTGAGGGCACTTCCCAAGAACACTGTGAGGATGCTGGGGGAAGGGGGTGAGGGTCAGTGCCACGAGAGGTCACCAGCACGACTGGGGAAATATCTGCAACGCAGGGTCTGACAGCCTGGGCGTCATTCTTGTAGGACCTGAGTAAGTGATCTGGATTCTCCAAACCTTAGTTGTCTCGTGATAAAATGAAGCAACACTGGACTCTTCAGTCAGGAGAACAGTCAGGCAGAGTGCTTGGCACAGGGTCTGCCTAGACTGAGCGCTTGAAAATGGCAGCCTTTGTTATTACTGTCAGTTTGTAAGGTCAGCAGAAGGGGTTGGGATGCGCGGTCCCTGGGTAGGCCCTTTGTTTAGGCATCACGAGTCTTCCACACAGATGTGTGGGCAGCGCCTGCCTGTCCCATGGCCGAGCCTCTGTGATCCATCACCACCAAGGGCTGACTTGCTCCTGCCAGAAGTTTGTCCTGTCCCAGGCTCCTGTTTCTCACCTGCCCTCCTCTCCTGGGACCCCATCTCCCATCGTCCGGGTTCTTGCACACAACTCCTGACAACTTCCCCCTCGTCTTTCCTGCCCAGTCAGCAGATGGCAGCTGGCCTGGCTGTACCCAGCGGCAGGGGCGGGAACTGATGTGCAGTGGAGTCAACACCCCCCACTCCCCACCCCTGCAAGGCACTGGGATCAGCACACTTCTGTCTTGGACTCTTTGACTTCGACCTTGTGCCAGGGGCCACACCCTTCAACACAAACCTTCTGGTTTAATCTTCTCAAAAACTTTATAAGTTTATAGCGTTGTGATGGCAGAGAGGTAAGAACCAAAAGTTTGGGAGAGTAGAAGAAGCGTCCTCGGGGCCACAGATCCTCTAAGGAGCAGACACGGAGGTTGCACAAATACATCTGTTCCCAAACCCATGTTCCACCTGCAGTGCTGAGACGGGAGGCACACAGCCATCCTCCTGTGCCGGCCTCCTCCGGTGGGCTGCTGTTGGCCCCTGGCTCTCTGCAGGCAGCTCAGGGACAGAGCAGATGCCCCCTCTGCATGCTGGCCTGAGCCAGCTCTCTCAGGTGGCCTGTGTCGAGTTCAAATGAAGGAAAACGGCAAAGATGAGAAACGGCTACCGTGAGATACTCCCTTTGTTTCTAATGACACGTCTATTAGCCATTCGTCGTGGTAGTAATGGATCATAAAACCCCGTGGTTGGCAGGCTCCACGTCCCTCATGATGGCGACACCGGGAAAGTGACCAAACTCGCGCAGCTGCCAGCCCCATAAACCCGCTCTTTGTGCCAGAGTCCGAACATCCCAGCGAAGACGGGGACTGTATGCGCTCACGCGGAGGGAGTCAGCACGTGCTGCTGCGACTCGGCCGGGCATCGGCGCTGGGAAGCGGCAGAGTGCTGGGCGCCTGCGCAGCATCTTGACCTCCCAGCCCAATCCAGGTCCGAGGGAGGCCATCGCTTACCTCTCTGGGGGACTGGATGCAGCCCTGCCGGCCATGGGGCATCTTGCAGAAACTCTGGCCTCTGGAGACAAGTCCTAAATCTGCACATTTGCCCCTGGTCAAGTCACTGAAATATCCTGGTCTCAGTTTACTGGTCTGTAAACTGGTCATGATTCTTAGGTGATGCTTCATCGGACTCGATGTCCGTGCCATTCACGCCTTGTCCCCGAAGGTCACCCACATCTGTCCTCACCATATCACGGACACTGCATCACAATTGAGGCAAAGGAAGAAAGACATTGGGGAGAATAAGAACCCTGACCACCACACACACAGACGGGCTCAGGGACATTGGGGGAGACTGAGAATATGTGGCTCCGCTCCCTTCCCTTTCATCTGGCCTCAGGAATGTGTGGGCACGCGCGTACAGGGGAAGAGAAGGAAGGGCACGTAGCTCATCACGCGCAGTGAAAACGCCAATTGCAGGCAACATTTGAGGATGGCGACCCCAGGACGAGACGCCATGCATGGACCATCACTGATGAATCATCCTTTCTCCACGGCCTCCCCTAGGAGAACAGAATCGTGCAGCCTGCCTTGTTTTTTAATGAAATAGAAGCCCAAGACCCAGAGAGGGAGCGTGGTTTGTGCCCGGAACTTGTACAACTGCTGTGTGTACTGCCCCCCCCTTACACACCTCCCCTCCCCATCTCATACGTGTCCTTCCTGCACTCATGTACCAGGGCCCCTGCATGCAGAGGACTAGGACAGAGTGGACCCTGGTGCCACAGTTTGGCCCACCGCCCCTCTGCCCTCCATGCAAATGCTGCCCCCCACACACGCCAACTCCCAGCTCCGCTCAAAGGGACAGAAGCCAGGCTTGGCAAGCGACAGTGTTTACAGGTGCAGAAAGGAGACTGGAGAGCAGCTCCGGTGAGCAGAGGTGGCCATGGAAAGTCTCGGGGAAGGAATAGCTTCAGCCATCGTCCAAGCCAGGCTACCAGATTAAGATAGAAGATGGCCTGCCGGCCGGCCTACTTGCCCCTCAGGGGCAGCCCTATCCCCCACACCGGCAACCAGTCTGTCACTTTAATACAAATGTATCTGCATATTTCTATAAAATTACCAGCAAAAGAAATTGTTTTAAAATGGGGAGGGGGGGCTTGTTTATCGAGGAAGATGCTCAGTAAGACACTCCTAGACGCAGGGACGGGGTACAGGATCAGCCCAGTTTCGGGAACAAAGGCGTCTTTGCGGAGGCCAGGGTCTGTACTGCACGCGGGCCAAGTTAGGCAGAGCCCAGTTAGAACATAAAGAACTGTCTGTTTGGTGTGAAGTGCTGGGCCTCACCAGCGGGGTGTGCGAAAGTCACATTTCCATCCCCGGGAGACCATTAGGAGAAATTCAATTAAAACCCATGACTTTTATCAAATCTCTATGGCCAGTTTGAAAAGACTAATTCTTAAGAAGCGCTGACTCCAGCATTATGTGGCTTTCGCTGAGCTGTTATGAAAAGAATATAACACGAAAGAGAAAAACTGTCATGAGCTTTTATTAAAACAAAAAATAACAACAACGTCAAGCTGCTTCGGAGGCCCCGAACTAGCACAGGTGTGGGCGCTTCCTCCGCCGGTCTCGCACCTCCCCCGCCTTTTGTTCCCTTCCTTCCTCCTCACTATTCTCTCTTCTTCGTCCTGGGCCAAGATGTTCACAGAATTCAAGCTTTATCTACAGAGACGTCCTGAGGGGCTTCCGCGCCCTTCTTGAGTAGGACATTAGCAAGGACAGTGCACCTGGTTTTTACTGATCCTGGAACCTGCATAAAGCGTGAAGACATGACATCGGGGTAGGAAAAGCGGATTGGGAGTCGGGGATGGCTCTAACTTAAGGATAAAGGGGTTAGAGAGAACTACAGGCACAACTGATCTCTTCTGGCACCTAGAGAATGCCAAAAGATGTTCCAGAACAAGAAATGTTAGCATTGGAAAGAAACTTAGAAATCATCCACTCAAGAGATGACAGATTCCTTGTCCACATCAGCTCTAAGTTATGGACATTGATAAAACCTTCCCTCTGAGCTTTGTGTTGAGTAAGATTCTGAGGGCCAAGCTGAACTCACCAGGACAGGCTGTTATTTATTTATTTATTTTATCACATTATGTTAGTTACCATACAGTGCATCATTAGTTTCTGATGCAGTGTTCCATGATTCACTGTTGGCATATAACACCCAGCGCTCCCTGCAATCCGTGCCCTCCTTAACACCCAATGCAGGACTCACCCATCCCCCCACCAGCTCCCTCCAAAACCCTCAGTTTGTTTCCCAGAGTCCACAGTCTCTCATGGTTTGTCTCCCTCTCTAATTTCCCCCATTCATTTTTCCTTGCTTCTCCTAATGCCCTCCATGCTGTTTATGATCAGAGAGCGATGCCTAGCCCAGGACAAGAAGTGGTGCCTATACCTGGTATTAGCAGTCCTTGTCCGGTCCAACATTCTCATACGGAAGAGAAGCCCAGGACCCCGAAAGGTAAACCATCTGTCCGCAGTGACGTGGAGATGCTGCTTTACATCCCAGTTCAAATGTTGGCCCATGTAAAGATAAGCACTTGCGTTCAGAAATGCAGCTGCGCAAGTACAGATCTGCAGTGAAGAGGTTTACCGGGGGGTGTCTGACGGACAGACTGAAGGGAGGGCTACAGCTGGCTGCATAGTGTGGATGAGCTTGTGGAGGTAATTGTGCGCCAGAAGGTTAACACTTCCATGAGCCACTGTAAGGAATTGGGGGCATGCATTTTTTTAAGGTTTTATTTATTTATTTGATGGCGACAGAGTGAGAGACACAAGCAGGGGGAGCAGCAGAAGGAGAGGGAGAAGCACTCTCCCCGCTGAGCAGGGAGCCCGATGTGAGACTCCATCCCAGGACTCTGGGATCATGACCTGAGCCAAAGGCAGACGCTTAAAGGACTGAGCCACCCAGGCGCCCCGCCCCCGGGGCTGCTCTGAAGGAGGGAAGGAGCCGGTGTCCTCTGCATTGTTCTCCATTGACTGCTGGGTACAGTAAAGCTTTTGACAGGCGGTTAAGTACAGAAGAAAGTCCTGAGTCCTCAGCTGTGTTTGACGAGTGAACAGAAGAGCAGTTGATACTCAGCCCAGAGAAGAAAAGCATAATGCTCGGGGCTGAATAGACATTTTCCGATATGGGAAGTGTATTTGACAGCATTCAAATGCAGGCGGCTGGCGGAGGAAAGCTCCCCAGGACTGAATTACAGATGCAAGGTGAGGGGGACCCTGAGGTGGGCATATGAGCCACGAAGGGGGTCCTGAGCACACAAGGCGGTGGGGAAGGGGCAGCTATGAATGTCTTTCAACTCCTACCTTCAAAATGAGAATGCATGGCTCTCTGAACACTGCTGTTAAAACAGATCTCATGGAAACAATTAGAGAAGGTAATTGGGTTTTGAAAGTTTTTAAAAGCTAAGGACAACCACCAAATGGCACTGACTGAAATGAGGTGAGCACATGCATGTTTTTTTTCAACCCAGGAAAACAATTTTACTTTAAATACCTCACTACCTCTGAGCTGGTCAAATGAGACCCCTGATACCCCATGACTCCACAGGTGACTACGCTCCGCCTTCCCTGCACAAGAGAGGTTTTCATACTGACTGGACAGGGCTTAGGAGCTGCGTGTCAACTCCTTACCTTTGGAGTGGTCTCTGCATTTCTGTTGAGCACACTCTAAAATTCATGAGACTGGAAATGCTCTCGGCATGGGCTCATGAAGGCAATGACAGACGCCCTTAATTTGTCAGCATTAGCAGAGTGAAATCTTGCAGAAAGTGTAATTGGATCATCTCTGCATTTTATGTCGGTGTGTCTAAGTGCTGTTAAAGGGGCACCGCGTGCTCGGTGCGCCCTGACGGGAGCATGGGTGTTGTGGTAGGCATGACAAATAACAACAGAGTCAACTTTTTACTGTTGCATTTGGACTGTGTGTGTGTGTGTTTGAGAGAGAGAGAGAGAGCATGCACACCCACTTTACTAAGGCACTAGTCATTAAGCAGGAGAGCTTTAAGATCTGCCGAGAAGCATAATGGCTCTCAAAGCTTTCTGACATTAAAATGTTCTATAATCACCTTCCATTAGTAAAACCAGAAAAAGCCTGGCTTTGGTGTAAAACACAAAATTCACTTACCTTCCTTTCCCCAACCCCCTGGCTCCCCACAGTGTCCTTGTGCCTAAAATATTCCAGATCACTGATCTCCCAAGGAAAGAAATCAGTGTGTGTGTGTGTGTGTGTGTGTGTGAAAAATATATATATATATGCATATGAAAAAGGGTCCAGTTTCACAGCTGTCAATGATTGGAAAACAGCTAAGTTTTCCATAAATAAGTTACATAACTAAAACTCAAGAAAAGGAAAATCAGTCCCGTCTACCCTCCTCATTTTATATATATAAGGGGAAAACAATTGGCCCATTTTTCCTCGTCCATGCCAAAATGCACTGAGAATTCTAATTCACTGCTGACCACCAGATGGAAAAAGGAATGTAAACAGGCAAACACATGACAGACGGCGTGTAGGTCTGGAGACATTTAGCATGGACAGAAAAAGCTAAGGCAGGAAGCAAGACATGTCTTCATGGATCTAAAGGATTGTCCCATCTGGTGGAGAGCAAACTAGTTTCTGAGCTGGAAGAACGGAAGGACAGCCAATAGGTAAATTTTCCAGGAAAGCATATCTCTGCCTAATGCATTATGCAGCAGTTCAACGTTCTTAAGTGTTTCTGTTAAACAATATTGGTCCTACCTCGCCAGTTGTAGAATATACTTTCTGGGGGGAAAAAAAAATCAGTGAACAAATACACTTGGGAAGGTTGCAAAACATATCCCCATGTTTTAGATATCACAACACCCCTTGAGAACCTTAGGAAGTTAAGAAACCACGCAGTAGAGCAAACATTAGGCTTTAACCCAGTATTTTCCAACTGACCCTATGATCCTTTTAACACTGCCCTAGCAATATTTCTTTGAACTAGTGTTGCAAAAAACACACTTTGAGAAACTTGGGATCATAGAAAAGGTCCAAGTGCTTTATCCTGGTATTCAAAATTCAGAACAATCTGGACTCTACCTTCTAAACTTTATTTCTCCCAATGCACTATTATTCCCAATGTCAATAGTTTTGTTGTTAACCAAAGTTCTGCCTGGAATCCTAGAACATCACTGTATCCTAATACCTCTATGCACATAAATCTTATTCCATTATTTTTCAACATACCCTTATTGCAGATTTACTTCTTGGCTCAGAGAGGTAAGATAATTTCCCCAAGTTCACACAATGAGCGAGACATAGATAGAACCAGGTTCCAAAGCTGATTTGTCTAACCGCAACAGCCAAGAGTTTTTTTCAGTATTTCTCTCTCCCCCCACAAGGAAAGGGGACCAATAATCCAAATCAACGCTAATGGCTTTTCATGGTAGGGCCTGTAGAGAACACTAGTATGGGCTTTGCTAAAGAATGAAGCTTCCAGAAGCTTCCAGAGTGCAGTGCAGAGTGGAGGGCTGGCCTGCTAGCATGGAATAGAAGCTGAGATCCCCTTGCCGAGACCCTAAAAGCAGTATATTTGTAGGAGACCCGAGTCCGTCCTGCTGACCTTGAAGAAGTCAGCCGCCATGTTGCTAACAGCCTATGAAGTGGACTGCTTGGTGGGGAGCTGAAAGCAGCCCCCAGAACCCAGCCCCCGTATTCTAGGACTGCAGCCTAGCAGGCCTCTGAACCAGAGAACCCAGGTATCCATGCACAGCCTCCTGACCAACGAACCCATGAGATACAAATGTGTTTTGTTTTAACGGTTATTTGTAGTAATTTGTTATGAAGCCATTGAAGGCAAGTCTATTAGGCCTGCAGACCATGAAAGGAAAAAAAAAAAAAAATCAGGGGATACTTCCTGGAGCCTGGGTCTTAGGAAATCTATTCTTTACATTTGTGTCCTAGGTCCCCGCATGCCTCTGAAGCTAATGACTCCTGAGATTTCATTCTGTAAACATTTATTAAACACACGCTACGGGTCTGGCACTGTATTAGGTGCTTTTTTTTTTTAATTGAAGTACAATTAACATACAATATCCTATTAGCTCCAGGTGTACATAAGAGGCATCCAATATTTTTATACATTCCAAAATGATCCCCACAATAATTCTTATTACCATCTGTCACCATGCAAAGTTAATACAACGTTATTGACTATATTCCCTATGCTTTGTGTTACATCCTCATTCCTCATTTATTTTATAACTGGAAGTTTGTACCTCTTAATCCTTTCACTCATTTTGCCCACCCCAACACTTGCCCTCTCTGGTAACCAACAGTTTGTTTTCTGTATCTATGAGTTTATCTCTGTTTTATTTTTTTATTCATTTGTTTTGTTTTCTAGATTCCACATATAAATGAAATCACTTAGGATCTCTGTCTGACTTATTTCACTTAGCATAATACTCTCTAGGCCCATCCCTGTTGTTGTAAATGGCACAATCTTGTTCTTTCCTGCTAACTAATTTTCCATCCAGCATATATACCATATCTTCTTCGGGCTGTAGTGAATTAAAGAAACCATGACCTTTGTCCTAGTACAGCTTACATATAGTACAACATGTAGGGACCTTGGCGGTCACCTAGGAGGTCTGTTCAAGACCCCAACTTGGCTTCCTTCAGCTCTAAACGAGCACTTGAGCCAAGATTCTTCCAAGTTGTGTTCACTGGGCCAAGCAACGTAGGTTCCGCCCTGCTCTCTCATTTTTAAAATGGTGATCATTTCGTTTACCTTTCAGGATCTTTGGTAAGATCAAACCAGAAACATAAATGAGGTGTTTCCAGCACGGCTATCTTCAATGGAGCTTCTGTCCTTCTTACCTGAAGAATTTACAGCATTCCGTATGTATAGTAAACATTAACCCAGCCCTTTTGTGTTAGTTAGAAGACTCACAGCTGTCTGAGGAAATTTTCTCTAGAAAAAGAGCCTGATGGCAGAATTTGTGTGGAAGCAATATATTAGGAAGTGTTGCTCAGGAAACCGTTTAGGGCTTGGAGAAGGAGAAGAGGGAAGTAAGGGAAACCCAAGCAGAAAATACCCAGGAAAACATTTCAAAGGGGACCTTCATTCAACTCCACAAGGAAGTGTTGGAAAAAGCGCAGGTTCCATCTCAAAATTTTCCTGAGTGAAGAACAAGAGAGCTGAGGAGTTCGTCTGCTCTGCGTGTGTTGGCTGTTGGTCATGGGTTGCCACCACAGGAGGCACATTTTCAGGCACTTCACAGTGGGAGTCGGTGTGCACAGGCAAACCGGCTTCAGCAACCTAAAGACAAGAACCAAGAGAAGGAGGTGCTGGCCATCAAGCGAAGCACAGAGCGAGCCAGTGGGCACGAAGCCACAAAGGGGTTGAAGGAATCGGAGCCCTGATGTGCCCAGTGCAGTAGCCGCAGAAGTCCTGCCACTGAGCATGCAGAGCTGGGGAGGGGAGGGGGGATGCCATTTCCTTCTATGCAAATCTGTGGACGACCACATGACAAGTTCTGCAGCACAGGAGAAGCAGTGCAGGTGAAGGGATGGGGAAACCTACACCTTCCGAGAGCAATTCAACGTCACGGAAGGTCTTTCTTAAACATTATCTGAGTCACCACAATGACCTTTTGTGGTAGGCATTACTTGCACCCTTCCTTCAGCCCAGGAAACTGAGGCCGAGCTAAACTAGAAAGCTTGCTGGATATCATACCACATACAAGAAGACGAGCCAGGGCTTAAGGCTTGCTCTCCTGGGTCCATTGTTTTGTTTTGTTTTGTTTTAATAAGTATTCTAATAAATACTGCGCAAAAGTGAGATGAATTTTGATCATTAGGGGCCTTAGCAGCATGGACGAATAATCCTTGTCACAAAGTGTATCAGGGACCATAAGAAGGCCTGGGGGGCACCTGGGGGGTCTCAGTGGGTTAAGCCTCTGCCTTTGGCTCGGGTCATGATCTCAGAGTCCTGGGATTGAGCCCTACATTGGGTCCTCTGCACAGCGGGGAGCCTGCTTCCCCCTTTCTCTCTGCCTGACTCTCTGCCTACTTGTGATCTCTGTCTGTCGTATAAATAAAGAAAAGTCTTTAAAAACAAGAACTGGGTATTTATTCTGGGCTCTTCAAGCAAACTGGGTTCTATCACTGCTACATTACCCTAGCCATAAAATTTTCATGAGCTAATTGGAATGCATCTTACTGAGGTTTGCTTACAAGTTGGAGGAAGGTTGTAATCCTAGGAGCCACAGGACACAGTTTGTTGTAAATCACTACCCAGAATATTAAGAGACATGTACTGTGCAGAAGTAATGTGATTAGAAAGGATGGTAAGCCCAGTGTTGTGTGTGTGTGTGTGTGTGTGTGTGTGTGTTTTCACAGCCAATGTAGCATCTCAACAAGCTATTTTTACACTATTACAATCAACTTTGAATTTTTCTGCTAAATGATTACTGTGAGCTATATGCTATGCAAATACAAACTCAGTTAAATTATGAATTTATTTGGAAGGCTGTCGTGCTGTGATTAAGTTCCTGCAAGTGTCCTTAGGAGTTGATAGCAGTCATAAGAAGAACTTTGTAAGACCCCAAATGATGTTTCTACTGAGTAAGAACAGTGTAAATCACATAGAATACAACCCTTTATATTAGTTCAAACGCAGACAATATGAATCTGGAGCTTATGCCCTTACCCACTAAGCTAATGACTAGACAAAACACAAAGATTAAATAAAATAATGTCTATGAAGAGCTGAGCAGAATGCCTGGTACATTCATTTGCTTTGTAAATAAAAGCTGTCATAGTTTTAACATTCAGGGTTCTCTAGAAAGAAGAAGCCGTGACGTATCATGACTAATTAATTGTCACCGTTCTCATGAGGCCTATCTTGTTTTCCAGAAGACCTTTTTCCATTCAAATTCTGATGTGTCGTGGAAGATGAAATACTGAGAAAAGTTTCAAAAACTTACATCAATGAGCATGGGGGGAAATGATCAGTTTAAAAGGTCTATAATCAGGTGAGGAAAGACCAGGAAATTCAGAGATATTTAGTCACGTTATGAATTCCTATATCGAAGATAAATGCTAGCTAAGGTGACGATGATTTTAATCCAGTTTTTTTAACTACATAACCCAAGATGTTTCTGTCTTGGCAGGGTAACAAAAGGAGTGTGAAGTGGAAAGCTAAATACTTCCATTTGTTGCATCAGGAGAGGTTAAAAAAAAGGAAGAAGGAGAAGAAGAAGAAACAATTTTTTAAAGATTTTATTTGCTTATTTGTTTATTTTAGAGAGAGGGCATGCAAGTGGGAGGAGGGCTGGGGGGGAGAAGGAAGGAATCTCAAACCCATTCGATGCTGAGCAGAGCCTGATGCAGGCACTGATCTCATGACCCTGAGATCCTGACCTGAACCACAGTCAAGATCCCAATGCTTAACCGACTGTGCTACCTGGGTGCACCCCTCCCACACACACACACACACACAAACCAATTGTGAGGCAATGATTTGAACACTAAGAAGGTTAGCTCAGGAACTGCTTTGCACATAACAAATAGTAAACATGTTAGAGTGGGCTGCGTTCCAGCAAGGCAAAAATAGACATGTGTCACTAACGTGGGGATAATTGTAAATACAATACCTACACCTCACTCTCAGAGTTGCCCCGGAGGGCTCTATGGGGGAAGACAGGGAAGACCCGAGTCTCCACCTGTCTGCAGGCTATGTTGCCCCAGCATGGCTAGTCCAAAATCATCCCAAGAAAGAACGAGCATTTCTTGTTGCTGGTAAGTACGTGATGAGCTGGAAGACCTCTGTTTGACTTTCTCCATCAGGACTGTAACCGGCTTAGTACCTTGTGGTCGCCGTCTGAGACGGCTAATTCTGGGCCCATGAGAGCTCACTGAAGTTCTCTAAACTTGGCTCCTCACTCACTCCCTGCTCTTTCTGCTTGTAACCCCCTCTGGCCATCCTTCCCCTGCTTAACTCTTACTTTTCTTCCAAACTCTATTCAGAGGTTTCCTCAGCCAGTGCTCCTCCCTTCCCTCTCATTCCAATGCCAGGCTTCCTAGTCCTCTCCAGGCTCACTCAGTACCGGATGCTGGTGTCAGAGAGAGGCCATCACTCTGGACTGTCCTAACTGTCTGTCTGCCCCACAAGACTGGCATGTCCTTTGATCTCTGTGACTGGTGCCTGTCTCACAGTGGATATCAGTATGTGATCGTGAGCTCAGTGACCGTCGGTGGCTTTCCTTCCCCCAGCCTTGTCCTGACATGAGTTCACAGAAAGTATCCTTCAAGGAATATGGGAATCCTCTAGTGTCCCCTAGGAATGTCTGCTGCAGCATCCAAGTGATGAGATCCAGAGGAAAGACAATGTTCACGTGGTTTGCTCTAAGAATCTACAGAAATAAGCAGACATTTGAGGACAGAAAACCTTATATCTGCTGCAGAGCAAATCAGGAAGCTTGAGGCCCAGCTATAGAACTGCTTCAGCTTGTGCAAAAGCATTTTGGTGATGCTATTTATAATTCACTAAGCACCTGGTCCACGCCAAGCATTGCACTGAAATCAGTTCCAGCAGACATTTTCATCCCAGCCGAGGCAGCACCTTGGCCCAGACCTCCTACGTCGGAAAGTGCTGTCTCCCTTGGGCTGGCATGCATCACTGTTCACGGGCTCAGTCCCTGTTTCTAGGAGACACCAGAGCACAGCAGTATCCTATTGAATTGTTTAACTTGAAATTTTTCAGAAAACAGTCTTAATGGCACATTGAATCCCTTTCATTGTCTTGGTTCAATAGTTATAAGTGGATTTCAATATGCATTCAATCAAAATGCCCAGCTGCATTCATTTAAAAATGCAGCCCACAAAAAACATCTAAGGGGGCCCCTTACCTCCCTGCTAAGAAAATGTAGGAAAGATTTCTATAGGATTTAATTTTGCACAACACCAAAATCCCCAGAATCAGCCATTTCCGATAGAGAATTTAACTCTGTCTTTTTGGTAACAGAGGCAGGAATCACGAAGTGATGCAAACAGATGAGAGGGGAGGTGGCGGGTGGAAACCAGGTGAGGGACCATGAAACTCACCCACCTGAGGTTCCTATGGTTCTGGGTTCACAACAAAGCCTCAACGTTGACTCAGAAAATCAACATTGTGGAGTGTCCTCACCCTCTCTTCAGAACGGGCAAGACTCACTAGACAGAGTTTACGTCTGGGGACAGATTTATAGGTTAGATGCCCTTGGTAAATTACTCATTTTCTCAAGGCCTCATCGTCTTCATTTTTGAGGTCTAGATAGCAAAAGTCTACCACATAGGGTTTGTTGTGGGTTGGATTAGGTCCCCAAAACATTTCATATGTTGAAATCCTATTTGTATGTTGAAGTTCCCTAGAACTGCGGACCGTGACCTGCCTTGGAAACAGACTTATGGTAGATGTGATGAGTTAAGATGTGATCATACCACAACAGAGTGGACCCCTAATTCAACATGACCAGTGTCCTGAAAGCACGGTAATTTGGACACGGGCACATACAGGGAGAACACTGTGTGTGTGTGAAGGCGGAGGTCTGGCTGACACAGCTACAAGTCAGGGCCCAAGGAAGGTCAAGACTGAGAGCAAACCACTTGAAGCTGGGAGAGAGGCTACAACAGATTCTCCCTCAAGCCCTCAGAAGGACCAACCTTCATCTCCTCCCTTGGTTTCCAGAACTATGACACAGCACGTTTCTGATGTTTAAGCCCCCGGCCTGCACAGTTCTGACAGCAGCCCCGTGAACCAATGCAGGACTGTTCTTAGGTGGTGCGGCGTGACGTCTGCAGATGCGTCAAGGGCCGGACCGGGAACACGGCAGGTGTTTGGGTAGGTCCGGTCCTGTCTTTGTTCTGGCCAAGACACGGCCTGTGTGTGGGTAGCGGGAAGGAGAAGCAGGTGCGGCCTCAGCATGTGGGGTATTAACACACACACTCAATGGACAAGTCACTCCGCAAATGTGAATTGAACCCTTACTGGCTTATGCAGCTGGTTGCCTGAAAAAACATTTATTTCTTTTTTTGCTTCCTCAGATCTTCATAATTATGGAAGGAGTCTCTTGAAAGTTGTTTGTGCTGGGCACACGGGAGGTGCACATGCCTTGCCCTGAGCTGGAGTGTTATGAAGCCATGTGACACTTGGGAATGGCTTCTCTAACAGAACCCTCTTTGTCTGCAGAACTGGTCTGCCGAGGAGAAGCTGTGACTCCATATGAGTAAAGCAGCCTTGTGGGAGGTGGGACAGGGAGACCCTGAGCCTTGTCGTGTTGCAGAGTAATCTTGTTAGGACCGTTCTTTTGGAGCAAGAGGTCTCCTGCAGGAGAGGGCATCGGGCCCACACTGTAACTCGCGTGGTGACTAAGGCTTATCACACCTTGGGGAAGGAGTTCTGACCACAAGCACGTGGGGGAGGGGCACTGGATGCTTTGAGAACGTGGACCACAGAGGAAGCTGCGGAGTCACGGTTCCGTCTGTCATTTGGGTGTTTGGGATGTAACCCCAGGGGACAGCAACCTGGCCTGGAAACCAGTCCTGGCCAAGGACGGACGCCCTCTCCAGAAATCTTGCTTTTGTTGCCAAAGAAAGGGAATGATGACATAAATCTCTACTTCCCCCTTTGTGTTAGCAGTTGGCTGGCTTCTGTGCCCTTTTACCAGCCTCTTCATGGCCACCGTCAGGCAACTGGCAGCTACCATATCCTCCACGTTCCATAACTGACCCTCGCATGCATCTGGCTTTCATCCCCCCACAATGTGCTGCCACAGCATGGCGTTCGTGCCCCATGGAAACACGCAATGCCT
This sequence comes from Meles meles, assembly GCF_922984935.1. Taxonomy (NCBI): domain Eukaryota; kingdom Metazoa; phylum Chordata; class Mammalia; order Carnivora; family Mustelidae; genus Meles; species Meles meles. The sequence goes on from NC_060080.1 coordinate 4,292,863, forward strand.
CATCTTCCACGCCTCGCCTAAGGCTGCATTCCCGCCATGGCAGAAGCACGTGCGGCAACCCTCGGGGCTGCAGGCCGTGCTGTCTGGCTGGTTGCGGAGAGCACCCGCCGACCACTGCTGTCGACGAATCACCACGTAGGGGAAATGACAGTTTCAGGGGTAAAGTAGGGAAGAGAGCAGTATGTGCGATGAGCGTCCTGTGTGGAAGTGGGTGGGGAAGGGTGGTGAAGGGTGGGAGGGGGCATGACTGTCCAATCCCTCACCTGCAGGACTACCAGTCATTTCACTCTACCATCCTCACGGCCCGAGTGTTCCTGCCTGTGATTCGTCTCAGGCTCACCCGAGTTCCCCGAACTCTCCGGAACGAACATGTATTCTTTTCAATAGAATTAGAAGTTATTATCTAAAAAGATCGCTTCTCCTCATGCAAAGGTGAGAGAGCTCCATCCTTTTTATGTGTTAGGAGGCCTTTCTCAGACACCTGAGGAAGGTTTTATTAAAAAGAGATCCAGCTGTGCGCAATCATCTCTATATTCCTTTAAGTCGTCCGGCCACGTGGTACCACGCCAACACCCGACCAACTTGCTTGGCAACATACGAAGTTACCCAAGTGTCCATAACGGGTGAGGTGATGAGACATATGAGGGGCCAGTTTTAAAACAGTGAGTGATCAAGTTCGTGAAGGTTTTGTAACAACAACAACAACAATGGGTCAGTCTACAGAGCAAGAAGTCGTAGGGCTCCACGGGGACCTGACACGCGGCCAGGCGGGAGCACCTCTCGGAAGACTCTGGTTTCCTTTCAGTCCCAAAGAGACCAGAGTGGCTGTCCAAACCCCTATATTAATCTGGGATCATGTTGTCCCACAAAATTAAAAATGTTAAAGTATCAGGAATTAATTTCCGTGCTAATTTGGGAACATATGATTAAGAGAACATTTTAAAAAAATTAAATGTAACACGGAACACTTTTGGCAATAGTGCAGGCTGAACTCGCTAAAGAGATCAAAAAAACCCTTCAAGTCTGATTTCAAAAAGCTATGCCCCTACATAGCTCAGTGGCTCAGTGGGTGGAGCATCTGAGTCTTGATTTCGGCTCAGGTCATGGTCTTGCAGTCCTGAGACAGAACACCAAGTCAGGCCATAGTCAGCTGAATGTGGATCCTGCTCATGATACTCTCCCTCCCTCTCCCTCTCCTCCCCCCAAAAAAGTCTATCTAAAAGGCTATTTAATCTCATGTGCTACATTTCCCATCATTATCGGGAAGGAAAAGGACCACCACATGGCAAGGTGCTGCGTAGATGATTGCAGAAGGAAGGAGCCATAGTTCCCCAATGCGTTCAGTCTCGTTCTCCCCTCGATTACTCAGAAGTTGAGCTCACGGACAACCATTGCCGCAGAAAGCCCGACTGAGGCTGGACGGGCCCGTACGCAAGGGCATTATGGGAGCTCCTTACAGACTAGAACTGAAGATGTTCCGGTGTGAGGTGTCTCACTAACAGCTCCTACCCGATTGCCTCAGCAAAGGAAATCTTTGTTGAAAACTCCCAATGCATGAATCTCATACTTCTGGTTCCCTCTTTCTAGGCGGCCTCCTTTTCTGCCTCTGAAGTTTGGGATTGAATTAAATCTCAAGTGCAGAACCTTTTTGCGGGAGCACAGACAAACGCACATGAATTAAAACAAGGTGCTCTGGGTCCATGGGAAACTCCCCAGGCCAGACACACAACATCCCACAGCAGCCATTGCTCAGCACTCTCAGCACAGAACAAGCTCGCAGTTTTATGTCTGGATCCGTCTCCCAGTGCCCAGGCCCTTCCTCCGGTGCCTCTGGCATCCCTCAAAAGAACAGTCAACAGGGTGTGGAAGGAGAATTCTTCCCACCACCGGCTCTTGGACATCAGGCAGCAGAATCCACAGAGACAGGAGCAGTTGGGTGTGACTCTTGGGGAGAAGAAAGTACGGATCCACACACCACTTTATTACGTGCTTTTATCAAAGTCTGGTGGTGCCAGGTTCTGATCTTGCGGCATGGAGAGCCTGGTCTGTCGGCTGCCTCTCCTACCTGCTCCCTGTTCATGCATGGCTCCAAGCAGACTCAAGGATTTCTCATACTCTTACACTCAGCACATCCTTAATGAAAAATATATCAGGATTGCCTTTGCTCCTAAAAAAGAGAGAGGGAGATTATGTGATGATGCCGTTTATCACTCCTGGCAAGGATTTAGAACCTATTCAGTTGTAATATTTCCTGAAGTCCCCTAACCCTATGAACATACCCACAAAGCTCCTTTTCATGACATTGCAAACAAAACCAACACAGTACGTTCTGGGTGGCGTCCCTCGTGGATGTCGGCAGGAGGTTGGTCATAATGCTCCCCCCCGTCCACGTGGTTCTCAAATAGGGCCCTGTGGGTCAGGTAGGGTGAGCGGTACCACAGCCAGGGGAAGGCTGTACTCAGGGCTCTGTCTGATATTTACCCATAAGAGGAAAAGGAGAGCCCCAAGCCATGTGTGTGGACGGGTCAGATCTCAGAGGAGCCAGAAGCTGCCTACCAGCTGCCCTGGGGAAGAGGAAGAATTGCATCCAGGGGAGAACCACACCCTCAAAGTCCACCTTTCCATGTTCAAATGATTTTTATCCCTAGCAGCCGTATTGCTCACAGCCCAGCAGGCTTTGTGGAAGGAGGCTTTGCTCGTTGGAAAGAATATTGCTTTACAGGGAGTGCTGCCACGGCATTCGGGGCGTTGCACAGGCCCAGCTGAATGAACTAAGGCGAGGGAAATGACTGGAATGGTGCTGGCAGGACACACAGGAATTAAAGAAATGAAGAGTGAGTACCCAAGTGGCCTTCCATTCCGGCTGAAATAAATATCATCCCTCCCCTCTTTGGGGAACCGAAGCTCTGACAAGTGCTGATTTTACCACCGGCTGACTTGTGACTCTGAGCCCAGTTCTTCCTACTCTTAAACTGAGTTTCGTCTTTTGCACCAGACATATACCTAGCTCCTCCTTAATAGTTTTGTTGTGAAGATGAAGTGAGAAGAAACACGGATCCCAAACATTTCATGTTGTACGAGGTGTAGAAGAAGGGCATTTCCCTTCACTACCACCAATTCTAACAACAGTCTTGCAGGATGTTACTAAATTCGTTTTATAGACTAGAAAACAAGTTCAGAGAGGCCATGCAATGTTTCCAAGGCAATACAGCTAATGAATGAGGAACTGGATTCAAATCCAGTTCCTTCAGCAGCCGAAGCCCATTCTCCTTCTAGCTAAGCCCCTCTGTGACTTTAAAGTGCTTGCGGTCACCTGGGGATCTTATGAAGATGCAAATTCTAATTCTGACTCAGTGACATGGAGGTGGAGCCCAAGATTCATATTTTTCTTTTTTTTTTTTTTAAGATTCATATTTTTCATAAGCAACTAGGAGATATTCATACTTCTAGAGCATGGAGGATACTTTGAGAAGTGAAGTTCTAGAATATTCTGCTTCCTTATCAAACTCTGAGGGCTGAATGGTCAGAGCAAACCTGAGAGAGGGGTGGAGAAACATTGACACTGACTTAAGAGGGAAAAGAGGGGCACCTGGGTGGCTCAGTTGGTTAAGCATCTGCCTTCGGTTCAGGTCATGATCTCAGGGTCCTAGGATTGAGACCCACATCGGGCTCTCTGCTCAGTAGGGAGCCTGCTTCTCCCTCTCCCTCTGCTCCCCCACCATTGCTTGTGTGCTCACGCTCTCTCTCTCTCTCTCTCTTTCTCTCTCTCTTAAATAAATAAATAAAATCTTAAAAAAAGAAGAAGAGGAGGAAGAAGAATAAGGAGAAAGAGGAAGAGAAGGGCCAAAAGAAATCAGGCTCCGGAAAAGGGGAAATAACACGTCTGTCATGTGTACACACCCAAGACCATGTGTGTTCATTTAGCAGCTTACGTTTTCCAGCATTTCATTTTTTTTTCCAGCATTTTATATATATATGTTAGAAAACCATGCAGAATTCTGAAAGTCTGCTTTAGTCTCAATGTTGTAAAAGTTCTTAAAAAGTAGTTGTTTTTGTTTTTGTTTTCTTTTTTCCTCATCTCTGACACCCCAGCTTCCAGAACAGCCAGGTCTCCGGGTTATAAGGTGACTTATAAGCAGCTAAGTTGGGCTCGGAGCCAGTGTCTCCAGCACAGACTCTGTAGTCAATGAACGTGGGTCCACACCCAGCTTCTGCCGGCACTCCAATTCCTCTTCTATGGAATAGAAATGTTTTTATGCCTCACATTTTCCTGAAGATCAAAATGAATGAATATGTGGGAAGCACTTCAAGAAAGCCCTGGTATGAAATGAGCTCTCAGCATCCATGGGCTTTAATGTTACCACAGACGTGGACACGGCAGTGATGCAGGGCAGGGAATGAACCATTCCCCACTTTCATTCAAGGCTCATCGTGTGCCAGGGGCTGGACCAGGGCCTTCGTGGTACTCTCCCCCAGGCCTGGGATGCTTTCTATGATTCATTCACTGATGGTATTTTACAGATGAAGAAACTGAGGCACAGAGGGGTACGTCATTTGCCCGAGTCCCCGGGCTAGTAAACAGTGGGACTAGTATTCGAACCAGATGATCTGACTTCAAGAGCTTACCCTCGTCTACTCTCCAGTTGTAGTCTCTGGTGCTGGTGGTGACTGTCACTGTTGTTCAGGATTAGAGGGAGTTCCCTGCATTGGTAAAATCTCAATAAAGCAATTATTTTTAACTTGCTGGTAGAGGCGATCAGAGCAGTTCATGGAGAGGTGACACTTATCAGTACAGTCACCCTGATAATGCACGGAGGGACAGATCCGTGCCCTGAGACTGGCCGTTAATGACATCCCTTTGTGTGGTATAATGATTCTCAGCCCCGTCCCCGCTGCTGTCAGGACTGATTAAGCTAAACACGTTTTTAGTAATGCCGTTCAAAGACCTCTGTAATTGACTGTAGGGCGAGTTATACATAAGCAACTGAATTAGTGAATCTACCAGCCCTCTCCAACAAAAGCCCCAGAAGAAAATGGGCTAATTATGCATCTGCTGTCTGGACACAGAAGAGAGTATGAAGCAAGATGCCTCTTCATTACAGAGAGAAACGGCGCTTCCTCCGGAGGGCACGGAACCGAGGATGCAGAGAGGATCGAGGGATCCTACAGCCAACACCTTCTGTTCTGTTGAGGGCGGAGATGAATTACCAACAGCTTTGCTTCCTGAAAATCTAAGAATACTTCCATCTCTTGCTGCCCTGAAGGGGACATGGTAACGATGCCATCGTGTGCTCACCAAACACGGAAATGAGCAGGTGCAAATCGAAATGGCAGCTGTTGTTTAAGGAGCAGTTACTAGGTGCTCATCATAGGTTGGGATCTTCCCGTTTTTTCTGTTCTAATGCTTAGGAATACCCTACAAGTGCACTGTTCAGTTTTCAGAAGGTTCAGAGCACTGTCTAAATGACCAATATCACAAGCCAATGAGAGCCACAGGGAGCCTGGGCTGTGGCCACCAGTGTTCTCTGGCCCCATGCTTCTGCCCTGTGAGAACCCCTGGATGACTCCTGCTGCGTGAGGACACGGTTCTCCTCTATGAGCTCCGGGGTCAGGGCAGGGTCAAGGCAGTGGGACATACACCCAGAGGGAGGTACAAAAACTACCACAGAGAAGAATGCATGTCCCTTCTAAAGACAGAAGTTTCAACTCTAGTTAGGTCAAACAAGTCCAATCTGGACCCTCATGGATTTTGCTGGAGAGACATCAGAGCCCCCAGTGTCATTAAACCCTGCCAACTCCCCATGCTGCTATGTTGATATGTTGGCTTCTGCCAAAATGTGCTGAACACCCTTCCCCCGGTTAGCGGAATTTTCCCAGTTGTTCTCACGAGCATTTCAGTGCTACCCACGACAAAGTGATTTCCACTTCATTTAAGTGCTGAGAGTCTGGGATTCTCACCCTTCCCATTCTTTTACCAGATCCCTAAAGACCAGCCATTAAATGGCGCATAAAAAGTTTGCATTTCTCTGCCTTACAAAGGTGAGATCTGCCCCCAGTATAAAAGATTTATCACTTAATGGGGCACTTGGGTCACTCAGTTGGTTAAGTGTCTGCCTTCAGCTCAGGTCATGGTGTCAGGATCCTGGGATCAAGCCCCACGTTGGGCTTCCTGCTCAGAAGGGACTTCTCCCTCTCCCTCTGTCCTTCTGCCCCCTTCTCATGCATGCTCTCTCTCTCTCAAATCAATAAAATCTTTAAAAAAATATTAATCGCATGGGTGCTGTGATGTCCCATTTATAAGTCTGCTAGTGATACATCATGTAACAGGAAGAGAACAAGGCAGGTGTACACCCAACAGCTTCTCAGAATCTGAGCATTAAAGCATAATCAGGGATGCCTGGCTGACTCCATTGGTGGGACGTGCGACTCTTGATATCGGGGTTGTGGCTTTGAGCCCCACATTGGATATAGAGATTACTTAAAAAAGAAAATCTTAAAAAAAAAAAAAAAGATAATCAGGGGGTTATCTATCCCATAAGCTGTTGCATAGAATTTTAAAAAAAATGTGTAGTAGAATTTTAGAGATAGAGACCTTTACAAGCAATCTAGTCTAGTCATCATATTTTTACAAGTGAGGACAAACTGAGCTTTAAAACTGAAAAATCAGTCTCTAAATCCCTGGTCTACATAGTCCTGTGTAACTTTGAGCCAAAGTACTTACCCGATTGGTGTCTCAATCTCATCAATGGGCTGAAGGAGATCAACGCCACCGGTCCCGGGGCATTAGTGAGGACTCGGGGCTCCATTCTGGTCTGCCAATCCCTATGCACCCAGCACCTAGCTCAGCGCCGATAAAGTGATTCATGCGCGCCTGTGGGAGCATCGTGGACGTGGACGCCTGTCTAATCATGGCGTGTGCTTAAAAACATTAGTTTCCGTTCTCGTAAATGATTCCTCTCAGGGCATAGACTAAGTCATCAAATTGAGACCAGAGTCTGAAGCTGATGCCTGTGTCCGTGCTCCTTGCCTAAGAGTGAAGAATGGGTTGGGGGCGGGGAGAAATGGGCTTAGGAACAGGTCAAGGGGCCCCACAGCTGGAAGAGATTATTCTTTCCTTGGCCTGGGGTAAACTTGAACTGTGACTTTCTGTGATTCCGAGATGAGAGAAATAACCAAGTCAAACACTTCCCTGTCCCAACTTCCACCCATCACAGGAGGGAATCCTGTGGGCAGAGCCGACCACCTCTGGCTAATTCATCCCATGTGCCCACCACCAGGGTAAGAGTGTGCCTGTTCATAATCAAAAGCCAACTCGTAAGCAAGGGTGAAAAAGAAAGCGGGTACTTAGGGAGAAGCCCAAGAAACCACGTCTCTTTTTGCACAACGCCCTTCTCAGTCTGGCAGTGGCAGACCATGCTGTACACGTGATGCTCACGCCAGTCCCTGCAGAGCCCTGTCGTTGGCTGGACTGCCTTGGCCTTGCTTGCTCTGGTTCAAGGAAGCCGTACGAAACCGTCTCCCATGTGCACCCCACTGTGAAACAGGCTCAGCAACTTCCCGTGCTCAGAGCCTGTAAGCTGTCAGCCCTCGGATTCCTTCAGTGGCTCCTTCCTCTGTGCTCCCACAGGACTGGCTTTGCTCCTAGACCCCGGCACCTATCCCCATCTGCATTAGATTAGATTTCTCCTTATGTGCTTTAACATCCCCTCATGCTCTCCCCAAATCACAGCCACATGTGAGGTTTTGTGGCCCGCCCTGTGCCCTGGTCACGGGAGGAGATACACTGGCTCTCATGCTGGATGTATGTCTCGGTCCCAACCCCCTCACCATGTCCATTTTTTCTAAAGTCACAAATGCTAGTCCGGTCATCAGGAAATCTGTCCACGGAGTGTCTGGCTGGCTCAGTCGTGCAGGTGACTCTTGACCTCAGGTTGTAAGTTTGAGTCCCATGTTGAGTATAGAGATTACTCTAAAAATAAAACCTTTTAAAAAAAGGTTTAGGAGAAAATCTAACTATGAACACCCTTCTTTAAATCTTCTCCTTCAGGGCACGTGTACCCGAATGTTTATAGCAGCAATGTCTACAATAGCCAGACTATGGAAAGAACCTAGATGTCCATCAACAGATGAATGGATAAAGAAGATGTGGTATATATACACAATGGAATACTATGCAGCCATCAAAAGAAATGAAATCTTGCCATTTGCGACGACGTGGATGGAACTAGAGCATATCATGCTTAGTGAAATAAGTCAATCGGAGAAAGACAACTATCATATGATCTCCCTGATATGAGGACATGGAGAAGCAACATGGGGGGGTAGGGGGATAGGAGAAGAATAAATGAAACAAGATGGGATTGGGAGGGAGACAAACCATAAATGACTCTTAATCTCACAAAACAAACTGGGGGTTCCTGGGGGGAGGTGGGATTGGGAGAGGGGGAGCGGGCTATGGACATTGGGGAGGGGAGGCGAACCATAAGAGACTATGGACTCTGAAAAACAACCTGAGGGTTTTGAAGGGTCAGGGGTGGGAGGTTGGGGGAACAGGTGGTGGGTAATGGGGAGGGCACGTTTTGCATGGAGCACTGGGTGTTGTGCAAAAAGAATGAATACTGTTACGCTGAAAAAATAAATAAAATGGAAAAAAAATAAAATAAAAAAAAATCTTCTCCTTCACTTTTCTGCCTTCACACACATACGTACCCCCTGTATGTTCTTAAATCTTAATCCTTCTAGACAGCTAGTCTGAAGCTATGACAAAACCAAAATACTCAGTAGTGTAAGGTCAAATCCAAGAATTGTCCTTTCTGGATAGGTTGACCAAGCAATGAATAGATCATCAAAACATAGACATTTTTGTGAGTGAAACGGAGCTTTGTAATATTACTAAGGCAATAGGCACAAACTGTACATTACCTTCCTAGAAAACCAGAATGCAGAGTCACATGAACTCTAGTATTGGGTGAATCTGGGGTACATTTTCCAGAAATTTATAAGTGGAAGACCTTGAGGCAAACTGTGGGAAATGAAAATTTCAGTGAATATGCCTGAGCCAAAGGCTGTACTGCCAAGGCTGAGTGAGAGGTGTAGACCATGCTCAGTGCCCTCTAACTACACTCTTGATCTTGCATTCTGTGCCAGGGAACCAGGACGTGGGGCATAGAAGGAGAACAGCTCCTGTGATAGATCTAGGCTGCCCAACCGAAGGAGATGGAGGGCCCTTGTTGGAGCCAAAAGTGAGCCCCTCAAAATGATTAAGAGCCTAGACTCATCTGCATTCCAAGTGGGAGATGACTGGGAGGGAGAGGGAAACCCCCCTCCACCATGCAAGTGGGGGATGGGCTCCTAGGAAGCCTCTGGGAACTCCCTCATACTGAGGGGAACTCTGTTTCCTGCACGTTTGCAGGTGGTGGCCATGGCAAGAAAATTCCATTCCATCGACCTTATGGAGCCTGATTTGTATCCTCAGGCTGGTGGTCCTGGGAAGACAGCCGTTACCCACCCAGAATCTGCGAGTCCATACTGATAGAAATAAACTAGTAAGCAGCAAGTAGGTGAGGGCCAATCTGCAGATGCCACGTCACAAATGTAAAAGAAACGATGAAATGGGAGAAGCACCGTACAGCAATCATCATAGCGATAACTGATTCTGGAAAGAGTCATTGGTGGGCGCTAGTCGAGAAGGTTTGATGAGAAATAATCTCACCACAGTATCATAATAGAGGATATACTAGTGATACAGAAAGAGTGATAGGGCAACGTCATATGTGTTAGCAATGCAGTAGTAGTAATAGAGTATACATCAGAGAGATAGTAATATAGGATGTTAATATAGTAATATAGCGTGTATTAGTAATACAGTAGGATAAGATGTTCATGTAGTGTAGTACCTCAAGCCATAAAGTAATATTTTACAGGAAAAACAACAGGGACTTTGTAGTGAGAAACCCAGCACACATCATCCTAGCCAAGGGTTCAAACCCAAGTCACCAGGACTGAGACAGTAATCACGTCATGTTCCTGATTGACTTATCTCTACAGGTGTGGACTCACCAACTTATTCAGTGGGTCGTAAGCTGTTGTTGCTGGCTGTGTTGGCAGTACTTGGATTGTGCTGAATGTGGCAGTGGCGTTCCCGTCAAGCTGACCCTGTGCCTTTGGACCTGCATCCTTATTCTCTGAGCCGTGCCCCACTTTCCAACATGAGATAGATTTGGAGGATGGTGGGCACGCCGTCTCTCTTGTTCTCACACAGCATTGAAGTAGGGTTGAATTCAGGCTAACCAGATTTGTTTCGACTTCATCCACGAGAAGGGATTTCAAACCCTAGAAAGCAGCGAGTGCCCAGGATCTTAAAGTTTATCTAATTCCACCTCCTTCCTTTTCAGATCAGGAAGCTGGGGCTCAATGCAGAGACTACTTGCCCAATGAGCCCATTTTATAGAAGCCCCTCAGGATGAACCCGGAGCACAGGGCTTCTCAGAGACTCCACTGTAAGTGGAAACAGCATGGGCTCCAAGCATGCTCTCTAGGGGAGTCTGCTGCCTTTGGCTCCTGTGTCTGGCCAGGATAGCCCAATAAACCATTTTTACTGCAACATGCATAACAGATTTGCCAGCCATCCCCACATTTACAGATGGCCATTAATTTTTTTCCCTCACATAATGCATTCCACTCACCCAAAAAAAAAAAAAAAAAGAAAGAAAAGAAAAAGAAAGAAAATCCTTGCTCGTCATAAATTGAGTACAGAGAAGCAGCCTTACAAGCATTACAGTTAAACACTGAGAAATAAATGCTCCTCATTATTCCCTCATTTATTATTTCTTGCAGGATTTGAATATATCTTAAAGAACATCTTTGAAAAACCCATTAGTTCCATTACAAGGCTTCAAAACTTCTCTGGGTCCTTTAACCAATGCAGAGCTAAAGAGGTGCTAAAAGAAGTCCATTCGGTGGAGGCTGGGGGATTGCGACACCCAGTTACTGGTTTTGCTGACGTTTCTTCATTACAGGAGGACTCTCCAGTCATCAGGAAGGGAGATGCTGAGGACCTTCCCCATCGCTGGAATTTTCATGCTAAAAATGACTGTGTTTTAGGGAATTCTTCAAGAAAGCTGTTCAATTGAGCAGAGTTTCTGTGTAGAGCAAATGATTAATATGTAGAAGAATGCTTTCCAAACTGAATTTTATCTTTTATATCAATAGACATTAGTTAGGGCGGAAAAAAGTCTCTAAGCAAATAAGTTATCTTTTCTTATCTTTTTTTTTTCCTTTGCTAGTTCCTGTGATTAAGCTAGTGTTATTGTGTTCTGTAGGGACACTTTTGGGAAACACTGACTTAGGGATCTAATGTCTAAGAAAGAGCGAAGATCTGTGCACCCCATTTTGCAGGGGGAGAAAATAAGATAGAAAAAGAGATTCTGGCATCTCCTTGCAGGCTTTGGTGCGCAGCAAACATCGCTGGCAAAAATGAACAGGATATTAGAGTTTCTGTTCACCCATCAGACCCTGTGTGTATATATGTGTGTGTATATATGTATATATATACATACATACACACACATATATAAACTGAATGCCTACTAGTTAACAGAGATGCAAGAAAAACAGAAAAAAAACACTGTCTCTGATTAGGAGAAAGAGACAATTTGACAAGTAATGAAAGTCACTGATGCCATGACTGTGATCTGGGAAGGAAAACAGAATGGACTCAGTCTGGCAAAGAAAGGGGGTAAAGTAAAAAAAAAAAAATAATAAAGGGGGTAAAGTCTGGCAAAGTATAGGGGGTTTTCCTGAGCCTGAATCATGGAAAAATCTCACTAGTTTCCTGCATGTTTTATTGTCATTCAACCAGAAAGAAGAAAAGAAGTATTGAAGTGTGTGAGCCCAAGATTGTTGGTAAATGGTAGATCTGGAATTCCGTTCCAGGGGGTCTGGGCCAGTGCATATACTTTCCACTGTACCCCTGGAGAGAGCCAAGGCACTTACTACTCTTACTTCTTACAAAGCCATTTATTGGGGCACCTGGGTGGCTCTGTGGGTTAAGCCTCTGCCTTCAGCTCAGGTCATGGTCTCAGGGTCCTGGGATTGAGCCCCACATCGGACTCTCTGCTCAGCGGGGAGCCTGCTTCCTCCTCTCTCTCTCTGCCTGCCTCTCTGCCTACTTGTGATCTCTCTTTCTGTGTCAAATAAATAAATAAAATATTTTTTTAAAAAACCGTTTATTGAGCATCTTTCATGCACAAGAGCAGAGAAACAAAAGGAAAAGGAGAAGATGTGGGACAAATTGGTCACGGTTCCCTCCTTCAGAGACAGTTTATACTCCCATAAGGGAAGCTGGGACACGTAATTTCACTTAGAAGAAGAACATCAGAGGTAGAAACTAGTGGAGGACAGTCAAAGGATAAGAGAGGCAACTTTGGCTGCGAAATCAGAGAAGGTTCCATACAGGCGGCAGCTTGCGAACCAACTCTCAAGACCTTGAGGAGAATCAGAGTAAGACACTCGTGGCCCAAGTGGTGACGGCCGAGGATGCACCAGGGGAGCCGTGAGACAGACAGCGGGAGGCTCAGTGGCACCGGACCCCGGAGTCCTCAGGAGAAGCGACCCACTGCTCGGCCAGCAGTGGGTCATCCGAGCTGGACTGCCTGACCCAGGCCAAAGACGCAGCCTTAACTGTCCTCCTAGGATGCCAAAACACGCGTTTGGTGAAGCGCACCCCACCGGGCAAGGAACTGGAAAAACACTACAGCAGCAACTGGAATTCCTAATTGTAACCCAAGTATATTTTAAGTCACTTTTCACAGTGAACGCTTTGTCAGGAGCTGCTCAAAAGGGATTATATGAAGTAGATGAAGCAGAAAATCACCCAAACTCTGAATCAGTAGGAGAACAGAACAGATTTTAATAGATTTGGCTAAAGGAGCAAGACTGAGTGATAACAGATATGTTCTAAATAGATATTAAATACTAAATTATTCCTATTAGGAATACAGATCTCATGATATTTAGTCACTTTTTTAATGTCAGCAAGCATCTTTTAATATCTCTAATATGCCAGGAGGGGTCAGAGAGCATGTTACGCACACACAAATGCACAACACAAAATCCTTCTTTAACTGGTTTACGGTTGAGTGGGGGACATTTATAACTTTACAAAGACCAATTTAAAGAGGCAAACCAGATGGGATAGGAAGGGGACATAAGGACAGAACTTTCCCTCTGCCCCCACACTCCTCTGGGCCCAGACGACGTGTGGAGTGGCTGCATGTCCTTTCTCCCCCCTAAGAAGAAACACATGAGCTTCCATGGCGTCTGCAAGGAACATTTGGAAATAAAATTCCCAAGATCTATTAAACAAGGATAATGAGGTAACAGTGATAAACTCTGACTATAAAGATCATTCATACATTTCTAGGAAGGAGAAACTCTGCCACAACGTAAGATATAAAATGTCAATCCCTTCAGCGATGGCTGGAGGGGGTGAGAGCTCACCTACAGGAAGGCTCCTGTAAGCAGGGTGTGTATGACACTAATCAGGGGAGGAGTGTCCCAAGGTCACACACATGGAGAGTGGCCAAGCCAGGGTTTTCACCCAGGCTAGCCTAACCCTGAGTTCGTGCTCTCTCTTTCCCCGTGTCGACTACTTATCTTACGGCAGCGTGACATTCTCCTTATTGTTCTCCCCGTTACATCAGGATTGGTGCCACTTTTGCCCACCTCTCTGGTGTGTAGTAGAAGCTCAATACAGTTAAGTTAAATGGTTGAACGACTGATGGCAGGATTAGGCCAAATTCAGGCTCTGGGTGGGTTACGCAAATTCAGAGAGAATCGTCCGTTCAGATGGACTATCCCATATGAATTTGCTGTGATCTGTTTGCAACCCTCATCCCCCACATTCTCAGGAGGAAGGCATATCTTTGAACTTTCCAGGACTCAGCATTTTCCTGTAGGAGAATCTCTCTAATGATAATGTTTGTTTTTACTTTTTTTTTCCACTCCATTCCAAGAATATAGCCAGTCTTTATATCCCTTTGCCTCAAATTATCCTGGGGAAAAGGGAAAAAATGAGAGATCTCGTAAGACAGAGATCTCTCAAGAGACAGAGGCCATGGTTCCAGGATCCCAGAAGTGGTACAGATATGGGATCCTGCACATCAGAGGCCCCCGTAGCTGGCTTCTCCCTCAGAACCCAAAGAAGGGGTGAGGCTTCTATCCAGTCGTGGGATGGGCAGTGTTTCCAGGAAGGTGGGTTGCAGCCAGTTCCCCAGGCCCCAGCACACCACAGAGCCATAGAGCCAAGCTACCTAACTGCGAGGAAAAGGAACAGTCAAGATGTCAAGGGTGACAACAACGAGCCACAGATGAAGGTTCTTCCAACACTTGATACCATGTTCTGGCGCAATCCAAGAAAGTGGAAGCGCCCCCGATCCCTGGTGAGTGTGGTCCAGAAGGACCTTCCAGAATGATTTGCTTTGTGTAGACCCAAGACCTTTGCAGTATTAGAAGCTTAGCTATATTATCAGGGCCCAATGGTGTCTGAGTTTCCTGTCCCCATCAACTTACCATCACCATGATCGGCGTCTGATTAAACCAGATTCAAGCAAATGCCATCACATAGCATTTCTTGGACAGCCTCTCTGATGAATTAAGACGTATTCGCTCTGCAGTTAACAGGAATTCAGGCTTGTAGTGTAGGTTCATGACTACAGTAACTGATTTGCTATGCCTGCGGCAAATAGTTTTGAGGCACTTTACAGTTTGCAAAGGAATCTGAAACCATTAGAGGAAGAGGTGGTGTTCTGAGGTCTCACAGGGGAGAGTTCAAGTCTGTGATTGATGCTCTGGGGAAGAGAGACTTGGACCACACTGAAAAATAAAAAGTAATAATTATTATAATTACAAGTCAAGATATTTTTTTAAAATTTCTAAATTCTGAAGTAAACTATCCCAGATGTGTCACAGTGTTTCTGAAATTTGAATAAGGGAAATATTCCTTTTAAAAGGAAGGATTTACCTCAGACCTCTCAGAAAATGTATTCCTGGACCCCAGGCGTCCACAGGCTGCCTTTGAACTCATGGTCGTATGAAACCAGCCCTGTTACAGGCAAGCATCTCCCCATGAGAAATTACTACTCTAAGAAGGAACTTTTGTCTTTTTCACTGGCAAAACTTTCATTAAGGTTATCACAAAGATGAAAAGATATGCATTTTATCTCCCAGGAAAGGTATTGTCTTTTGAGTGCATATACAGGTTCCAAGAGGTCAAAACCCTCCAATGTGAGGATTCCTATTCTCAGATGTGAGTGCCCATTCACAGCACCCAGAGCAGCTGCACAGGGAGAGACTCTGAAAGCCAGAGCTTCCAGAGTTAGACGGATAACCCACGTGGGCCCCAGGAGGGGCCGCAGAAACATGATGACCCAGGTAACTCACAGCCTTAGGAGGTGTGACTTCCCTTCCCTAGTCGTCCATTACCCGCACCTGCCAAGATGTCTACTAACATCTAAGAAGAGAGAGAGAGGGGACCGTGCCGGAGGAAGTGTCTGGCATTACCGGGAAATTGGTGTTGGTAAAAAACATACGGCGATGGGCAAATCACTTAGTTACAAAAACTGGGTTACGAAGAGGACCCGGCATCACAAGGCACAGCTCGAAAGAGATGTGGGGAGCACCCTTCATGGAAGTATGGTGTTGGGCAAAGCATTGTGTCTCCAGAGTCCCCTTCTCCTGGTCTGTAAGATAAGCAGGTGGGTGAGGCATCTGCCAGCACTCGACCTGCACTAAGGAGTGCCTGTCTGCGTCCCGCGGCTAAAAAGACTCACTTCCACATTCATTTCTACTTCATCCTCATGACAACCCATGACTATAATTTCTGTTTCATTAATAAAGAAAGCCTTGGAGAAGTTAAATCCCAAAGCTAAGACGGGATGGACTGGTGCGGTCTCTGCCATCTCCGGCACCAGGGCTCACCCTTCTCTCCACAGAGCAGGGCCTGGGCTGTAAGGCTGTTTAGGAGCTGAGCCTACAAGTGGGAATGGGGAACAAAGGGAAACAGAGCCTTGGATCCCTGGACTGTGTCCTGTAAATCCGCCTGGTTCCCTGATTCCTGTTGCCCTGGTCTCGACCATCCTGCCTATTGCCCCCAAGGGTCTTTAAACCATTGGGTTTATTCCAAACATGGTGGAAAGCTCAGATGCCTTTTCATGCCTCTGCCTATTCATTCAGGACCCCCGCCTCTCCCTCCCCACTCTAATCTCTGTCTACTGTTACCCAGTTCCCCAGGTTGCTAGCCTTGACCGAGCCAGCTGCAGAAATGTGAGCACCGTGCCACAGAATGGGGATCCTATTTCAGAGATAGCCAGCTCATTTCTCCACAGCGAGATTTCATTAGGATAGGGAGGAGGCTGGCGGCAAGTGATGCCGCGCACAGGGAATCATCTCTCACTACCCCACAGCTGGTGATTATATAAACCTACTGGGGGGTAAGCTTCTGATCACACGAATATAGATTAGAGGCACGGGTACAGCAGAATCTGGGTCCTGTCTACACTGGCATGTAAAACCCCACTGGAGTAATCGTTACTGAGGATTTTTATTTTCAACATTTTTTTTTCTTTACAGTTCATTAAACCAAGTCAGACTTGCAATGCTATAACAAACATAGTTTTCTATAGTTTTCTAAGAATTTAGTTCCTGCAGCTTTGGACTAAATAAATAAATATATAAATTTGATGAACCCAGAGTGGGTACATATTTATTGCAACTAAAGCCACAGTGAGGGGACAGAATCTGGTTTTCATTTAAACTAAAGTCCTACAAAATAACAATAATAATGTATCCAAGCATTGTGTGCAATGTTTAACAATTCTCTGAGACTCTGCCCCACAACATGCTGGCAAGAAATGTATATTCTTTTGAAGGAGCTGGAAATTCATCCAACACTCTGTTATTAAATTATTGTTTAGTGAGAGGTACAATTATTATACACCTTATATCTCTACCATTTCAGCACCCTGGAAACCACAGTCAAGAAAAATCTCACAGTAGGATTCTAGAATGACAGCAACAACCACAAGGATCAGCAGTGTCTCTAACTCTGTTGCCAAAATCCTGTGGCCCAGGAAAGCGAGGTTGGCCTTACAGTATACACAATCACTGTCCCTCTCTCTCTTTTCTTTTTTTTAATTTATTTAGTTTTTATTTTATTAACATATAATTTATTATTTGCTTCAGGGGTATAGGTCTTTGAATCATTAGTCTTACACAATTCACAGCACTCACTATAGCACATACCTTCCCCAGTCCATCACCCGGCCACTCCATCCTCCCACGCCCTCCCCTCCAGGAGACAAACCATAAGAGATAATCACTGTCTCTTGACAGAAGTGGTCCAGTTCCTTCTTGACTCTGCATGAGAGGGTAAGGAAGGCTGTTGGGAAAGGCATAAACACTGAAGCCTCTGTTCCACAGCATATGGCTCCTGACATTACTTTTTTGGAGAAAAACCATTATTTTATGTATCCCACACATCCCATGTCTCATCATCCTATGATTATAAAACATTGCAGTAGCCCTTTCTTCATCCTGAGGTTATCATGACCTGGAGTCCCCACTGGCCTGACCAATGGTTGGAAACGTTCCAGGGAAATGCAAATTTAACATATCCCCATACATCCACTACAATGACTAAAATAAATTTTTAATAAAAGAAAGAAGAAGCTGAAAATGCCACATATTGGCAAGGATGTAGAGTAACTGGGATTCTCCTATTTTGCTGATAGGATAGCAAAACGATAGAACTACTTTGGAAAATAGTTTGAGAGTTTTATTCAAAACTTTATATATACTTACTATATCATCTAACAACCACAAGGAAAATAAAAACGTGTCCACATAGGACTTGTATATGAATACTCATACCAGCTCTAGTCATGTCACAAAAATGGGGACTAACCCAAGCGTTCACCAATGGTTGAACAGATAGATGAATTGCTGTATATTCATACAATAAAATACGACTTAGCAGCAAAAAGGAGTAAATTACTAATGTCCACAACATGGTCAATTATCACAAACATCACATTAAGCAAAAGAAAAAAGATACAAAACAGTTCATTTTGTAGGACTTCAAATACATGAAACTCTATGAAAACCAAAACTAATGTATAATAACAAAAGCAGATCAATGATTGCCAGAGTAAAAATAGAAAGGAGTTTGACCACTGAAGGAATAACAACTTCTCATGGTGATGGGATATATTAACTATGGCAGACGTTGTGCCTTCTTCTAGAGTCTGTGATGTCCCCTCTTCACTGGCTTCTAGGTTCCATCCAAACTGGACGAAGATGAACTCCTGCTCTTAGGAATGCCCTCACACATCTCTGTGGCTTATAGCCCTACCTAACCCTCCAGCAGCCCGAGAGGAAATCCCTTCCTTCCTCCCACATCCCCTCTACCACCTTCACCCTCTCTGTGCAAGAGTAGCTTCAAGGTCAACATCCACCCTTGATGAGCCAGAATAGGAAATATTGTCCATTATAGTCAAGAGAAAATGAACCAACATGCTGTTTGCTGTACAAACTGAATTAGAAATCTCAATAGTTTATAACCCAAAGAATAGGTTTTTCAGTATTTACATAGATTCCATAGTATCATTCCCAAGTCATGTTTCTTCAGTGTAGTATAAAATAAAAGTAAGAACCACACCCCTCCAGGAAGCAAATATTTTTTAATAACACCCATATGTTAAATGTGTACTCAAGCATACATGCACACACGTACCCACAATATTCTCAAAAATAAATAAATAAGTAGATATTCTCCCACTAAATAAAATACATAAATAAATAAATAAATAAATAAATCCAGGTTTCAGGAAAATCTATTTCTCTAGCAGTAGTTGACTCTCCTACTATAGGCAAATTTATATAGTTAGCAAAATGCAGGAAAAGAAGAAACTCGATTCAAGAGGAGGGCATGGAAAAGACACAGAGCAATAGACCCTGGGTGAGAAAATGCATTAAAAGTTACAGCTGTGTAACTGGGATAGTCCTCTGGCATCAGTGTGATCATGGTTACAAATGCAGGTTACCCTGATGATCCAGGATAAAAAGCTATACAGATGGACATAAATATGTACATATATACATACTTGCAAACAGTTGATAGATGGATACAGATATATACATGTGTACACATTTATAGACAGCTGATATATAAAATATCAATATAGAAATTAACAAATTGTTATAAAGAATTCCTGACTCCCCACACACGATGTCTCCTGGTCTTCAGGAGTAGATTCCAGTTTGAAGAACATTGTTACAGAGATTCTTTTTAAGCATGAGAAAAGAAGGTCTCTGTCTCAGTTCCATTAAAATGGAGCAATTCGGCATTTCCAAATCTATGGCCTCCTCATGACAAAGCTGACATAGTCTAAGTTTAAAAGCTGGACATAATCCAGAAGTTTAGAAACAACCAGAGACATGCAGTATCTCAGACAGAATCAGACTTCCTTTTCCCTTGTGGCAAAGTAAACAAGCCTAGGAATAAAACTGATGTCTGCTGCTCACCTACTAAGCACCAGGCATTTTGTACACACATTACATATATTACCATATGCGATTTAATATATGCTATGATTTAGAAACCAGCAACCAAGAGTGGTAATTTGAAATCATCCTACACGGGGCGCCTTGGTGGCTCAGTGGATTAAGCTGCTGCCTTCAGCTCAGGTCATGATCTCAGGGTCCTGGGATCGAGCCCCGCATTCGGCTCTCTGCTCCGCAGGGAGCCTGCTTCCTCCTCTCTCTGCCTGCCTCTCTGCCTACTTGTGATCTCTCTCTGTAAAATAAATAAATAAAATCTTAAAAAAAAAAGAAATCATCCTACATTATTACAGAAGATACAGATGGAACTTAAAAATCTTCTGTGAAGGGGGGCACCTGGGTGGCTCAGCGGGTTAAAGCCTCTGCCTTCAGCTCAGGTCATGATCCCAGGGTCCTGGGATCGAGCCCCACATCGGGCTCTCTGCTTAGCGGGGTGCCTGCTTCCTCCTCTCTCTCTCTCTGCCTACCTCTCTGCCTACTTGTGATCTCTATCTGTCAAATAAATGAATCTTTAAAAAAAAAAAAAATCTTCTGTGAAAATTCAATAGAAGTTTCTCTATATTTCCAGGAAGATTTATTTCTGAGATGATATTTTTATTAATGTTCATTTTTCTCACTAGACTTTAAGCCCCAATAAGGCACTGGTGAAATCCGGATTGTGCTTATCACTTGGATCCCCACTTACCAGCAGATGGACTTTTGTGCAGTAAAGACTCAATAAATCATTGTTAAATAAATGGACAAAGAAATTGTTGTTGATTTTTCCCATATTGGTTATATTCATAAGTGATTTTCTCAGTTTGAAGAAAGATTGCTTAAATTCTTCCCTGTGGAAACAGAAAGCAAAATATTAACAATAATACCTGAAAACTGGACTATGGAGTTATGAACAGGACCTAAAAATAGTTTCCTCTGTAACAACTTCATTGAACAAATGTCAGACACTGTAAAGCCTTCCTCTTGGAGACGCAGGGCAACACGACATGTTCACAGTTGTCGAGTAACACTGTTAACCAAAACTAAGTGGCACAAAGCCCGAGAGTGAGCCATTGAATCTAAGTCCTGCTTACATAGTACCTTTCAGGAAAGTGAATGTTTTCCAGATAAACTTGGATGCCGAAGACGGAGCGACAAACGTAATTATGGCTGATATTTTTGTTCACCTCCTTAACAGATAGTTAGCAACAAGCAATTTTGTCATTCAGAATGATTCAATTTTTAAAAGTGAAGAGGGGAAATGGCTCACAGTATTGACCGAAAACATGACTACCATTTCTTCTTTCATTTATGCTTTCTTGTGCTCTTTGGTAGTAAAGACCTAATTCAGACTTGAGTCCCAAGGAATATAGGACTCATCGTCTTGCGAGATAGATCACGCCTGAATTGTTCAGTGGATCCGACAGTATAACTGATCTATCTGGAAAACAAACCCAATGATAGTAAAAATTACACTATATTTTTTTCAAAAAATTACTTATTAATTTTAGAGAGGGGAAGGCGAAGAGAGAGAGACTCTTCAAGCCAGACTCTCCCCACTGAACGCAGAGCCTGACATGGGGCTCAATCTCACGACTCATGAGATTATGACCTGAGTCAAACCAAGAGTTTGACACTTAACCGACTGAGACACCCAGAAGCCCCTAAAATCATAAATTTTGATTAACATTACTGAATGTTTTTGTGGACCAAGCACTGTTCTAGGTGCTGGAGAAAAATCAGTGAACCCCACAAGGAGAAGCAAAACCAGGGCTCATCATGCCTGCCTACCAGAAATAGAAAACTTCCTCCTGATCACACACCTGCTCTCTGCAGCTCTGCTTTGAGGCTTCAGATGAATGCTAAGAAATGTTATACCGTAAATAAACAAATAAAAATAAATTAAAAAAAAAAAGAAATGAGGATAGAAAAGCTGTCCTTGGTAATTTCCAAAACAGAAAGCAGGGAACTAGTTTTCTGATTGCTTCTGGTTGCCCTGAATCTCAAAGCCACTTAAGCATCTATGGACACTTTTAAGCACATAGTTATTTCTTAGACTTTGAACTAGAAATTGGAAAGGAATAAAAAATAGTCTTTTGTTTGAAAAAAGATTGACGTCTACTGCTTATAAACTGGAAACCAAAGACTAATTTTTAATTGTGTGGGTTCAGTTGCTAAATCAAACGGCTTATTCTTAATTCTCACATTTTATTGACCTTAAAGAATCAGCTGAAACTGCGGACCACACCCTCTCCTTGATAGAGTTTCCTCACTTGCCTCTCAGGACACTTCACTGCGTTTGTTTTCTTTGTATTCCAAGGATCATTCCTTCTATCATTCATTCTATCTTTAGAGTCCTTCTCTTATCTTGGAACCCTTGAAAATGGCAATGCCCCAAGGCTTGGTCCTAAGTGCTCTCGATTCTGTTCCACCTAATGCGGTTGGAAATCTGCTTCAATCCTGTGGCTCTGAATACCAACCTGAGTCTTGACAAAGTAGCTGCTATCAGATGATGCACCCATGATAAACAATAAAAAATAGTTTAACAAGTATCAAACAACTGTGTGTAAGCATTGGACTGTAACTACTACTGGGCTATAGTTCTTGAGAGAGGGGAATTAAATGAGATGAGCCCCATATTGGCTCTTCTTTCCCCAAAGGAGCATTTTCGAAAAAAAGCCCTGCAGGAAAATAGAGCTCAGAGAAGGGCAGTTCGACAAAAGAAACAGAGATTAAGGTGTGGATGTAATAATGTAGCTGAGATTTAGGGGGGTAGGTTAAAAGAAAGAAAAAAAGCCACAAAGTAACATCCCCAAAAACGTCCACATAAAATACCCCTCCAGTCTTTGGATAACTTCTGCACCTCATATATGCAGACAAAGTTTCCAGGAGGCCTCAGTGGGAGCAGCTCTTGGGATGTTGAGTTCTGAAGAGGTATTTCAAGATCACGTGGCTTTGGAGAGACGTGGGGTGTGACCCAGACAAGCCTCAATCTCAGACAAACCTCAAACAACAGACATATTTAATTGTGACCAGAAGAAGGCATCGTCCCCACAACAATCTCCACATG
Organism: Meles meles; assembly: GCF_922984935.1. NCBI lineage: Eukaryota > Metazoa > Chordata > Mammalia > Carnivora > Mustelidae > Meles > Meles meles. Next base: position 4,315,526 of record NC_060080.1, read on the forward strand.
CCAGGGTGAAGAACACCTTCTAGGACAAAGGGTTTCCTTCAGATACACCTACTCCAAGAGAGACCAAAATGAAGATCAGCTCAAAGAAGTTAGGTCAAAGTAGTCTGCCACAGCTAATTGCCTGTCAGAAAAAAACTATTTTTTAGAAGGAAATAACATAATTCAGATCCTACAACTCTTCAAGCAAATGTCTAATATAGAATTGAAAAATTATAGCCATATGAATAGAATGGGAAAAGTGGCTGATTATCAAAAGATTGTATCATCAGCGCAAGTAAAGAAAGAGATGATTTCATTATGGAGTTAGCATACAGGCACTTTAAAAAAATATATGTTAAACAGAATAGAGGAAAAGATGGACAAAAATACTGAAGGACGTAATATTTTAGTAGAGAATATGAAATTATGAAAAAGAATTAACATTCTAGATCTACAAAATGTGATTTCTGAAATTAAGAGCACGTTACATAAATTTAACAATGGATTTATCGGGATGAATATGACATTAGTAAACTTGAAGACAGGTCAATAGAGAGTGTTTACACTACAGCATACAAGGAAAAAGAAATAGGATAATGGAAAAAATATTGCAATACGTGAGACACAGTCGAAATGATTCACATATATATAAACAGAGTTCTAGAATGAAAAGAGAAATAGAATGGGAAAAAAGCAATCAGTATTTGCAAAAATTATGATCAAATATCTTCTAACTCCTTTGAATGACATCAAACTACATCTGAAGATATATTTATATCTTCATTATATATATCTTCATTATATATATATAATCAGCAGATTAGGTAGGTGATAGGCTGATCAATACATAGAGAGACAGAAGTTATCATAGCCAAGGTGCTGAGATCAAAGAGCTGAGCAAAAATAAAATCCACCATAAGCAACCACCATAAGAATTAGAGCTAATTTCATAAAAGAAATTATGAAAGTCTGAAGACAATGGAATGGAATCTGTTAAATGAGGAGAGGAGTGGTGAGGGTCTCAACCTACCATTCTAAAAGACGCAAAATTAATTTCAAAATTGAAGGCAAAATAAGCATGTTTTCACTGCTGTGCTGTATATCTTTTACAGCCTGACTGTATCAACATCAGCGTCCCAGTGTGATATTCCTCTCTTGTTTTGTTAGACGTGGCCTTGAGGGAAACTGAGGAGATGGTCATGGGATCTCTCTCTGTTATGTCTCAGAGCGGCATGTGAATCTGCATTTATTTCAAAATAAAAACTTTAAAGCTTCAGACAGACAAAAGCTGAAATATTTGGTGCCAGCAAACCTGAACAGCAAGAAATAGTCAAGGAAGTTTTTAAGATTAAGAAAAATGATTACATCTGGGAGCGTGATAATGTAAAAAAGAATGTACTAGTTGAGAGAGAGTAAACATATGGATAACTGTAAAAGATGATCAGGTATTTTAAGCAACAGTTATAATGATGTTTTGTGTAACGTACAACATATGTAAAAGGAAATCTTCTGAGAATAACAGCACCAGAACACCAACATAAGGTAAACTGGATGCGTTCTGTAATTTAGACAATACTCACAGAAAGAGTTATGCTAACAAGTTATTACGATAAAACCAATAGAAAAGTTGATTAACAGTAATTCTTAAAACTTGATAAATCCAAAAGAAAACTTCAGAAGAGGAACATAGAAAGAACAGAAATGAGACGAATAAAAAGTAAATAGCAAGGTGTTAGATTTGAATTCAACCATATCAGCAGTCGTATTTAATATAAGTGAATTAAATACTCCAAATAAAGGGAAATATTTAAAGAATTGATTTAAAAACCAAAACAAAATAATTTGGCTTGCAAAAAGCATGAAATTCCCCCCTACCCACCAGTTCAACACGATGGAAATTCCACTCTGGTATGGACAGGACAGGAAGGTGGCACTCCCTCTTCGCCATGGCTCCAAAACAAAGGATACAGTATCTGTTTAAGAGGGGCAGGCTGTCAGCAATTCTACTGCCCCTGTCCCCACCCAGGTTCATGCTGTTGTGGCTAAACTACATGTGAATGGAACAAGGAGGTTGGGGACTCCCTTTCCCCACCCTGTACCATTGGACAGGGGCTCTACCTCAGGTGCAAAAAGATGTGACCCAAATTACCATTGCTTCAGTTCACTGTAAAGGTTCCACACCTGGAGAGGCAAGTCAGTAGGGCCAGAGCCTACTGCCTCCACCCAGAGACCTGCTCATAAAGCTGGGGTGTCATTCCAAGAGAAGCAGCCACTGTCCCAGTTCCCAACTCTGCAGTAGTGGCTTGGAAATTTTGCTCAGGAGTAAGGCAGACCCACATAACAAGACTAGAAGTTCTCCCCGAAGAAATTGTCTTTATTCAGTGTGTGAAGGGATTCAAGCCTAAAGACTCTCTCAAAAACAATGAATATATTGGTGGTAAGTAATTAAGACGTTCATAAGAGCAAAGAGCTAAACCATAGGCCATCTAGTTTACCAGGAAGAACAAGGCAAGGAGGCAGCCAGGGACTGCTCTCCTGATGCCAGAACAAACTTCAAGTACCAGCCTCAAAAATAGCCCTGCAAAGGGTCCAGGGTTAATCAGATTAGACTGCAGAAACATTTATGCCCAAGGACATTATTGAAAACAATAAGCAGCCAGAAATTAGTGGCACCAAAGAGCTATTGTGATACTAAATGTGGCAGACGGCTCAGCAAAGAGAATCAAGAAAGACACAGTTAATGAAAGCCCTGCAGAAACCACTGTCAGCAAATGACCATCCAAAACAGAGCCCACAGTGGAGGGACATCAAACACTTTACACGACGTAGGAAACAGACATCACTAAAATAGTCTGCAGAAGTCACTGGGCAAATACATAAACAACATCAAGCCAGGTAGGGTGCAGAGTGGAGGGAACAGGAATCAGTAACAGCATTGTTAAAATATGCCATCTTTAAGATGTCCACTTCTTAATGATAATCTAAAAAATAAGACATATAAAGGGACAATAAAATGTGATCCATATTGTTGCATAAAAGGACATGCTGTTGGATGGATAGTTTGTTGACATTGAAACTATCTCTAATTATAGAAGACTTAGAGGGAAAGCCAGTAAGCCTCACATTCATGGGACTCTTGCAATGTTCTAGCATTTTGATCTGCATGCTCAGACTTTGTATTTATTTCATCTGATTTCTTTCCTTTTATGAATGCAAAGTGTGTGCATGTGTGTGTGTACAGGAGAGAGAAAATTTATCTTACTAGACTTGTCCAATACTCTTTACCCTCTTCCTTATCATTGGGTATTTTTAACCATGTGCCCCAAATTTTGCATCCTGATTTTAATGTTATTTGATTTTCTAAAGGCCATTATTCATTTCCTTTATCCTGACTTTGTTCTTCCATCCATTTCATTCACTCTACATCCAACACTTTATTAACCTATCATGCATGCCATATTGTTCAAACAGAAAATTGAGATTTATCGCATGACAAGTATGAATTAGGTTAGGAGGATTATAGAGTATTGGAAATGAAGATTATCCTACAAACTCTGAAACATAGATTCGCCACAGGTATTAAAATAATCATAAATTTATCTTTGCTAGGCGTTCTTTATTCACCACATTCACTCTCATAATTAGCTGATAATATGTCATGCCCATTTGCATTCGAGGGCACCAAGGCTCGGCATGTTAAGTGACCTCCCCAAGCTATACATCTTGTTGTGATTGAGGTTACTATTCATTTTGTCTGTTTTAAAATCCCTTGCTCTTCTCAAACTGCCAATCTCATAACAAAACTTCGCTTAGAATACCATGTCTGGCTTCTTCGTGATTACTGATCCCTTTCCTTAAAGACATCAGTGTCTGGAGGACAGCGGTGCCGGCAGGCTCTGATAAGCCTCTATGCTCAGTTCTCAATCATGGTCTCAGACGCCACATTCGTGTGATCCAGATCCTCATTTCCATTCCCTCATCTGCCTCTAATCTGCAATTCCAACAGATTGTAAATCCCAACTATTGTCTTGCTACTGGCATATCTAGCCCCTCCATGGAGCTTAATGAATTATGATAATGGCTAACATATGACAGAGCAACTCAAAAAAAAAAAAAAAAGGATTACATTTAAATATTTACCACATAATGCCAACATCCTGAGTGTATCAAATACCTCTTAGACATAAGAAAATGTGTTTGGCAGTATCAGTGAGCACGGTATTTTAAAAATCTAACAGCTGGGATGAATATGTTTAACATCAGTGTTACAATGAAGAAGGCTATTATACCACATCCATGAGAGACTCTAAGAGGCCAAATAAAGTAGGGGAATTATTACAGAAATTTTTGTTAATGGAAATGACATTGGGAATTTTCTGTTTAATACTTTCTATTAAAGTTTGGGAAATTATGCTCCAAAGAGGAATAAGAAGCTGTCAAATAATTAATTACAAAGGAGAATTGGAAAAAAAAATTTATTTGTGATCTCTCAACCCCTCCCATCCCCCAGTCATTCCATCGTCCACACAGTTTATCTGGAATATAAGGAGGACATGGTGCTCCTGACTTGCTTAAAAATCTGTGATGAAAACCTGTTTTTTAGGGAATAATTCAGAATCCTTAGTGTGATTACTGAAGTCGTACACAGCCTACCTCCATCGACCTTGGAATCACCAGCTGATCTCCAACCACAGTTTACGAGAGCCCCAGGTAAGCTGTGATTTCCTAAACACAGGTGCTCCTTCTTTTACTCTGCCCAAAACTCTACTGTGTGCTGTCAGACTTCTCATCTGGGTGCCAACTGTCTGAAGGCAAGAATCAAATTGCAAAGATATCATTAATCCCTCCTAAAGTTAGCCGAGCTCCTGGAAAATAGTAGATGTTCAAATAGTGGAAAGTGTAAACACGGTTTTGGACGAAGGAAAGAAACTGGGACAAATAAAGTAGTCCTGTCAGCCTCCCACATTGCCCAATTTCCCCACACTGATACCCGCTCAGAACAGGTCCCCGTGTCACCAAAGGCAAAGGGCTTGCCCTTGTGGTGCATCAGCCGATAGATCAGCCCGAGTCCTTTTGGTTTGAGCAAATAATTTTTATTACTTGCAGCAGCAAGTAAGAAAACTTGCTCTCAAAGCACTGTCTCCCTGTGGGATCAGTGCTATTCGGTGTATCACAGAGCAGGCAGCTCACATATACATTAAGGAATTCATACCTACTCTATCACTTAGGCATTTTGGTTCAATTGTGCACACCTACCATGTCAACATGTTAGTGCATGCATCCTATGTTGAAAAAATAGGGAAAACCTCAGCCATAGGAGGAGATCTTAGCATTATAACGAGCTAAAGATAACTTTAGGACAACTCAGGAGGGCTCCGGCTTGGGTGCCAAGCCCCAAACCAGCTCAAACTGGCTTGTGTAAGGAGCCACCAGGCCAAACACCTAAGGAGGGGCTATGGGGTGAAACACCTAGCTGGGTGCCTCCTTGGTGGGAACCGCTGATTCTGCAAAACAAAACATGTCCTTCCCTGCTCTTGTCCCATTCCCTTCCACCCCCCTGCTAATAGCTTTCAGCCCTCTGATCTGAGTAACTTCACCTTCATAGCTCATTGTATCATAGCAAATACCAGGTAAAAGGGTCTTGCCTTTACCTCTTTTTCCTTGGTGACTGAACAGGATGGAAGATGGACAGAATTGAGTGAAACCTAACTTGCATACTGAGCCAGGTGGCACCAAGACAGAGAAGCTGAATACTACTGCCAGGCTGGTCCCACCAACTGTCTCTGACCCTGCTGAGAGGTTCCCAACCCTAGACTTTTTCCTAGGGTAATAACAGGTCCATTGCGTTAGCTTGGAAAACGAATAATGCTTAGTGTGCTATTGCCAACAAGGGGTAAAATTCAACTAACGTGCATTCTATCTTAAAGTTCACAACTCCTCATGGGTGATCTTATTTAACTTTTATTACAAATGTGGAAACTGAAATATAGCAAGTTTAACATATTCCAAAAATCGGGTAGCTCCTAAGCTAGAGGAATAGCTATAAAACGTTTCAGAGAGTTCCATTTTGAACACAACAGCGGAGGAGGCCGCCAGGCCCAGTCTCCAGTGAAACTGGTGAGAATTACTTATTAACAATAGCAAAAGTGTCTGGAAATGGTTCAAAAGTATACATCAGATGAAGAAATATTTATTAGAAAAATGTACTAAAACTCATAAAGAACAGCAGGAGTCTGTGGTATTGGAACCAAGACCCTGCGCCATCCCCTCTACCTTCATAGTTCAGTGGCATAAAAACTTCCCTCTGATTGTTGCAACCAAGGACACAGAGCCCTCTCTGACCCCCATCAAAAGCCTGTCATCTCAAGAGGGGCAGGACACCAGCTTTTCTCAGCCTGTCTCCACCACCTACTGCTGAGACCACCCTCCAGGTAAGTGAAGCTAAGAAGGAGGGACTCTATTTCCTTCCAGCCTCCAATGTGGGATTTAATGCTCTTCCTCAGGTGTGGCCCCACAGAGAATCCTGGGGGCCTGATCACTTATACCTTGGCTCGCAGGGTGGAGATTACATTACATCCTGGCAGAAGCAAAGCAAGAGGACCAACACCAAGTTCTCAGCTTCCGAAATGGGTCACTGAGAAAGAACCTTGCCATTGTCCCCACGCACAGCTCCAGAGCCCAGGCTCAGAGACCTCATCTTGCGGGAGGAGGGAAGCAGCCATAAGTCAACTCTGAATCCTTCCCGGAAGGAACTGATAGGGTGTGGAAAAGTTCAAGCTTCAGGGTGCTCTCAAAAACAGTGGAGGCAGTAATGAAAGACAATTAAGGGAAGACCAACAGATTCATCACACAGAAGCTAAACCCCAGAGGCTGGCTGGTCTCCTGCAGAGAAGAGGATAAGAGACAGCTCAGAGGACGACTCCTTCGGTCAAAACAAATGTCAAACACTGATCTTGGAACTATCTCTTAAAAGGATTCCACATCTGACAGAATTGTTTTGTGGAACATATGCCTCAGGGCATTATTGAAAACAACAGAACATTCTGCTAGTGATCAGTGAAGTTTCAGAGCTTCCCCTGGTCAGGAAAAGAGATAGTCAAAGAGAGCCCTGCCCACACCACTGTCCTCCCAGAGTAACCGTGAGCATTACCCAAACCTGCATTCCTGAGTGGCATGATCAGAGGCTTCACGCTCCAGGAGGGAAATAAATTCCCTTAAAGCAATACAGCCAGCCACAGAAAAGAATAAACAAGATAAAAAGGCAAATAACAATAACAAGTTCTGGAAAAAAAAAAAGACCAGCACTCAGAGTTGATACCACATAGTATCTCAAATGTCCAATTTTCAGCACAATTCATAAGATATGCAAGGAAAAGAAAAATATTACTTATGCACCAGAAAATTAAAAAGTAAGAAAAACCAGCCACCTGTGAGAGTGGCCAGATATCTGATTTAACAAAGACTTTAAAGTAGCCATCATAAACACGTTCAATAAACTATAATAACACCAAATGAAAGCTGTATTGGTAGGTATGAAGACAATGCCGCATCATAGAGAATATCAAAGTATTTTTTAAAAAGAACTAAATGGGAATTCTGGAGTTGAGGAAGAGTATAGTAACTGAATTAAAAGAAAAAAAAAATCTTAGTGGGCCCAACAGTAGATTTGAGCTGGCAGAAGAAAGCGTTAGAAAAACAGAGAAAGATCACATGTGATCACATAGTCCAAATAACGGAAAGAAAAAGGAAAGAAAAACAAACAACCTCAAAGAAATGGGGACACCATCAAATACACCAAACATGCAATGGATTTCTCCGAAGCGGAGGAGTGAAGGAGCAGAAAAATATTCAAAGAAATAATGACTGAAAACTTCCCAAATTTACCGAAAACATTCCCTAACGCCCACAGCAACCTACACAAGCTCTGAGTGGAATAAACATAAAGAGATCCACAAGTCAACTCATAGTAAACATTCTGAAAGCCAGAGACAAGGAGAAATTTTCAAAATGACCACAGCCCTTACATGTGAACACAAATAAGATAAATGCAGTGCAGACTAGAATGCAATGGGACAATAAACATGTCAGCCAAGAATCCCATATCCAGTAAAGCTATCTTTTAAAAAATGGTGCAATAAATACATTCTGGAATCCATAAAAGCAGGAAATTTGTTCCCAGCAGAGCTTCCTTAAAAGAAATACTAGTAGAAGTTCTTCAGACAGAAAAAAAAAGGACCCCTGACAATAATTTGAATCCACCAGATAAAACAAAGAAAACTTATAAAGGTAATTATGCAATTATTTTCAGAAAGTAAAAATGCATATTTCTTCTGCTCTCTTCTCGTACTGATTTAAAAAGCAATTATATAAAACATATGTTTATAATGGACTGAGATGGATGTGATCTCAGATGGTAACTAAGATCCACAGTACAAAGGAAGAGATCCAGAAACAAATCATGAGATTAATAAAACAAAAGCTGTAAGTATACACCTATCGTCTTTTCTTCTCTCGGGTTATTAAGAAAAACAACAACAAGAACAACAAAAATAAAATAATAAGATTGTATAAAGTAAAACTTGTAACAATGTAATGTTGAGTTTGCCACATCTATGCATGGGACACATGTATAACAAACAATGTCACTCAGAGAGGGGAAGCAGAATAGAGGCATGTGGGTGCGGTGTTTCTCCAGCTCTTGGAATGAAGGTCATATACATCTGAAATTGTGTCTGATAAGTGACGATGCCTATGAGAAGAACCTGAGCAGCTGATAGGGAAACAACTCAAACACAGTGGAAAAAAAAACAAAACACAGAAATTAAATTGCTACATTTTTAAATATGCACTTGATGCAAAAGAAAGCAGTAAAGGAAAAAGAGAAAGAAGTCATGAGGTATTATATTGCATGGAGCACTGGGAGTTATACGTAAACAATGAATCTCGGAACACTGCATCAAAAACTAATGATGTACTGTGGGTGACCCACATAACATAATTAAAAAAAAAAGCCTGAGGTGTGGAAAACAAAGTAATTGTTCAGGTATAAATACAGCTATGTCAATAACATTAAATATGAATAGATTAGATAGTCCATGCAAATGTACAGATACAATTTTTTTAAAAAGCTAGATTCATACATTCATGGTCTATGAAAGATACACTTACAATTCAAAGATACCAAAAGGCATCTTTGCAAAAGATCGAGAAAGATATCTCAGGCAAACAGCAACTGCAGAAAAGCTAGAACAGCTATATTAATATCAGAGTATGTTTTTTTTTTAAACAAAACAAAAAATTGTTTTTAGAAATAAAGGCAAACACCGTGCAATGATAGGAGGGTCAGCATATCAGGACTCTATGACAGTTATAATCATACCATCTAACAACAGAGCACCACAATGCATGGAGAAAAAATGGACAGAAATGAAGGGATAAACAGACCATTCAGAGAGAACAGCTGGAGACATCAGCATCTCACTTTCAATAATGGACGGAACAATGCGAGAGACAGTCCACGAGGTAATAAAAAACCCCATCGACCCTGTAATTCAGTTCAACCCAATATATGTCTATAAATTGCTCACAGAACACCAGCAGAGTACGCGCTCTCCTCGAGGGCACAGGGACCCCTGTCCAGTACGGACCACATGCTAGGCCCTAAAACAAACCTCATTCAATTAAAAACGGTAGAAATAATTGACATGACGCCTGCAGCAAAACTCAGCTGTTTACAGATTGTGCGAGCCCAGAGCTGCCGAGCCCCAGTGCAGGTTTGTTTGTTCCCACTGGACATGGAGTCTGTCCTGTTCACTGGTTGTCCTGAGGCTCTGTCTTTGATGCCAGAGTCTGGGCTGCCATGGGGAAGGCAGCATGAGCTGGAGGTGGATAGAAAGCCACCCTGGTCTCCTCCAGCAGCTCTCACTGGGGACTTCCCTCTCATCCTCTTGGGCACCCACTCCCAAGGCTACACCCAAGTCCAGTCAGTTCATATCTATGAAAAACTGGGCATGACCAAGGCTTGAATTTAGACAGAAAAAAAAAAAAAAGGAAACTAATGATTAGCAAAAGAGACATATCTCTGGTCAATGAAAACAAAAAACCTACTATAAGACTAAAACAAGACTTGGAGATTTTCCTTTCAAAGAACCACCATGCATCAAGGAACTTAAAAGACAGGCTGTCCAAACTTTTCATAGCTGGGTGAGGTCACTTTCTCACAAATACTCTTAGTTAGAAAAATAAAAATAAACACACACACACACACACACACGTATTTTACAACCATGGCATTTCTTTTTTTCTTTTTTTTTTAACTTTTTTACTATTTTCTGCTAAAGATCACTATATATTTATATTTCAATGTGGCTTCAGCTTCCATTTAGCATAATATGATATTTGGTCCTTGTGGAGCCCAAGTCACTGGGCACAAAGCGTTGGATCAGAAATGCCACGAATTACATATTCAGGGAGAAGATTCAGCGGTGGCAAGTAGAAAGTTCGAGGCTTCTTGCCAACCTAGAAATCTAATTTTTAGTTCCTTCCTCAATTAGGAAGTAACTTTCAAACTCCAACTGAGAAGCATGAAGTTTAACCCTTCTTGTAGGCGAGAAACCCCCCAAGTCCCAAACGAAGAAGAGGTTCTCTATGGACGCAGACGCGGTGGCTGAGCTGAAAGAAAGGAGCTTACCATAGGACGATTAGTAACCGGAGGCTGGCATTCTGTCAGAAACGTCAATGTATGTGACCTACAGAGCGTTGCTGTATATCCATGTTAGGCTGAAACATATTCATTCATATTTATTCTAACTACAGGTGCCTGGTGAGCTTAAACGTGAAGGTTTTGTTTGTTGTCATTTATCTTTAAGGTGAAATACGCTTCCTTCTAATGGCTTTCTACTATGTGTGCATGTTTTCATTTATACCAACGGACACAAAATACATCCACAAGGGAAGCAGAATTTTTTTTAAGTGGAATAACCATTTTTATGCACCAACCTCCTCCCCCCACTTTAAGGTAGACAGAGGAGTTCTCCTTCTTCCCCAAGGTCCAGGAGTCTGACTCTATAGGAAGGATATTTCCACATGTCTACCAATTCTCTCTCTCTCTCTCTCTTTAATAAAATATCAGAGGGCTTCTGGGGCTAATGGTTAGAAATTGTGGGAGGGTCAAAGAAAATCCTGAGATGAAGAACCTTGAAACCCCAAACCTTTCCTCTAAGTTCAGGAATTATTAGAATATTTCACAGAAATGTCTTCAAATAAATTCAACAATAATGAAAGACACCAGGGGCCATGCACTAGGGTCAGCAGCTGGGGTCAGGGAGCTGGTTCCAGACCCGGCACAGGGCTGGTGATAGAGCCCACAGCCAGTCCTTTATTCTGAGGTCCAGGGGCAGCGAAGCCTGGGAGAATGGGTGTCTGGGGTAACCCAGTCTGCTCAGACTGACTTTGGTAGGAGGGACATTGACCTCCCCAAGAACATACCACCAGAGCAATGGGCACCTGACTCCATCTCTCACCTTGCCTTGGCCACAGCTTCCTGCCCACCTGATTCCGTGGGGGTGTGGCCTGGGCTTCACGCCCGCCCCCCTCATCCTTCAGGGACCGCCTGTGTGCTCAGTGCGCCCCAGCCATGCAGCCCCAGGGTGGAGAAGGATCTCCAAACTTTTGGCAGGAGCATCAGATTTCAGGGTTCTCAGCTGTCTTTTTGGCTTTTAATTTTCCTTTGAGGTGTTAATGCCTATGCCTGAATTTCTGGATTGAATTAGAACTTTTCCTTTTCCCAAGAAGGAGGGAACTCAGAAGAAAAGTGGGCTCTATGTCTGGAGATTACAGGTGGAGTCATTTCCTGCAAGGCTGAGAGAAGTTACCTGTTTTAATGCCCCAAACCACCAGACTGAAATATACGGCAGCTACTTGGAGCTTGTAATTCTGTAAGGTGAGTTCAGCTTCTCTTTTTATTGTGTTCCTGAATTTCAAATTTAAAGAACCCACCATTCCACAATGAGAGACAGGTGCCCGGATTGCATGGATCCTGCCCTATTACTTTAATTCAGATCCCCATGGCTGTGAATTCACAGACTTCTTTCTTCCATGGAATATATCATGCTATATGCACGTTGGAAAGACTCCACGAAAACAATACCAAACCTTAAATGGACTGTTCACAAAACAAAAAATAAAGAAAAAAAGAAAAGAATGCCAGGACACGGCTGCTTATTAAACAGAGCCATAAATGAAAGTGTTTTTCTGAAGTCTACATCTTAAGCATAAACAAATCTTCAAAATTCCCCTCTGAGATTCTTTCAACGTATTAACACATCCTCTGGAAGCTTGAAGTTTGTTCTTTGAAAAATTAGCCCATTGAATGAGCACATTGTGCCTCAGAAGAATACTGCAAGATGCTTACTCCTTAGGCAAGAAGTGTCGTTCTTAAGAGGCTAAAATAAAAGACAGCGAAGGTAAGAGTGCATTAAGCCCCCAAAACATCATTGAATTCAATCATTCATTTTCATAGCGTTTGCATTCATATTTGAGATCTGTTTACGATGGGGAAGAACAAATTCTATACTAAATAGATAGAACTTGAGGTTTCAAAAGTGATCATTGTTATTTTTTATTTATTTTTATTTTGAATTTTACACATCTTTCAACAAATGAGATTAGATGATCTTCAACATCCTACCTGAAACACTCATGCCGTGTGCGTAGCAGAGAGAATATAAAGCAGGTCCTCTCCCTGCTTACTCCACACCCTAAGAAATGAGCTCTCTGAACAGATTTGAAGCTTGATTCAGACTGCTAAGCCTGCACAGAGAGTCTACGAGGTACCGGAGGCTGTGGGGGTAACTAAAATTTCATTCCCGAAGCCCAGTTGCTCATCACTATGTGGACAAGACAAAATAGATGTACAAATAAAGCATGATGAAGTGACCAAAATGTGAGCAGTATTTGTCGGATGGAGAAGCAAGAAAAATTCATTTGGGCAGTGGTGGGAGCAGTGGGCAGGGGCCATAGGGAATAATTGAGAGTAGCAAGAGTTAGGTGTAGAAACAACCATCCTCAAAATCAGTGCAAGTTCTACTCCGTGTGCAGGGGAAAGAAGGGGGGTGGTGTATAAAAGGGGAACCAGCAGCCAAAGCACAGAAGTACAAGTGTTAAGAAAAGAGCCTGAATGTCAGGGGCCCCAGGAAGCTGGAAATCCTAAGAATCTCCCATTTCTATTTTCAAATTCCAGCAACCCATCTGATTCTCACAATAGAGTCAACCATAACGACCCTGAGACTTTAAAGGAATTAAATGTCTGGCTGACCCAGTTCACACATTTCATGAGTAACAGGACTGAACCTAAAACAGTGCTGTTTCCCTATCCTGTGCTGCAGAGAGAGAGAGAGAAATAAGGAATAGTGAGCGTTTATTAAGAATATCAATGCAGGAGCAAGAAATTAATTTGCCAGATGATTTCATTTTCCTGAACATCATAATAATTGAGAATTGTACAGTTATTGCTTGTAAACGGTGCCTGTTTGGTGGATTGGCCGACTTGTTAATTCTCTGGGGAGATTTAGTTCCTCCCTAGGCAAGATGCTGGCTACCTTGATCTGAGGTCTGGAAGCCAGAAGAGGCTCTTCAGTGAGGCAGAGATCCTCAGACTGTCCTAGATGGAGCAACATTGGGTGGGATGGTTTTCTCTGCCATTCCAGCTCTCACTGCCACCTTTCAGGCCATATATCAACCATTATTTTGGCATTTTTTCGGTGCTGCCACAGATAGGTTCATAGCGTATGTGCTTTGGCTGGATCTCCCTTATATTTCCTGACAAAACAATACTCCTGCTGGTTCTGACATCTAAGTGGCAGTTTGTTATACTTTCACAAGGACTGGGAGTGAAGGAAATGACTTTGTTTCATCAACTGCCTTCTGAAAATGTTTACAAACTGGTAGAGTGTAGGTGTTGGAACCTCCTGCAGCCTTAATGAAAAAGTTTCTCCTTCCCTCCCACGACCCACCTCTGCTGGAGAGGCTTCCCATCAGATTTTTAAGGCTCCCAGGTGATTCTGAGGATCAACAAAGCCTGGGAAATACCAAATTAGAGTTCCCTGCCGATAGAAGCATGTGATTTAGATGCATTAGCATAGTTCCTTCAAGGATAATTCATGCTTTCATGACCATTCAAGAAAAGGATGACACGGGACCATCTTCAACATGGCGTTTCCAGGTTCCCACCCTACAGGAACTGTATCACACCTGGGCATCGCTGTCTTGAAACCAATAGCTATCTCTGTCTTACACTATTTATGTTAAGGAGGAGAAGGCTTTCCTCCCACTTGAATGGCTGAGCCAGTGAGTGCCTCCTTCCAGAAATTTGAAAATGGAGTTCAATGTGTTGTCCTTTAGTGTCCACGTTTGGGGTCAAGCATCGCATTGGGCCCACACACTGGCAAGGAATGGATTTCTGCCTCTGACACCCATGTGTGAATCGGCCAGCTCCTAAGTCTCCTCTTGAACCCAAGGCTTCGGGGGCATTGAAGGCATGACAGGTTGCCTCTGATGACCCTGACCGCCCTTTCATTATCTTAATTAATCTGAAGTCTCTTTCACTTCACCTGGGATGAAAAATTATTTCATAGTTTTTTTACAGATAGAAGATTAAAGCTATACATATTATCATGTCTCTAATCTTAAGTCATTAATGGTTTCTTTTAAGTTAGAGGGACAAAAAGAAGTATTTCATTTACAACCAAATCTGTTCAGTCTTGTGATTGTCCGTATATATGATACTTTAAAAGTAAAAAATTATCATAATAGAATTTTACTGTCTTGAGTCTTATAAAATCCAAGGTCAGATGATGTGTTCAGTCCCATAAAGCAAAACGTTCAACGTGTCCACTCTAATTTCTCAAACGCAGGTTAGTTTGTGAGAGCACACAGCTCAGGTGGCCTAGAGCAATGGACATCACGGAAGGACCGTAAGACTCTGATCTCTGTAGTTTACTCTTACTGAGTTCCTGTTAAAAGATTATTAATTCTAAGAAAAGGTCTTCCATTTCTTTTTAAAGGTTTTCATAGTATTTTCGGCTGTGTGGCCCTAATGTACCCATCTCCACGTTAGATAATAAAGAACCCAAGAGATGCTCAAAAGTGTCATTCATTTTAAAATATCACAGCCTTATCATACCTACTTATGCTCATCAATGAGCTGTAATTTATAGAGTATATTTACGTATATCACCATATTCAAGCTTCCTAATATCCTTTGGGTCATTAATCATTTTAATTTACAGATAAGGACATTGAAATAATCTTAATATTTCACGTGCACATATTGATTTGGAGGTCACTTTTCCTTGAATTAGTGCTCTCAGATCACCAAGGATTCTAAATCTCTTCCAGTTCCAGCACTGAGTCAGGAGCACCCAGTAAGCAGGTGCTTCAGCCAAACCATAACTACCCAGGGATCTCACAGTTCACATAGGAGATAGGATTTTTTAATTAAAACTTTTACATAGCAAAAATGCAGCATTCCTAGTAACACAGGGAGTGATTCCGATAAGAAATCCTGGAAAAGGGAAAGAACTCTGAGGTAGCAAATGGAGCTCTGACCTTCAGCACACCCCTGACCAGTGTGGATGGGCTCTGGAGGGGCAGGCATGCTCCAGGAGGGTTGGCCCGGAACATCACGACGCACCCCCTCCCCACCTCCCACCTATAATCCAGTGCTTGGGGTGAGCAACTACCACGTTTTTGAGGGAGGACCGAGCTGGCCATTGCAATGAAGAGGACTGGGCCCTGAAATGAGTCAGTAGGAGACCCTTGGGAACCATGTTTTTTTGACTCTCAGTGCAACAGAAATCTCAACTCCGAACTCCTCGGCATCCCGTGTCTCTGAGTTACAGGAACTCTCTCCGGCTATCGGAGCCTGAAGTTGAGGCACTGCAGATATTAACCCAGAGTGCTCTGGGTTCAAAGTGCACTTGTGCTCTGCGTGAACTGGCTCACCGCTGTTTGTCGGCATGGCAGAACTCACCACATGCTGTCTGGGCTCCTGCGAGTCCGTCTGAAGGCAGAACCGGGCTTTCCCAGATACAGACGGTTTCACTGACCTGTTTCCATTGTTGTTGTTGTTGTTGAATTCTGCTTTGCAGTCTGCTCTGGATGAAATTCAGGGCCTCATGTCTCACAGAAGTAAATAAATGCTTGTTGGCCTGAATCCTTTGCTAAATGGAAGAAGGACAAGGCAACATCCACTTTTGTTTTCTCCTTCTCAGGGCTGGGAGCAAACTTGGAATCCCATAATCGGCACGGGGCTATTGTAGGCCTTCCCTCAGACTGGGGTTGCAAAGTGACTACTTGAAGGTCAATTTTGACCAAAGCAATACAGGATTGACCAGCACGGGGCAGGGCTGTGCAGTTAGCCACAGGCCCCACCCACCCAAGGCCACATTGCTCTGCCCGGAAACCAGGTAAGTTTGTAACCCCAGGTCCAGAAAGCAATCAGACCCAAGAAGAGGTCAGACACAACATCTGTCTGCTAACAATTTGGACTGACAAACAATTGAGTTATATGGGGGCTCTTAAAATGCATTTAATTAATACACGGTGATTCTAAAATAAATGTCAGGTGGCTTCTCTGCAAATCTCACTCTATGTAACTGCCAAGATATGAAAGTCTGGTTAGAGAGGACGAGAAATCTTTTGAGACTCTGCATGGACTTCTGGAGAACATTTGTGAAAATACATGGTTTCTCTGTATGTGTTCTTCAATTTTAGCCCTTCTTCTCTTGGAGTTAGAAATATCCTTAAAATAAGCTTTGGCAGAGATGTGATAACTTTCCTCCAGATTAGTTATCTAGAAATATAGTTATACAAAAATGTGCATAGTTATAAAAAATGTGCATAATGCAGACTCCTTCCAGCCCCTCTTTGTAAAGAGCCACCCCTTACACTGAGACCCCAGAGAAGTTCTTGAATTTGGGCATCCATGTCTTCATCTGCCGAATAGGCAAATATGTCTACCTAGCTGGGTTATTTTTTTTTTTTAAAGATTTTATTTATTTATTTGACAGAGAGATCACAAGTAGATAGAGAGGCAGGCAGAGAGAGAGAGAGAGAGGGAAGCAGGCTCTGCTCAGCAGAGAGCCCGATGCGGGACTCGATCCCAGGACCCCGAGATCATGACCTGAGCCGAAGGTAGCGGCTTAACCCACTGAGCCACCCAGGCGCCCCCTAGCTGGGTTATTTTAAGAATTCAAGAACTAGTGTTTTGTTTTTGATTTTAAGATTTTATTTATTTGAGAGAGAGAGAGTAAGCATACATGGATGGAGGGGCAGAAGCAGAAAGTCATCAAGCACATTCCTGCTGGGTGCAGAGCCTGACACAGGCTCCATCCCACGACCCTGGGATCGGGACTCGAGCAGAATCAGAGGCTTAACAGACTGAGCCACAGAGAGGCCCCAGAAACTGATGGTTATTGAGTGTCACCATGTGAGTGTTACACATGGACTGGTTCATTTATATCCACACTAACCCAAGAGTGGACCTACTGAGTTTATGATGTGGAGACTCAGGTGAAAGGAACATAGGCAACCTGCCCCAGGCCCTGCCTAGTGAGTGGGAGAGCCAGGGCTCCCCATAACCTGGTCTAAGCCCAGGACGCACAATCTCAACCCCCGCCCTCCACCCACTGCCCTCACCGGCCAAGGGCTCAACAGCAACGTGCCCCCTTCTCTACAACCTCATCCTGACATTTTCATCCGCTATTTCATCAGAAATTGGGTGAGAGATTCTGCAATTCTAGGACAATATAAAAATATCTGTAATTTTTCACAAAGCCAATGTATCCAAAAATACTGCAGAATCAATCCTTAATTATATTTCAAATGTTGGGCCCTGCTACAATTATTTCTGTACCTTCTTACCAAAGATCAGATTTTCACTAATTGCATCATCAATGGGTCAAGATGCGTGGGTCAAGAGAATTCATCTACCTTATTAGTAGACTGTCTCATTTATTCAGTATTTTTCAAATACAGAAATACTCTGATACCATAAATTTTCAGATAATCAGTGTCTCTTTAAATGTCCAAACTTATTCTTACAATTCAAACACTTTCTGCAGAAAACTTTGTAACATGTTCATGCTTCTTCTGTAAATTAGAATATCATTGCTAACAGTTTAACATTTTCACAATAGAAGAAGGTAATTCTGTATGTTGAGCAATAATGCAGCTTGCCTACAAAGCCCATGAAGATGTGCACAACCACTTTCCCCTGAAATGGACATGCATCTCTACAACCTTCTGTCATTTGATCAGGAGAGTTTGTATCTTCTTTCTTAAAAACCACTTTATAAACTATGTATCCTAGTTTTGTTAATGCACTTGCTTCTATCAAACCCCTGCCTCCCTTCCATCTCTTATAATGATAGCTAAACTAGGAAAGTGATGAACAACTTCGTTAGAAGTCAGTGTTTAATGTAAGAGAAAATAGGTAAAGAGCATCAGCCCGATGGATTCCTTTATGGGTAAATTGTATAAGCACTAGAGCGTGGATTCAGATAGTTTGTGTCCCCACAAGGTAATGCTGCTTGTTTCAAGTTCTTCCCAGTGTTCCAGACAGTAAAGACAGCCAGGTGAGTGACTGCCAGATGAAAGAGGATTTGCTGTCTTTGTCTTTGACGACTAACGTCCTCAAAAGTGGATAATCATTTCGCAGCAGCGCCATTTACTTGTCTATACAAGCTAAATGCTCTATTGTAATTATCCTTCAAAACAAGTGCCTACATCTGACGACTGGTCTAGACAAGTGACATTGACGAGGTATAATTCTCATTCCTTTGATGCACCTGTCAGTAACAATCATCTTTCTGAGAATGATGGATAATGTGAACAGTGGACTCCAAAAGGTCTCCAGAGCTTTCTGTGGTTCTGATCCCCTCACTGAAAGCTCCTAGTAATAGGAAGCTCTTTGCATGGAAAGGGAATTGGCTCAGTGTTGGAAACACGCTACAAACGGCTGGGACCTAACAGGTGATTTTAGTGAGTTATAACGAAAAGTCACCAGAGTCTAACCAGTGAAGTGAGGAGCTCGTCACAACCATACAAAGAGCTTCAATAAAAACCTCTTATCAAATTAAAAGGATACAGAGGATCCAGTGAGTTCCCAGAAGTATGCTAGACACATTAATCACAGGGACCACCAAGGCCTGCCCCCTGCACCAAGGAGCTCTTGGAATGTAGTCACCATTGTTTTAGGCGCTGAATCCTGGGAGTAGTTTTAAAGATGAGACAACGTTTTCACTGCCCCATTACTGAAAGTGAACCTGAGGATATCGAGGCTTTGCCAAAGAATTCTCCCTTGTAACACTTTTTTAAAGAGTGCATGAGAATTTGCTTTGTGGAACTGTTGTTAGAGAATCTGATCTTTTTTATTGCTTGTCAAAACCGCCCCCATCACATGCTACCTGGTTACCTTCTCTGTCCTCCAGGGGGAAAGGTGGGCAGCAGTGCAGACATTTTTCCTGGCAATGGCATTTAATGCGCACGCTGTTTGTCATCTCCTAGAATTTCGTCTTTCATTCCACCCATTTTTCTTTTCAGCTTTTCAAAGAGGCAAGACCAGAATGTTAAAAGAGGTCAAAGATGGAAGAGATTCTGAATCAGTGGTTTGGGCGCAGGCAGATGGAAGCCCTTGAAAAGGGTGAGTCAAGTAGCATGTGTACCTAATAATAGGATGCCTACACCCCGGGTTGGAAATCCGCAGGCCGTGCTGTGGGCACGTGTAGCATATTGTTCAATGATCAAGTTTTCAGGGAAAAAAAAAAAAAACACAAAAAAACAAAAACAAACAAACAAACAAACACACACTATCAGGTTGAGAAGCTCACATATGTGGCATGCTTTCCAAAAGGCAGATGGCTATAAGATGTTTCTGTAACTAAGAGAAGCCCGGAACAGGACAGTGGTCCATGTGTTTCTCAGCCTAGAGTTACACACCAGCTGAGTTTGTTGGTGTGCTGATGCTGTATGAATTTTAATTATATTTGGTACAGAGTTTATTTACTCATTTTTCCTTTTTTTCAGCATTCGTGGAGCACCGAACGGGTACCAAGCGTGTGGTAGACAGTGAAGCATAACAAGTAAGCCTTTTCTCCCGCTCTCAAGAAATTCACAATCCGAATGGTGACAGGTGCAGAGACTAACTATTCTACATAGAACTCGGGAAAAGCAACCCAAGGTCTAACACTATAGAAGAGGAAGTCACTAACTCTGCCTTGCGAGGGTCCAAGAAGACTCTTCATGCTGGGTTCTCCAATAGGACTCAGTGTTCTCCAGGCTGGTAGGATGCTGTGTATTTACTGGATGTAACAGGACGTCTATCCAGAAAAGTAAGCAGTGACCAGACCATGGATGACTTTCCAAATTACAAAGTGTGAAACCTCACCTAGTCTGAGGTTTCAGAGCACCATGAAGAAGCATTGAGGTTTTAACTGTCTACATTGTTGTGGTCTCCGAGGAAAGCCTGGGGGGGAAGGGCGGGGCTCTGAAGCAAGCAGTCAACATCGCCCCATCGCCAGCCATCGGTGATGATGGAGATGTGGAGGAGACATGCAAGTGGGGTGAAGGAGTCGGAGAATTCTGGGTGAAAAGTAATGTATTTGATGAGTAAGTAGACACATGCGAGCAGGGAAGGAGACACGTAGGAGGTCTGATGGGCTTCGGCATAAATGACAACACTAACTGACATCAGAATAGAGGGGAGTAAAGATGAATTACATTGTTGCAAACAATTCACCTTGGCTGGGTGCTCAGTGTCTGGGGTTATATGAACTCCTTCCCATGGAGTGTCTTATCTTGTCCATACAAAAACCGCACTGTGCATACAATATGACACTGTTAATATGTGCATTTTACAGATGAGAACAGCAAGGCTTAGGTAAGGTAAGCAATTCTCCCCCTCAACAAATCTTAGATGGAAAAGGCAGGAAGAGCGAAGGGATCCCCCTCTGTCTTGGTCGTACAGGTGCATGACATGCAACAAGTGGGCCCACGTCATTCCCTCCTGTCGCCTCTCTCCTCACTGGAATGAAAACCTCTTAAGGAAAAGATCTGTATCCAATGCGGTCCACTCTCCCTCTAGTAAGTGCCCAGCACACGGCAAGTATGAAAATTTTGTGGCTTAGAGCATGATTGAAGCTTGGGTATAGAGCTTCAACCACTGCCCTAGACTGTGACGTCTTTGCTGATCGGTAAATTGCCTTTAAAATCCATATTTGCTCAGGATTATTGTGACATAGAACAAAGCATGGCCAAATACTAACAGTAATGGCCAGTGATGTTCCAGGGGCCTCGAAAGGGCGTAAGTTGGTTCTTAAGCCATTGTCTCTATGGTCCAAACCCACCCTATACCTTGATGTCCTCGTTGCTTTGCCAGCTGCTCCCTGGAGGCTCTGCAAACAAGGGCAGGAGAGGAAGGTGGGAAGAAGAGGAAGGACTCCACATCCCCTCAACCATGGTTCTCCATCCTGGCAGAGAGAGTTGGTTTCATGTCTTACTTTTCCCTGCTCCTCATTAACAGCCTAAATTCACCCCAGTGCTGGCCAGGGGCTGTTGATGGCGGGGGGTATGCCTCCGCAGCGTTCCCTCTATACCCCTCGTCTGCTGCGAGGGCCCTTGTATCTTTCAGTCTTCCCATACCTGGTCAACCAGTTCCTTCTATTAAATTCTGTCCATGGAAGGAACAAGCATCAGTTCCATCTTCCTGACTAGTCGATGAGAAGGAGAGTGTCAGGTGCTTATTTCCTCCTTTTATCTGAGCAGAACTCTCAGATCCTCCAGCAGAAAATTCTCACCAGCTGGGAGGCAGCCTCTAGGTCCTGACCACAGAGCCCCTCAGCCACCCGTTAAGGTGCACGCAAGTAAAGCCCATGAAAGGCCATGCACAGTAGGGCCGTAGAGGCAAGAGCCAAGGACACCATCCTTCAGACCATAAGGCAATAGCTCTGTGGCTACTCAGACATCACTGACCTCATGTGCCAAACACTAGAGAAGAAAAATAAAGGAACAACCAAATTTTCTAACTTCTTGGTTTTTTTTCCCTAAAATAGCAAATTTCCACAGTCCATTAGTTTATGGACTAGCTGTTCAACCCACTTCTAAATGATCTAATAGAATCTGTGCCTTAAAATGATTTCTGAGTCAAGCATTCCTGCTGTAGAGGGGTTGTATAAGCGCAGTTATTTTTATTGATTGTCTTAAATATAATCGTTTGCTAGGATCTTCAATATCTCCCCCTAAAAGACAGTAAACCTCCCTGGCCCAAAACTTCAGAGAGTATCCTTACCGTGCTTAATGATTATCTGTTTTGCTCAGCTAATTGGTCTTTGCACTGTGTTTTGCACCAGCTGAACAATGGAAAGCCAGAATAAACTACTGTTTAAATGCCAGCAGAGCCCACTAAAGGGCAGTTAGCTCAAAAGAAAGAAAGAAAGAAGAAAGGAAGAAAGAAAAAAAGAAAGGAAAGGAAGGGAGGGAGGGAAAGAAAAAAGAAAATTACCTTTGGTCCTGCTCCATGAAATTGGGCATTCGACTTGTCAGTACATCTGTAGGCTTCACCACGAGGTTCTGAACAAAGAGCAGGTGCGAGGGAGGGAAGGAGCTGGCCACACTGGCACACAGAGGAGGGGAAGAAGCCGGCATTTGCACCAGAGTCTCAAGATGAGTAAGCCAGGCTACATCTGGGACCGTGTGTGTCCAAGAGCACTCCATCCGTCCTCTCGTTCGTGGGGACCGACTCAGCAGGATGATCTGATTTTCCCAATGTTGTAGAACTTGGTGGAAGCAGGACTGAGCCGAGAATTCAGGTCCAAGGACAACCAAAACAAGGACACCTTCTACTCACTTCAGAACATCACCGGTACTAACTATTTATTTGTGTTTGGACCAAGAGGCAGCAAGCTTTTTTTTTTTTTTTAATTCATTTATTTGTTTATTTACAGCATAACAGTATTCATTGTTTTGGCATCACACCCAGTGCTCCATGCAGTACGTGCCCTCCCTATTACCCACCACCTGGTTCCTCAACCTCCCACCCCCCCCCCCCCGCCCCTTCAAAACCCTCTGGTTGTTTTTCAGAGTCCATAGTCTCTCATGGTTCATCTCCCTTTCCAGTTTCCATCAACTCCCTCTCCTCTCCATCTCCCCATGTCCTCCATGTTATTTGTTATGCTCCACAAATAAGTGAGACCATATGATACTTGGCTCTCTCTGCTTGACTTATTTCGCTCAGCATAATTTCTTCCAGTCCCGTCCATGTTGCTACAAAAGTTGGGTATTCATCCCTTCTGATGGAGGCATAATACTCCATCATGTAGGACCACATCTTCCTTATCCATTCATCCGTTGAAGGACATCTTGGTTCTTTCCACAGTTTGGCGACCGTAGCCATTGCTGCAATAAACATTGGGGTACAGATGGACCTTCTTTTCACTACATCTGTATCTTTGGGGTAAATACCCAGCAGTGCAATTGCAGGGTCATAGGGAAGCTCTATTCTTAATTTCTTCAGGAGTCTCCACACTGTTCTCCAAAGTGGCTGCACTAACTTGCATTCCCACCAACAGTGTAAGAGGGTTCCCCTTTCTCCACATCCTCTCCAACACACGTTGTTTCCTGTCTTGCTAATTTTGGCCATTCTAACTGGTGTCAGGTGGTATCTCAATGTTGTTTTAATTTGAATCTCCCTGATGGCTAGTGATGATGAACATTTTTTCATGTATCTGATAGCCATTTGTATGTCTTCATTGGAGAAGTGTCTGTTCATATCTTCTGCCCATTTTTCAATATGATTATCTGTTTTGTGTGTGTTGAGTTTGAGAAGTTCTTTATAGATCCTGGATATCAACCTTTTGTCTGTACTGTCATTTACAAATATCTTCTCCCATTCCGTGGGTTGCCTTTTTGTTTTGTTGACTGTTTCCTTTGCTGTGCAGAAACTTTTGATCTTGATGAAGTCCCAAAAGTTCATTTTTGCTTTTGTTTCCTTGGCCTTTGGAGACATATCTTGAAAGAAGTTGCTGTGGCTGATATCGAAGAGGTTACTGCCTATGTTCTCCTCTAGGATTCTGATAGATTCCTGTCTCACGTTGAGGTCTTTTATCCATTTTGAGTTTATCTTTGTGTACGGTGTAAGAGAATGGTCGAGTTTCATTCTTCTACATATCGCTGTCCAGTTTTCCCAGCACCATTTATTGAAGAGACTGTCTTTTTTCCATTGAATATTTTTTCCTGTTTTGTCAAAGATTATTTGACCATAGAGTTGAGGGTCCATATCTGGGCTCTCCACTCTGTTCCACTGGTCTATGTGTCTGTTTTTATGCCAGTACCACGCTGTCTTGGTGATCACAGCTTTGTAGTAAAGCTTGAAATCGAGTAACGTGATGCCGCCAGTTTTGTTTTTGTTTTTCAACATTTCCTTAGCAATTCGGGGTCTCTTCTGATTCCATACAAATTTTAGGATTATTTGCTCCAGCTCTTTGAAAAATACTGGTGGAATTTTGATCGGAATGGCATTAAAAGTATAGATTGCTCTAGGCAGTATAGACATTTTAACAATGTTTATTCTTCCAATCCAAGAGCATGGAACAGTCTTCCATCTTTTTGTGTCTTCTTCAATTTCTTTCATGAGTGTTCTGTAGTTCCTCGAGTACAGGTCCTTTACCTCTTTGGTTAGGTTTATTCCCAGGTATCTTATGGTTCTTGGTGCTATAGTAAATGGAATCGATTCTCTAATTTCCCTTTCTGTATTTTCATTGTTAGTGTATAAGAAAGCCACTGATTTCTGTACATGGACTTTGTATCCTGCCACGTTACTGAATTGCTGTATGAGTTCTAGTAGTTTGGGGGTGGAGTCTTTGGGGTTTTCCATATAAAGAATCATGTCATCGGCAGCAAGCTTTTTATGTAGAGGGCCACATCGTATGCATCTTGGGCTTTGCAGCCATCCGGTCCTCATCGTGGCCTCTGAGCTGGGCCCCTGGGGCCGGGGGGTAGCCATGGAGAGAGCCATTGAGCTGGTTGTGCTCTGGCAAAATTCTACTTACACAGACAGGACTGGGACAGATTTGGCCCATGGATGGTGGTTCGCTGACCCCCTGAGTTAACTCACCAGAGCAAAGAGACCTAAATACTTCAACTACAGTGGGTTGGAGTCTACTTCTCCCACACGTAGAGTCCCGGAGGACACTGAGACACCAGTGTGGAGGTGATGCTGGGACCCAGGGAAATGTGTGCTTCCCCCCACCCCACTCGCCAGAAGCCTTACCATAAAGCTCCCAGCCTCTTCCCCAGATGTCTATTCCCACTCCAAGTATCGGCTTTGAATTCGAGCTGGTGAGGATGACCAGGAGGACATGGGGACACAGCCATGTCCTCTCACAGCTAGCTCGGAGGCTGCGCATGTCACTGTGACTCTCCTTTCATGGGTCACCCCTCGGTCGCACAGTCTCCTCCGGCAGTCTCAGAAGCTGGGCAGGTGACTGAGATTCTGGCACTCAAGGAGGTTCTGTCACCAAAGGAAAGCAGTTGGTAGACATTGTGGATAACCAGCCCTGTGCCCAGGCAGAGACGTGAGGAATTTCTTAGGGTGCGTAAGAAATAAAGCTGCTTTGTTCAGTCCTCTAGAGACCCATTTGCTACTACTTCCTTCAGAAATAGCAGCATCAAGACCACCCTCCTTATGGGAAATGTTGCTCTCTAATAGAATCAGCAACGTAGGTCTGGTTTGACTCCCTGTTCAGCAGCCATGGTGTCTCACTCTCTGTGTCCCCATCCATAAAATAGAGCTTAAGTAGATCTTAAGTAGGTTGAAAGAGAAGGCTTGTGTGAAGGTCACGATCGATAACAGGACATCAAAAGATCAAAAATATTAGTTCTTCTTTATTATAAAACAGGGAGTTAAAAATTCATGTTTGTTAAATAAATTTTTCAACACAAGTGAGCTAAATATGATTTAACTCTCAGGCTATGCCTCTTTCTTTCTCCCCTCCCTTAGCTTTATTGAGGTATAATTGACAAATAACATTGAATATATTTAGAGCACAACCAGATCCTTCGATACGTGCATATATGGTGAAAAGATGATCACCATCAGGTTAATTAACTCATCCATCACCTCACATAGCCACCTTATTTTTGCAGGACAAAAATGTTTAAGATCTACTCTTAGCAAATTTCAAGTATATAACACAGTATGGTTAACTACTTCAAATCCCCAGGCCTTATGCCCACAACTGAAAGTTTGTTCCCTTTGACTAATATCTGCTCATGTCCCACACCCTCCCCCAGCCCCTGGCAGCCACCCTTCTACAATTTTTATGAGTTTATTTCTTTTTTAGTTCACAAATCTGTGATGCCCATACAATACTTGTCTCTATCAGACTCACTTCATTTAGTATAATGTCCTCCAGTTTCATTCACGTTGTTTCAAATAGCAGGAGGTCTTTCTTTTTTCTTGGCTGAATAATATTCTATTGTATAAGAACAGATAAAGACAACATAGCAGATATATTATAGGGACGGTGCTAGAATGCTTGTGTGAAGGACTGAGAGTGAACACAGACAGGACATGAATCCATGTTTATTGTCGGGACCATGGCCTTCAGCTTCCTTTGTCCAATAGCCACATTTTGAAAGTATTGAACGCTTGATTCACACGGTGAAGGCCCCTTTCTCTGGTTCTCAGGCATCGACCCCGCCATCTCTTAAAATGCTTCAGAATGCGAGGAAATTGCAGAGAGGGTATTTGAGACATTTCCTTTAGCAAATGATTGTTTCCAGAGCACGCAGCCCAGTGAAAGCTTGTTCTGAGATAATGGTTTTCATACACACACACAAATTGGTAGCAGCTCCCTTCCCTCCCACACTCACCACAATGTCATTCGAGACCCTTGGTTGGGCACTGTGGTGAAGCCAGCTGGCAGCGTTTAAAGATACCAGCAGGGTCTGGGCGCACCCGGAGCACAAGTTCATTTCTCTCATAAATAAGGACTGAGGCAGGTTGATGTCTGGCTTTCATCCATCCACACACTGAACAGATATCTATCTATCTAGATGGACAGATATGGCTCCGAGGGGTAAAAACACTCAGTGTTCAGTGCCCAGGGTGGTTTGGTGCACTCAGGCTTGCCCAGGACAGTGAACCCCTACCCTCCAGAAGGTATTGAGACCTAGTTCCGAATGACTCCACTAGCATTTTCCTTGAGTCTCCGTCTCGTGCCTTGAACCCACCTGACAAATGGCCTTCTGGTCTTTGAACTCACCTTGTTTGTTGCACAAGCCTGACAAGGTAAGCCAGGCACTTGCCTGTTAGGTTGCTCTTTTCTGGGAAGCCACCTCAAACTGGCCACAGGCACAGCTCTCTTTGGAAAGGCTGTGGACACAAAATGCTCCATCACGTGACCCTCCAACAGACCCTCAACCATGAGAAGAGTCTAGGTGCAAGACCCAGAGGCCATCAGTCCAGAGAACCAGTGACAGCCTATAGTCTAACAACACTGACAGTCCTCTAAGCATCAAGCAAATCTACCCTCGTGGACTGAATGAGGCGATTGCCAACAACCGGCAATCCATGACCATATGGCAAATGAGGCCACTGAGAAAGCTTTAAGCAGGAGCCCTGAGAGGTGGGTCAGTATGCTAAGCACCAGATCAGGGAAAGGTTCGTCCCTGCCGTGGATGCAGACAACCAGAGCAGTGGGCCCTGAACCTCCATCATGTTTATACCCCAGGTATTTAGCCAATTTTGTCTTCCCTGTTCCCCATATTTTTACAGCAAAATAAAATTCCTTACATTGCCTAAGAAATTCTGAGTTGGTCTGTTTCTTGCCACATTCAGGTCATGACCTTGGCTCTCTGGATCTCAGTTCTCACTGCCCCTGATTGACCACATTCACTGTGTCCTAGGATGAGAAAAAGCCAGCCTTCCTCTCCCACCAAGCTCTTCTCCTTTGGAGTGCTCTTAGCCTCTTGAATCGGTCTTTGTACCTGATCCACCACCAGGAACCGCTTACCCTAGGCTCTCCTGCATCACAAGCAGTACTGGGATTTGAAGTCCTCTACAGTTCTGATTATTTACCTCCAAATATCTGTAACATCTGGGGTCCCTGCCTGGTTCAGTATGGAGCCACCTACCCAACGGCACATGGAGGAGTAGAAGACACTCAGGGTTATCATGCACATTCATCTTCTGTGATATCTAGGGTTTTCTTGGCAACCGATGGTCCCCAGCTGTGAGCTGGGCTAGACTAGAGTCAGGAGAAAATGGGTTCTAGAAAGTGCACCACCACCACCACCACCCCCCCCCCACCCACCCTGCAGCAAACCTCAGAACTTGCACCTACATTGGAAACATGGTTTTCCTTCCTTAGACCACTTACAGGAGAGCAATAGCAGCCAGACTAGAGCTCACATCATTTGTTACATGTGGTGGATATAACTGCAACATTGTCAAAACCTTCCCTAAAGCTCATGATGGTTTCCTGGAGCCTATGCTATTAAGGTGTTAACATGATTTTCACAGGTAGATATATATGTTACAAAGTGTAGGAATATTATATTAAAACTACCTGTTTTTTAAACTTCACTGTCTGCATTTGAGGAGTGACAACATAATTTACATCAGTGGGAGGACGGTTCCTTCATTTGGAAAAACACTTTAATGGTCTTTGGTTATATAAAGATCTTAAGTAACTGAGCCAATTGTAGAAGGAAATTAAAGAAAAAGGAGAGAGAGAGGGACCCCCTGAGCAATTATTCTACATAGCACTCTCTCCTGAGGGGCAGAAGCAGGGAGACACATCACTGCATAGATTTTATTTTGGTCTTAAGCGATTTTTCTTTTCTTCCCTGATAGATCTAAAAGAGGAGTACAAGGGACCTGGAATTAGGGAAAGAGCAAGTTAGGATGGGAGCTCTATTCTGAAGATTAAGGAATCCGAACAATAAGCTAGTTGGCCAAAGAGGATGTCAGCCAGTGGGGACCTCCAGTGAAAGAACACCATCAACAGGTTTTAAGGGCTTTCTAAAAATTCTATTACACCAGCTACTGAGTACAGCTTTGTTCACTATTGTAGCTTCTTAGTTTTGTTGGGCAGGATGAGAGGGTAGGTCAGCATCCATACTTGAGATGGGACAGTGAGGAGGGCCGTCTTCCCTTCCTGCCAGGCATCCCTGAGCCTGTGGAGAAGCCAACAGCCCTGTTTCTGCTGTGCCGGGAAGTGATTTGGGTTAGGAAATGGGAGCAAAGCCTGGGGCTTATGTAACAAAACACAATGTGAAAAGATGGGTCTGAGGAAGGTGAGACCCAGAGACTCTCCAAACTTCAGTTAGTTTTTAGAAAGTCAAGGAAAGGGAGCCCAGTAAAAGCAGGGAATGTCTGCAGGCATGCACAGCCTAAGGGTTTCACTGACTGTGAATACATCAGAGACTGGACATGTGGCCAACCTGGAGCTACTTTGCATATCCACGGAGGCAGAAGTCCCATCCTGCAGACGAGGCAACGGCATGCAATGAAGAACAAAGTTGGCTTTAAGCTTGTGTGGTGTTGGGTAAGTTGCTTAAATTCTGGGACTCAGTATCACCAACTACAAGCGCTTGGAAGGTTGCAATGAAAGCAGAGAGAATTCTGTCAAGTGCTCAGATGTCATTAAGAACATGGTAGCCATTGTTGGGCGTACCCACAGACAAGCATACCCCATGCCAACTCGACCCACAGCAAAAATAGAGTTTCTTCTGAGACACCGTTATGTTTAAAACACAGGCTTTTGGGGGGTAAAGACCACCACACCTGGATGTGCGGAGGGCCTTAGACACCATAAGCATTCAATATTGAACAGCAAAGCTCTTTCCACACTACCTAGCAATTTATTTCTGGGTTAATATGAGGTGATGCTTTCAACCTATAAATCCCATTAAGTTTGAATCCCAGTTACTTCAAGATAATGCATAAGAAATGAGGTTGTCATGGTAATTTAGATCTGAGACTCACTCCTGATCATAGACCCTAGCTCTGAGGCTTAAGAGACAGTACATTTTCCATGCTTCATTTTTCATTCTGGAATTCCTTCTGCTTCCAGCATCCAAAGACTCAATTGCTGGAGTCTCTGTAGGGTAGAGATTGTCTTTTTAGATTGGTCAAATAGTGCTCTGAGGTGGTAATTAGAAACCGCATATATTTTTTTTCTTATACTGGGAAATTTCACATAGAAAAACATCTATGTATCTAAAGCTTTTAATAATGACTATTCTTTTAATCTAATAAATAGTTTGAGGTCAACCCAGGGATAATTTTCAAGGGTATTTCCCTTGATAAATGTGTGCTATCAGCTCGGCACTCCTCTAAATAAGACCCTGTCATTATCTACCGTAAGGCTGTGTGATCAACATCCAGCAAATAAAACATACCTCTTACCCTTGAGAACTCTCTCACCGAATTTAAAGACATTTTGCAGATTTCTCTGTGTGACATGATTACTTAAGTTATTGTAAGGTAAGCCTGTGTCCCGAACTATGTGAATCATGACCTCTATACAAGTAGGAATATCACTTTATCACAAGACCTTCCAGAGAGGCTAGAGGTTCTAAATTGTTTACCCTGTTGGCTCAGAATACGAGAACAAAGGATTATGTGCTTTTATATGCAATTCTGGCTATTTGCAGAACCCTTTTTGACCATTTTGCTTCTTTTCCTACATTTATTGTTTTCAAAGAGACAAGTTTTTAAATGCAGGACCAGAGCTCCCGGCAGACCTCGGATTCGCCTACTGACATGCGGCCGAGCCACCTAATTCTGGTTGGCCCCGACACTTTCTTGATCTTTCTGCTTTCAAGCACCATTTACCACTTTATCTAAGAAAATGCTTCTCCATGAAGAATATATTATTAATATTTCCAAGGGTACAAAATGACCTTCAGCCCTATTGTAATGTTCTCACGTATATTGTCTGGAAATCCACTTAAAGTGAAAAATCATTAGGCTCTATCAGTCTTTTTACAAAGATCAAACCCAGCTGAGAAAGAAAACCATGAAAAATGTCATTACCCATTATAATCAAAATTCAGAAAGTATTCTTAAGAAGAACAATTAACTTAATATTCAAAATAATAAAATGCGACGGTCTTTCTGTTCTCTCTAAGCACAGAGGATTTCAAGAATGTTCTGAACATTTCCAGATTCACAGAGCCAACACATGGCATGCTCAGGATGGAATATTCTTTGGTTGTATTAATTTAGTCACTAAACTTTACTGAGAAGCTAATATATGCCAGAAATGCCAGTCTCTTTGCCAAGGGACAAGATCCACTGCCTTCCTCATAAGATCGTAATGTCCTAGGCAGACAAATTCACCAGCCAATGAAGTTCCATACTGTGTGATAAATGCTACAAAAGAAGAGATTAATTCTCTCCAGGAGGCCAGGGAAGATTCCAGGACAGTATACTCTCTGTCTGATCTGGGTCTGGAAGAACGGCATGGCCTCAGGACTAGTGGGAGAAGCCCATTTAAAAACGGGGAACAACCAGAGCCATGGGAGCCGGAAGCAGCGTCCATGCCTGGGAAGGGACCATGGAACACGACAGGGATTTGGGACCACGGAAATATGAGATGCCAGGGTCTGGGAGGCAGAAGCTGAAGCAGGGAACGAGGGGCTGGAGAACATGTGAAGGCTTTGGGTGTTTCTGCCTTATCTTCATCCATGGTTTCCTTCTTCGGAGGATTTCCTGAGGTTCTGCTCACATTTGGTAAATGTAAGATGGTTTTGTCTCCTTTTTCTTCTTAAATCAACTGTTCTGAGACCCAACAGACTTTACACAACTACTCACTACAAACTAAAATGTCTCCTATTCTCTGTGACGCCTGGGTGGCTCAGTCAGTTGAGCTTCTGACTCTTGGTTTCAGCTCAGGTCATGGTCTCTTAGGTCATGACATAGAACCCCAGACCAGCACTCAGTGGGGAATCTGCTCAAGGATTCTCTCCCTCTGCTTCTCCCCCCTCCCCCATGCTGTTTTCCAAAATAAATAGTCTTTTTTTTAAAGTCTCATATTTTCAACAAATATATAAAACCTAACTTCTTCAAGGGGGTGTTTTGTTTTGTTTTGTTTTTTCAAGTCACTCCCCAAGACATTTGGAGAATAGCAGTTTGAGCACAACATGTAAATTAGGGTCGCAGTAGCCAGAAGTATCTTTCTCTGACCGACCTTCATCCTCTGGGGGGGCAGGGGTTCATTTCCGGTGTGGCCAAAGCCTGGTTTCCCAAAGGGAAAATGAAGGAAGAAACTAGCTGAGCTCAAATTACGAGTTGTGTCCTGGGGTGCCTGGGTGGCTCAGTGAGTTAAAGCCTCTGCCTTCAGCTCAGGTCATGGTCTCAGGGTCCTGGGATCGAGCCCCGCATCGGGTTCTCTGCTCAGCCGGGAGCCTGCTTCCTCCTCTCTCTCTGCCTGCCTCTCTGCCTATTTGTGATCTCTGTTTGTCAAATAAATCTTAAAAAAAATAATAATAATAAGAGTTGTGTCCTGAAATGATGTGACCCTCGAAAGCATTGAGCCCGGTGTCCTACTGGGTGTAGACATGGCTCTTCTGCAATCCCCAAAGAAGCAGCAATGGTTTGGTGGATCACTGGGATGAGGGTCTGAAGAGTAACCCACTGCACCTGCTTTAAACAATGCTAACAGCTCACCACTCGGCCTCCACAGTCCACATCACCAGCTCTTTGGCCTCCCTACTAAAGCCAGCACTTACAAATAGTTTCTGTCAAAACCACAGGTGACACAATTCTCAAAAGAGGAGAAAGAAGAGAGGGTAAGAGAGACCATTACTGGTAATGATCTGATTTTCTCCCTGAACACGCCTCGTGAGAGCATATATATCCTTTCTCTCATTTGCAGGAGGGGGAAGCCCAACTGGCTTATTTCCCCCAAATTCTTTTCTCTCCCCCTGCACTCATGTCACAGTGGTCCTTTAAAGTATGGGAAAGCACGCGCTTCTGAGAAAGTCTGCAATCGCCCCATCCACTCTCAAATAAACTACAGACTCTCTGCGCACCAGGCCCTTTCACAGTCTCCCAGGCATCCAGAGTATCTGGGGATTAGTATCCCAGAACCCATGTCCCCTTTCCAATCCTTTCCATGACTCTCCTTTTGTCTGAATTACTAGCTCCTTCCTCACTGCTTCTATATTATAGAGTTGGTGTCTCTGTGTAATAGGTTTTTCCCAACAGCCTTGTATTTCACTCAAATTGTTTTCATGTCTGGCTTTCCCTGTAACAGCAGAAGCGCCTCGTGTTCAAGGAGCATAGCGTGTCTTATCTTCGAGGTCTAACTTGAACGGTGTGTACCAACAATGAAAGTTGTTTGAATTAAATTAAACATGTAATTTTGAACTATTTGAACTCAGATACAGACCTGTCTGTATCGGTACCAATACAAATGTTGTTGTTGTTGGAGAAACAAATACAGTACTAAAAAGTTGATACATAAAGTGTTAAAAGTGGGGAAATGCTAAGCATTCCATAATTGAAAGGAACCAAGTGGTGGTAACTGAATTTATGTTCTTCCATTTTTTGTGCGTATTACTTTTTTGACAGTGATCAGTTCCTAGGCATTTTTCCTCTTTCTTCACATACTAGCTCAGTAAAAGCATTCTGTCATATTGTTTTTATGCTAACATTTTTATTAATTAATTTCTTTGCCACCATATTTCATTCTAAAAGCATGGGAGATCATTGGACTAAACCACAGAATTGGCAATTTCTACAGACCTGATCTCTCCCCTCGCTTTTCAAATGAGAGAAATCAATTTTATATGATTTTAAAAAATCATTTCTTCTTTAATGTTTGCTTATTTAATTATTTCTCATACACATTGACTACTGTCATCATTATCTTTTAAAGACTATTTTTAGAGCAGTTTCGGGTTTACAAAAATATTAAGAGCAAAGTATAGGTATTTCCTGTGGGACCCTTACCCCTACACACGCACAGCCTCTCCTGCTGCCAACATCACTCTCCTGAGCGATAGGTTGTTGACCGAGGATAGATCTCCACTGTCCATTCATCATCACCCAAAGTCCGTTGCCTCCCTGGGGGTTCACTCTCGGTGGTGTACACTGTACAGGTCTTGACAAACATAGAGTGGCATGTATCCACCATTATAATGTCAAAGAGTGTGTTCACATTCCTAAAAATCCGCTGTACTCACCCATTTATCCCTCCAAACGCCCTTCAACAACCCCTGGCCCTTTTAGATTTCTATATTTTTGCTTCTCCCAGGATGCGATAGAGTCGGAATCATACAGTGTATACACAGGACCCATTCAGACTGGCTTCTTTCACTTAGTAACATGCATTTAAGGATTCTCCATGTCTATTCATGGCTTGAAAGCTCATTTCTTCTACTGTTAAATAATATCCCATCATCTGGATGGAACTGATTTCTCTGTTCACCTATGGAAGGACATCTTGGTTCCTTCCAAGTTTGGGCAATTATGAATAAAGCTGCTCTACACATCCACATGCTGGTTTTTGTCTGGATGTAAGTTTTCAGCTCCTTTGGTAAATACCAAGGAGCATGAGTGCTGGACCCTAAGGCAAGACTATGTCTGCTTTTGTAAGAAACCACCCAAACCGTCTTCCAGAGTGACTGCGCCATTCTGCATTCCCACCGGTGACGTATGAGGCTCCTGTTGCTGCACAACCTCGCCAACACCTGCTGACATCAGCGTTCCAGGCCTTGACCATGCTGGTAGGATCGTAGAGATATCTCGTTCTTCAAATGAACTTTGGTCTTCAGAATGGAAATGTCGTAGACACTTCTCAGTTTCTCTCCCCGCTGTAGGCAGGCCATGATGGTGAGCAGGGGCTGGAGTTGGGCGTTTCCCTTGCCAGGTCAACTGGGCTCTGAAAACACCCCAGCAAGTTAGGCTGCAGCTCACTCATTTCCCCTGGAAGCTGCCTGGTTAGGAAGACCCGAGGGCTCAGGCAGATTTCAGAGGAGTAGCTCCTCCCCTTTTCCTGCAGGAACACAGAGACATTTTTCTCTAGCATTGAGTGTGGAAATCTGGTCAAGTTCCTAGAGGTAAGTCTCACATGTGGTGCCTCCCTCGCTCATGCCACTGGGTCCCCCCTAGAGTTTGTAACTCTCAGAGTTGTTCACGCTGTTTGTCAATCACAGCTCAGGTTTTCCTGCTTTGCCCTGGTGGCCACCATGGCTTCTACGTCTATCTGCTCCAGTAAACCACAGTTCCCCACATTCGTCTGCCCATCTCTCCAGAGCTGGAGGTAGCACTTAGCCCCTGGGAGCTCCCGTTTCCTTACAGACCCAAGCCTTGATTTTTCAATCTGTTCAACCTTTTACTTGTTTGGGGGACAAAGGAGCAAATTCCAAGCCCCTTACATGTGGAACCGGAAACTGGAAGCTTCTAAACATCATTTTTAATAAATGTTTTAAATGCATGTACAATAATGAACTATTTTTCATAATGGTGCTGTATGTGGGGCATGTAGATTTTTTTATCTTTCCACATTATTATTGTAAATTTCAAAAGGCTACACCACCTTATGATTAATTTCAGCTGATGATCACATACCAAAAGCTCTCAATCCATTGACCAAAGTCTCAAGAAATAAGAAGATTGTTACGGAGGATTCCCTTTAAGAGTCTAGCACCAGATTTATATAGGACATTGCACAGTGTGACTTCCTAAATAACTTCTCTAGAATGTTCTCTGTGTGTTCAGAATCCACACTTGCAGACCTGCTGGAACTCCATCTGCTGCACCGTGGTTGTCTCCGTCCCCACACTGCTCTTCCCACTCCGCACCGTCTTGCCTCCCTCATCGCTCCCTTCCAAAGGAATGCTGCTCCACCAGAATGCCAGGGAACCTTCCGTTTTAGTAAATAAATAATATTGCTGCGAATGTGTTTGTTCCTAAAGCTTTATTTACATTTCATGTTGATCCATAAAGTGAATTTCCAGAAGTAAGCTTGTCTGGTCAAAAGTAAAGAATACATTTAAAACTTCAAATACCTGTTGTCATTAGCTTCATGGTGCCCCATTTGTTGATACGTTAAGCCCTAACCCCCAGTGTAAAATTAGGGTTAATCTAATCTGACTGGGGTCCTTAGTAAGAAGAGTTTAGGGCACACAGGGAGGCAAGACCACATGAGGACACAGCAGGCAGGCAGCCATCTGCCGGCCAAGGAGAGAGACAGAGGAAACCGCTCCTGCCCACCCCTAGACCTTGGACTTTTCAGGTCTCCAGAGCTGTGAGGAAACACATTTTTTTATTGTTTAAGGCACCTAGTCTGTGGTATTTTATTATGGCAGGCTTAGCAGAGTAATACAGCTACTTCCATCGTTTCAAAAGCTTTAGACCAAACTATGCCTCAGCCAGCAGAATCGGGGAATGACACGAAGCTCTAAGGGAAAGAACTTGTGTTATAACCGACTCAAACTGAGTGAGCTGAGGTGCAGGGACTGTACTGGGACAGCTGGGCTAGGTATGACATGGAGTGGCTGCACGAGCTCCACGAGGCAGACGCCATTACACGTGTGGCCTCAGCCTCAGTGGCCACAGAAACAACATCCGACCGGGAGGGCCAGAGTCATACTCCACGACGGGCTTTACCAGAAAGGGTACAATGGGTGCCCCGAGTGAAGTCAGTCACCTTCGCACCCCAAGCTATTTGTGGTCTAGTGTAGCTTTTTATACGGCTCCCTCAAACTTCAAAGAAGTCATAGCTGCACTTGCCTCCATCACCATGCTCTTGGCCAGGCCTCTGGAGACTCTTGAGAATGACCTCCACAAGGTCACCCAGCAAAGTAGAAGGAAGATGTACTCAGGTTTGTGTGATCTGCTGGAGGGATAGCTTCTGAAGGTGCCACGTGGCCCCCAAAGGCCACCCTGGTTTTATTTTTAGAGCTTACATACTTACCTCTCTGAAATGTTACAGCAGGGCTGACTGGCTGCAGGTCAGGTCCTTCCCAGGAAGTTATGAGAACCCATTCCCTCTCCTCTGAAGGCTTCCTGGTGTGTCTCCCTGCCTCCGCCCTTGCTCCTCCCCGACTGTTTCATCCTCTGGACGCCCGCAGAGTGACTGTTCCACACCTGGGCTTGTCATGGCACCTTTGCTGCTGAACTCCATCTTTTACAATAGCGTTTTTAAAATTTGCTGTCACCATAATAAAAAATATCTATTTTTGACCACATATACCCAATATGTGCATATATTTTTTAATAAATTAGATGTGTACTACTATATACACATAGCACATACTATAAAAGCCATAGAGGAAAAGAAAAAAAGGAATTAAAGGAAAAGAAATGAAAAAGCTAAAATCCAAATCCTTTCCCTCTGAGTGAACGATGGCCACAAACAACTCTGTTTTCAGAGGACAGCATTCCTTTCTGTGTCCCGTGCGATGACTCCTTCACCCCAGCCTCTTG
The DNA here is from genome assembly GCF_922984935.1 of Meles meles. NCBI lineage: Eukaryota > Metazoa > Chordata > Mammalia > Carnivora > Mustelidae > Meles > Meles meles. The sequence goes on from NC_060080.1 coordinate 4,353,006, forward strand.
CCATTGTTCACAAGGTCATGCTTCTATGTCAATTCTTTACCCCTGTAGACATTCTTCCCTCTGCCTTGACGGTCTACTGGCCCAAACTTCTCATCTTTGAATATCCAGGCTAATGATGACTAACATAGACCATGTCCTCAGGCAGCAGGAGGAAATGCTGTGCAGTTCCAGAGCTTGAGCAAATAGTACTGCATTACTCTTTAGAATTACTTAAAGACATAAATGCACAGATTAAGGACTTATGAATGGAAAAGTAAAATGATGAGTATTTCTAGAAGCACTGAAAATAGTTAAACATACACCTAAGAGTTTGGAATCTGGTCATAAAAATAACTGCAGTTGTCTAGAATTTATTCTTGTAAAAAATATGGAAACAGTGGTTAATAGTATTCACACTAGCTCAAAACACAAGACTGTATTTGTACAACTTACAAATGGAAGGAGGCAGCCAGAGGGCACCCAGTTCCCTGTCTCATCATTAGGGAATTCAAGAGAAAACTTTATTTTGAACTTCACTAATAACAGGAATACAGCTTTAAAATATTTCTGAGAAAGTTAAGCATAACTACCAGTAGAATATCAAACAATAAAGACATCTTCTCAATTATAAAATAAGGTAAAGCAATCAACTTTGCTTAGTTTATGAAGCAAAGATGTAATAGAAGCAATAACAGGAATGCATAAAAATCAGTATAAAATAAGATGACAGGTATAAAAGCAGGTAATAGTATAAAGTTATTAATTGTTCTTAATTTTTTTAATAATTTTGGGGAGGTATTTGCTGGGAATATTAAGTTTAAAAAGCACAAATATTTCTAGAATAAAGCAAACACAGAACACAATGACTTACGCGCGCACACGCGTATACGGGTATGAGTAATGTAACTATGTGTCCACATGCACGCCTGTGCATGGTCTAGAACTACATGTCATAAGCAATATATGCATATACACGTATGTGTATATTTATACACACACATACGTTTTTCAATCCAAAATCTTACTATCCTTTCAGTACAAGTAAAATCATGTTTTTTTAAGTTATTATTTATTTGTTTGAGAGAGCAGGCGAGCAGGGGAAGGGGCAGAGGGAGAGGGAGAAAGAGAATCCCAAGCTGACTCCTCGCTGAGCCCAGACCCTGCCACGGGGCTAGATCTCACCACCCTGAGATCATAACTTGAGAAAAAATCAAGAGTCAGACATTTAACTGACTGAGCCAGCCATGCGCCCGCAAATCATGTTTTAATAATTAGCAGAGTTTATGTTGCTACCCCTCCAGGCACTCATAAGCTGTCTGCTGTCTACAGTCTTCTCTAAGGGTGTTCGGATTTTGTGGGGTCCTTGAGAAGTGTGCAAAATCAAAACTTCAGAATCAGGAGACTGTTGCACCACGTACGTTAAAATGTAAAGAGGAAGTGTACAAAAAAAATTGTAATAGCTGACTCCTTGAACAAACGTGACCCTTCCACGGCATATTTCCCTTCGTTCTTCTGAACAAATATTACGAGTTCCCTTGTTTTCACATGGATGTTTAATCTATTTATATTTGTATCATCATTTTTTCCTTTCAAAGGAAAGTTTGCTTTGAAGTTTGCTTGGGTCTTCCCTGAGGATCATGAAGCAGTTTCTGGTGAGTGTGGATGGGGTGCTCTGTGTAGCTCTCACACGGGCAGGAGATCAGTGGGTCCAGGAAGGAGCCCTAGTTTCCCCCAGCTTCTGCCTGGTGGCACCTTCCACATATTTCCTGCCTCATGCTTTTGAGAACATGGCCGTTGTTACAATGTAACATTTAGAGGCCCCAGTCTTGGCACACATTGCCCCACATCTGCCTGCCATGTTACTTCCTTCACCTCAGATTCCTTTGAGCTGGTGTCGGGGGCTCCCTGAGCTCCTTGAAGAAAACATACTCTCCCCACAGCTGCCTTGAGTAGTGCCCGTGGCCCACATCCTGCAAGAAAGGTGGCATCTCCTGGTGCTCCAGAATGGCCGTCCCCCAAGCTCATGATGGACACTAGGGAATGTCACTTCCATGTGGAAATGGGGGAAGGTCCTCTGCGAAGCTTCCGCCTCTCACACATGGGCCATGCCCTTCCCCCACAATTTAGAAACCTCATTGTGTCCCGCAGAGACATGCTCCTCCAATTACCTCTGAGCAGCTTATTCCAAGTGGAAGTCAGCCTGGCAAAGCCAAAAAGGGTCTCTGAGATGAGACACAAGCCATGGTTTCTCCAGATGGCTCCAACACTGACCTAATAGTTTCACCACTGCTCAGGCTTCATTTTCATAATCTGAAAAGACAGGGTCGTAGGCTACGTCCCGCATCTTAAGAATGAACATGGATGCACTCTGCCTGGGACGTGCAGGGCCAGCAAAGGGACCTGCGGTGAAGACCACTCCCACAGCCACCCTTGACATCTCTGTGTGAAACATTTGCAGGATATTCCCCCGTCTCCCAGACACGGCCTCTTAGACATATTCTGTGTATCTGTGATCACTGCCTAATGCATTAGGTAACTGGGACACGTGTTTTGTACCCATAGGTTTTCTATATGGTCCCCTGCACTAGTGATCCCTACCCTGAACAATTTCTCAACTGAAGATAACAGATATTCTTCCCCTCAACTCTTCCATTCTGGTCCCGTATAGTTCCAGGCACAGCGTGGCCTTCAATTCAGTGTTTTCTCATTATGGGAAAGATTTCTTTTCCTGAGTTCTAGCCCAACTCAAGTCCTAAATGACATCAGAGCAGAGACACCAGCAGAACCCTGATTAATGGACGCACACATCACTCCCCATCCCAGCATCTGGAGGCTAGTGGCAATATGCATAATGACACACCACAGGCTTCAGGAATTATCAGGATGTCCTGGAAAGATTATGTATCGCCTACGGGAGGAATTCATCAGCGGGAAAGGCCGACATCCTGTTGGTGAGCCGGCTTCCCATTCCCTGGGAAATGATCCTGTGGGTACAGAGTCGAAAGATGCATTTTTCCCTTCTGGCTGGCTGCTTATCTGTTGTTACACATCTGTCATTTGGCTTATTACTCGCACAGTAACCCAAACTCAATCAAACTTCCTGGCTTCGGTCATGGGCATGATCTTGTTAAGGACTTTCCCTAAACACACAGCACAAGAGGGAAATGCAGTCAAATGGAAGTAGGGAAGCAGAGGGCATGAAGGGCATCAGGGATGCTGCGAGCTACATGGGCATTGAGTTACATGGGCGTTGGTGCCCACACCTTTGGGGGCCTGGGGCAAGGCTATGTCTCAGTTTCCTCCTCTGCACAAAGAGAAATGATATCATAGGGTTATCCTGAGTATTACTGATGGCAAGGATATGGCCCCAACTGAGGCACAGGTTGGAGCTCAAGTCTCCTGGATTCTCAGGAAATGGATCATTCCATTTCACAGGATTGTGGGAAGTCAAGGGCAATATTTCCTGCAAATGTTACTTCAGTTTGTAAACTCCATCTTAAAACAAGATGTGTCCAGGCAGAAGAGTTGTTTTGCTTTGTTTGTTTTGTTTTTTAAGTTACTTCAGTTTAGTAAAATATTTTGAGGGTCCACATTCAGGTACTATGAAGGTTCTGGAAATTCCAAAATATCTGGAATTCAGCCTGGCCTGTGAAGACCTCATGGTGCACCCCAGTGTGCAAATGTATCTATAAATAATTCACTTATAACTGGGTAATGTTACATTAATAAATAGATGAGCTGCTATGGAAACTCAGACAAGGAACTGTCTGCCCAACCTGGCTTGAGGCTTCCTGGAGGAGAACACAGCTAATTTGAGTCTCAAAGGAGGAAACAGACTCTGAAGATTAGCACAGTCAGGGGAAGTGGTGGGGAATCCAGATAAAGGGAACAACATGCAAGATACAGGACCATGAAATCTGCATGTGTGTGCATGTGTGTGCATGTGTGTGTGTGTTCATGTGTGTGCTAGAAACCACAGTTTAATATTCACTCAAGTATTAAGCTTGTTGTAGGGCACTGTAGGGAAGAGGAACAAGCCAGAGATGATCCTGAGGGCAAGAGGGGGCCAGTGCATGCTTCTAAGCCAACGTGCATTTTAGAAAGATCACCCTGGATACAGTTCAGGGAATTCATGTAAGGGGCAAGAAGAAAGGCAAGAAAACCATTCTCAGTCTTTCAGACGCTTCAAGAAGATCTGTGGTCTGATCCAAGAGAGAAGAGAATGCTGGATGATAGCCAATTGGCAGCCGGGCTGCAGAACCCTGAACGCTGTGGTGAAGGACAGAGAGCAGGGCAGGCTTGGGGCGAGCCCAGAGGCTGCTGGTATGGGACTACTCTTGTATTGAAGCATCTGTAGGACTTCCAGGCTCTGTAGTTAGGAGCAGACCAGTCTTCAACATTGCCAGCCCCGCGGACACGCCCGGCAAGGCCAGATAAGGAACAGCCAGCAGCACTTCTTCCAGAGCTCAAAGGGCCACATCAGCTTATTTGCAAAACGGGAAAGCTTATGATGAGATCTGCTGTAGAAGGAGAATAACACCACACAGCATGTGCTCGGGTGGATTCCTTATCAGCTTTTGGGTTCCAAGTGACATCTCCCGTGCAAAGTTCCAACAGCCACTCCAGGGAAATAAGGGTTAGTACATGCTTAGGAAGGACAGACTCACAACTAGTCCCTTTTAGACCTAGGGAAGAATGGGGGGAAACCTGGCATGGATCCAGCAAAGGGGAAGAGGGGCGGAGGCTGGTGTTCAGGGCAGTGTTGTGCAAATAGTGAAGAAGGTTCTGGAGCAGGACCTCACAGAAGGCATGGGGCATGGGGCTCAGAAACGAGGGAAGGACACACACAGGAGAAAGTACTCAGCCTTCCAGGAGCTTACACTGAGCGCGGGAGCTCATAATTGACTGAGTCTGTCTGTTCCTGCTTCTCTGTAAATCCAATCTCCTCTCTTTCCTGGTGTCTAGGGTTCTTCAAATTTCCAGGCAATCCCGCATCAATGACCATTCTTTCCTGCTCACTAATCAGCATGTTCCTTTTTAAATACCGCACTTGTCAGTTCAGAAGGTGAGCAGTGAGGGGCAGCTGGATGGCTCAGATGGTTAGGCATCTGCCTTCAGCTCAGGTCAAGATCTCTAGGTCCTGGAATTGCACGTGTCCGGCTCCCAGCTCAGCAGCGAATCTGCTTCTCCCTCTCCCTCTCCCCTTGCTTGTGTGTGTTCCCTCTCTCTCTCTCTCTCAAATGAATTTAAAAAAAAATTGTGGTGTGGGAGGGAGTCTGACCATGGAAACTTTCCACCATCTCTACCCACTCTCCTCCTTAATTCATTGGTGCCTAGGTTCTGATGGGTTGCTTTGTCTGTGACGTCCCGGAGACAACGTATTAACATGGAGGATATTAATGGTGGTGATTGCCCATGTGTGCAAGTAGTTTGACATGAGAGACCTGTGTTGCCCTCCCAAAAGTTCACTCCCTACTGACTTCAGCATTGAGGTTTTCAGAAGGTGTCATACGAGCCATCCAGGCCACACACAAGCATGAGAGAAGCAACATAGACCACTGTAAAGAAGACTCCCCCGCATGTTGAAACACCAATGCTTTTCTTTCTTTTCTTCGTGCTTGTGTTTTCTTTTAGTTCTACAACTTGTCTGGTGTAAAGACTTTGGAAGTGAGTTGAAGTGTTACCATTGAAGTGTTACCAAAAGGGTTACCATTTTTTTTTAATGTCAGTGTGCTTATCTTTGAGTGTGTTATTAGCCATTGAGTTATCTCATAATATGCAACCGCACCAAGGATGTTCTTCCTCTGAGGGTAAGGATGGGAGGCCTCCCCCTGGCCTGCTTTGTGTCAGTTCCTACAGGTCTGGCTCAGACGTGCTGCCCTGACTGAGAATCATCTGTTCGCCCACTGTTAGCCTTGGGTTTTCTACTGTTTCTTCCGATTCCAAGCTTCACTTTCGCTCTGCTCAGATTGGCACATCACCCACTTCAACCCTCCTCCTAAATGTTAGCACATGTCCAACCCTGCTTGTCTTTCTCCAGTTGAGTTTGGTGAATACATCTCAGGGAATCCTGTGTGAAACTGAAAACTGGAAAATGAAGAAAGGCAGGAAAGGCAGGAGGGAGGGAGAGATCGAGCGAGGGAGGGAGGAGGGAAAGAAGGAAGGAAGGAAGAAGGAAGGAGGGAGGGAGGAATGAAGGACGGAAGAAGAGATGGAGGGAGGGAGGGAGGTAAGGAGAGAGGAAAGAAGAAAGGAAGGAAGGAGGGAGGGAGGGAGAAAAGGATAAGATGGAGGAAGGAAGGGGGAAGAAAACCCCTGTGTCTCAGTAGGTTATCATGCAGAGAGGAGAAAACCTCAGCCAGACTTGCAGGAAGAAGTTTAAGGAGAGAAAGGGAACCAGCAGGTGTGCCCTACCATGAGCCAGGTACTAAGCTAGCGCTCTGTCTGTGCACAGCTACCTAGCTGGCTCTCCTATTTTGCAGATAAGGAAAACTAGGTTTAAAGAGATTACCTAACTCGCCGAAGGTCACGCAGCTAGAAAGTGAGGAGCCAAGGTTTGAGCTCACGGATACTTCTGGCTTCGAGCGCATTGACATTTCTGGAAGAATGCGGAGTCCGTTTAGCAGACACACTTCAGCCTTCAGTGGTGCTCAATGTTTAGAAACGTCTCCATCCAGCACACAGACCCAGACAGGAGAGCCTTCTGCAAGCCAGCAGTTATGACTTCAGATCCACGCTGCTCCCACGACAGTAGCTAATGAGATCAAGACAGGAATCCTGACACAAACCATAGTTCAAGCCAGCTAATTAGATTAAGATCAATATAAAATCTTCTTCAGACAAAGGAGCAATTGGACATTTCTGGCAGATATATCTGCAGGTTGAGTCAATAAGATAAGGACAAAAAACACATGTTAAAGAGTGTTAGTATGCCAGAATCCTTTCCCCGCTCTCTCCAATGAAATGAGCTATACCAGCTCCTCAGGAGATGGGGGCCAGCTAAGGAACAGGGAGAGCTGAGCGCCGCTGCAACAGTCAGAAGGCGGGGGGCCTGTTCCACAGCCTTGTGCCCCCAGTTTTCTTGTCTCTAAACGGGGTTTGAAAACCACCAAATGTTCCCTCAATCTTGCCTGAGATATAGAAGCTCAGTGGTCAGTTTTCCCACACAGCAGATGCTTTGATCCTCAGGACAACACTGTAGGGAGCTGTTGTCATTCTTATGTGAGCCTGGGGCTTCCGTGAGTCTGCCGAATGCCCACCCCCCCCCCCCCGCAACTAAACCAGAGAGGCAGAGAGCAGATGGACCTAGGGAGCACACATCCTGGGGTTTACAGCATGTAGACACCGACTTTGACGCTAACTCATCATTGGACCTTGAGACTTCTGAGTTCCAGAGCCCTCATCTGCAAGGCACATTTCACATTAGAGGTTTTTAAACCTCAAAGGTCATGGTTGGCTCTGAAATTCCAGTGAAAGCTATGATATTGATCCTTGGGGTGGGGGGGTCACATTCCCACAACAGGTGACTTCAGAGCGTTCTCAGCTCCCCCTGTGCTCTGTCTGAGCAGGCCCCCACCATGGAGCCAGGCCCCTCGAGCCTGGTAACTCCCAGGCCACCACAGACCATCCTACACAGCATTTTTCTTCCTAAGCGGCGATTTCTATCTTACTTGGCTCTTCACTCTTGAGAAAACTATGAGATAAAAAAAAAGCAATGCAAAAATGGAGTACTTAAATCATGTGCAAAAAAAAAAAAAAAAAGTGTAATCAGTGTTTCCAGGTGCATTATTAATTTAAAGTCACAGTTTTGTTGAGGTGTTCTCCTCACTCGGTAATGCCCAACCTAGCCAAAGAAAATAATAGGTAAGGTATCGTGAACAAATTTATAAACAGAGATGGAAACTGCATGCATTCGTGATACTATGAGTTTATTTTCCTTTCTGTCTTCCTGAATGGCTTTCTTGATGGAGATTCCTCATTAAGGAATGAAAACCTCAAAGGCGAGCATAGCTGGTAAGCTTGTGTGAACTTGGCTGGTGAATCTCATTTTCTGAAAGCCAATGTCGAGGGTGGTGGTGAATGTTTGAATTAAGGGATGACTTAGTAGAGGACAGGTGACATCCAATCACGTTTCCCCTGCTCCGTATGTCCTTCCCACCATCTGCCACTCTTTGCGGGGTGAGGGAAGCCCGTGTTGGGAACTGGAAGATTAGGGGCCCCATTAATTAATCCAAGGATGAAGCTGGAACCAGGGTGGTTAAGCTGAGCTTCAGACTCTGGAAAGATGAGGTGACAGGCAGTGGTCAGAGCAGGAGCAGCGGGGGCCAGCATCCTGAAGCAGAAAGGGATCGCAGAGGAAGGAAAGCAGGACGGTACAAGAGCGAGAGCCACAGTGCCTCCATGGACAGTGCCAGGAAGAGATCCAAAGCCTGCGTCCGAAGAGCGGGATGCTGGCTGAGGACAAGAGTGGCTGCGTCAAACATACTGAGCCATCAAAGGTGTACGGTGGGGTTGTGGCAGTCAGGTTTGCTCCTTCGGGATCATCCCAGCACAATATGCTGGATCTCAGGGGATCTTCCTTAGTGGCCTGAGGTGGATATCTTGCACATTTTTTGCAAGATCATATTTTTTAAAGATTTTATTTATTTATTTGACAGAGAGAGACCACAAGTAGGCAGAGAGGCAGGCAGATAGAGGGGGGGAAAGCAGGCTCCTTGCTGAGCAGAGAGCCCGATGCAGGGCTTGATCTCAGGACCCTGGGATCATGACCTGAGCCGAAGGCAAAGGCTTAACCCACTGAGCCACCCTGGCGCCCCACAAGATCATATTTTTATTTATTTTTTTTATTTGTTTATTTACAGCATAACAGTGTTCATTGTTTTGGCATCACACCCAGTGCTCCATGCAGTACGTGCCCTCCCTATGACCCACCACCTGGTTCCTCAAAGTCCCACCCCACCCCCGCCCCTTCAAAACCCTCTGGTTGTTTTTCAGAGTCCATAGCATCTCATGGTTCATCTCCCCTTCCAGTTTCTCTCAACTTCCTCTCCTCTCCATCTCCCCATGTCCTCCATGTTCTTTGTTATGCTCCACAAATAAGTGAAACCATATGATACTTGACTCTCTGAACAGAGTGGAGAGCCCAGATATGGACCCTCAACTCTATGGTGAAATAATCTTCGACAAAACAGGAAAAAGTATTCAATGGAAAAAAGACAGTCTCTTCAATAAATGGTGCTGGGAAAACTGGACAGCGATATGTAGAAGAATGAAACTCGACCATTCTCTTACACCGTACACAAAGATAAACTCAAAATGGATAAAAGACCTCAACGTGAGACAGGAATCTATCAGAATCCTAGAGGAGAACATAGGCAGTAACCTCTTCGATATCAGCCACAGCAACTTCTTTCAAGATCATATTTTTAACCAAGTTAGGCACAAACCAGATGGCTTGTCCCCAAGCCCTCACTAAAGGCAAGCCAACGAGCTCTCGCATTTCCAGTTAAACCACAGGATGCATGAGACTCTGAGCATAATGTTAAGGCAAATTCTGCATCAGCTTCCAAGATCGGTTCTCATGCAGAAAACTTCTACGACAATCAGCCATATACAGCGGAATGAAATTATTAAAATAACAGGTGCGGTTTACCTTCTAACTTCTGATGCATCTACCCTTCTGAAGTTTACCCTCAGACGCACGTCCCACCCTCGCTTGTTCTGTACTTGTCTTTTCCATCCAGAGCGTAGTGGGTGCCCCGGCCGTTAAACTCCCACTGGCCCTCATCCCAACCAAAGACAGAAATAAGTTCTGGATTATGAAGAACATAAGGTTAAAATAAACTTTATAGGTAAAGATGAAAAATAAATAATTGTAGGGAATATTTCCCAAGTTATTTTCCTCCTTCAAACACGGGTCCGCAGCGTGGAATCACCACCGTGCCGCTCAGACGCCTCTGAGTCCAGGCAGGTCCTACCGTTGGCACAAGTCGCCGAGGACGTGCTGTGCCCCCTGAGGGACCGCCGCACCTTCGATTTCAAACAAGGAGCTCCCAGCCTCGGGGGATGGGTCCAGATTTCCACAGCAAAAATATTTCATCACGGATTCCAGTCCCTCTAATTCTCTAATTCTCTCTGAGGCCCACTCGGGCTGCCCCTCTGGCTGGGCTCAGGGATACCCCTCAGACGACATGTCTGGGACCACATCTAGGACTGGGTGAAGGCAAGATACGGACAACACTCTGGTGGGTCTGGGCTTCCCTTAGGCCTGGCCATTTCCTTTGCTGGGCATTCACGTTTCCTTCCCAGTCTCCTGTAACTCCAAGAGCCTTCTGCAGCCTCGTGGTTGTAGAAGAGACCCAGGAGATCGGGTGCCGTTGCCCAGCTGGCTTTATGCCAGCTGTCTCAGGAATTGTTGCCATCCAGCTCTCAGAAACCCATTGGCAGGTATCTGCCCCCATTTTGTTAATTAGGAGACTAAGACTTGAAAGAGCGAGCTAGCATTTTTGGGTAAAAGTAGAGCTGGGATTAGGACACAGTCAGACCTAACACCAAAGCCCCGGGGTCTTTCCCATCCACGCATGGGGTCCCTCAGCAACCAGCGCCTGCACCCCCACTGGCCCTCACTCTGTCAACTCAGCGGCCTGACCCGTTTGCTGCATGCATGGTTTTATGTCTAAATTCACTTAATGGTTTGTGGTACTCTAATAAACACCAAACGCGTAAAATTGAGGGGAGGGTTTCCCAATGTATGATGTTGAGAAATTTTCAATATTTACACCAGAGAGTGTTGCTGACTATGAAAGCTTATGCAGCTTAGTCTGAATGGGAAGAAAAATGCAGGCCATGTGGAGATTGCTTTCCTGAGATGGGACTGCACACACTCCAGGTTCCAGGCTGGTAAATCCAATCGCTTCATTGTCGAAAATTCTAGCTTTCCTATAATAGACGCTCATTGTACTTCCACATGCTGGACAGATGACTGGCAAATTTATATATTTTAGAAATATATTTATTGTATTTAAGCCCCTCAAATTCTATCGCATACGCATCCCAATGTCGCAGACAGAGAAGTCAAGGCTCAAGGACATTGAATATGTGCACCAGGTCACACAGCCAGGACGGGACACAGCAAGGAGCCCCGCCCGCTGCACCCAGCTTCTGCAACCAGGCTGCTTCTATAAAGGGATTTTTTAAAAAGCAGTCTGAGGCAACCATTTTCCCTTCATCTTTTCTACCCCCCTCCTCTATATCTTACTATTAATTTGCAGTATTCTACAGTCACAAATAAACTGTTTTTTGCTGAAGTCACCAATTAACTTTGATTGTTTTATGGGTGCCAGGGAGAGAAAGGTTCTCATCTGCCCCATCTGTCATAAAACTCTTGCTTAAAAATGGCTTCGTGGAGACATCCTCTTCCAACAGAGAGATAAAAGGAAGATTTAAAATGCATGATGTGAATCTGTCCTAGAGGCTAATCGCAGGCAGTGAGGAGGGAGAGGCGCGGGGTTCCTTCGGTGTTATCAGCCATGTATTATCTCTCTCATCTACTTATCGTCAGGGCTATCATTAGGAAGATTAAAAACCAGTGTCTACAAATAGCCCTGAAATTTTTGTCTTTCATTAGTGACTTATCATTATTATTATTATTCAAGACCTCCTTTTTTCCAGCAAAGACAATGATTTCTTAGTCGGCATCAGGATGCAATCCACAGAGAATTCATCAGGGCTGGGGAAATATTAAATGCTATTTCCACGGACTGCATCCTATTGTCAGGGGCCATCTTTGGTAATAATGGCCTTAATTTATAGAAATATAAATAATACAACAGTGACACCAAGAATCTATGATCGCATAAATCTGTCACAGATCAGTGCAAATGAACATAGTTAAATGAAACGGAACTATAAATATATCCATGCGTCAGCTGGTGATGGAAAAAAGTTTACCAGGAAAAAAAAAAAAAAAAAGAACCACCATCACAACGAAAATGGAGGCATCTTCAGTCCACGGAGGACTTCCACCTTGAAATATAACCCAGGTTTGCATTTTATTCTTTTGCAATCTTAAGATCCATCGACTGTGTTCTTTTAAAAAGGAAACAGATGTCACGCAGTGGAGGGTCTCAGACAGCCCTCACGCCTGCCCCTGCGTGCTGCCTTTCATAACGTGAGCTGAAGAACACCTTGTATTGTGTTTGGTGATGCTCATTGGAATAACGAGATTTATGGCTTCATGAATAACCCCATGCTGTTGTGTTGTTGGCTTAGGTGGGTAATGCTATTTTTTTTTCTTTAAAAAAAAAAAAGTACATGTATATGCTGTTTGAAATTAATGAGATCCACTTCCAGGAACGTTCTCTTTATATAAGGAAAGTCATCTGCCTACAGCAGTTGAACAAAGACGCCTTTGTAATTCTTTCCTCTTTTTTAAAATTCTGTTTTATTGATCACTCCAGGAAAATGCTTAAATTGCCTTATGCAGTAGAAGGGAGAGCGCGTAGATAGAACTTTAATGCAGAAGATAAGCTAGATGGATCCTTTCAAATATTCGTATCAAACACAGCTTATTAGAGATAGTTTCAATCTAAACAAACAGGCTCAAGAGCACAATAAAATATGCAGAAAGATCCCTGTTGCTGTAGGGGCACGACATTTCCTCTTCATTGCGGAATAGGCACTCGTACGTTCATGAGCTGTGGAGGAGAGCACCTGCACCCAGCTTGCTGCCTTGCAGATACGTGACGATGAAATTTTTTACATGACATCCACAGCAAAAGTACACAATTTTACAAAATTAAAAACTAAGTTTCAATTTTACCAAAATGTAAGTTACGATCCAGGAGCTGAAGGTCAAGGTACGCAGACCCCTCCTAGCAGGTGCTGTCACAGTAAATTACCACATTACAGAAGATTATTTAGACATTTTCACTTCAAACCCATCTTTAATTAGTAGTCCGGATATAACTGTATTAACATTGTGTACGGTTTGGAGGAGGTTTGGGGGAAGATTTAAATCTGTTTAAAGAAACATTAGAACATGTTAGAATCCCAAATCATCACGAGCAATTTCTAAGGGGCTACCCGTCGAATTTCTGTGTGCTCTGTGCCCCCACACAGGTGCCACTCAGGATCTAAGACAAGGCTGCGGCTAGGGCCTGTTTTAGGGAAAGGAGGTCCTTCAGGGCCAACCCACCGCCATCCTTTGTCCTTTGTCATAAACACCAGGACTCAGAGCAACAAAACACATTGGCCAATGCCTAGGGTAGCGGCTGCCCCACAAAGCTGTGAGACCAATTTCCTTTCTCGACATTTTTTTTTTGCCCTTGGTAGCAGCCACGGCATTGGAGGATGAGCGTTCCACTTGCCCTTTGCCTCTGTTTGTTACCACCTACTTTTTGAATATTGCCTTTCCACCAGAAGTGATCTTTCTCACACGTTAACTATTTCTTCATTCCGCACCCTTGTTATTGGCTTTCAATCGGCATCTTCCTATTTGCCACAGGGGAGTGGCCCTTCCCACCACCTCTCAGCGTCCTTCCCTACGTTATGGTAGTTGGCTAAGGAGACACGTCATGGTTGATGAGATCTGTCATAGTAAAGAAAGCTCTGGAACTCAATGCCTGGGTTCTGACCCAGCTGCCAAACTCACAGGTTATTGAGCTTGGGCACAGACTCAAATTTCCTGTCTCTCCCTTTTCTCATCTCTAAGCTGTGTGTGTCCATGTCTCCTGTCTGTTCCTCCGTGTCCCCTCAGGTGTCCACTCTGCTGCACAGCCCAGGCCATCCCTCCCCGGCTCCTGGTAGGATTTGGTAGGTCAGAGAAAGAGAGGAAGGTGATCTCTGTGTATTTGCTGTGTGTTTAGGTCAGTTTTTCCCTTCAAACTACTGGTGTGATGCCCATGTAGGTATCATCTAGATGCCTCCCGCCACAGACAGTCCCTGGAAGACTACTGGCACCCACCCATGACTTTCTCTCCTCACAATGTCTGACAGTCTGTCCCTAGTCTGTCCCTAGTCTCACCCTTCTGAGTGGTGGCAGCTAAGCAGCTTCTAGACCTGCAAACTTACACCCAGCAGCAGAGGGATGATTAGTACCTTCACAAACACACACTCCTAATTTGAGCATGCCTTTGTTTCTCCTGGGATCCTGACACCAACTGCTCCATCATTGCTATTGGGGGGGGGGGTGTTTGTTTCTTTGTTTGTTTTCTTATTTATTTTTAAAAGATTTTATTTATTTGAGAGCGAGAGGGTGAGCACAAGCAGGGGGAGCCACACAGGGAGAGAGAGAAGCAGACTCCCTGCTGAGCAGGGAGCCTGTTGTGGGACTCGATCCCAGGACCCTGAGATCATGACCTGAGCCAAAGGCAGATGCTCAACCAACTAAGCCACTCAGGTGCCCTGAAATATTAATATTTCTAAGTGGGAACCACAGTAAGTGGAGAACATGGGACTTTAGCCATGATACATGGGCCTCACGTGCCGTGTTTCCATGCAGGTATCTGGCTCAGAAGAAGAATTTTACCCCTTGGGATTTTACAGAATGACCAGCAGGGAGTTGGCAATAGGAATGTTGGGTTTTTTTATTATTTTATCAGTGATTCAAGATTTATTGTTTATGCACCACACCCAGTGCTCCATGCAATACATGTCCTCCTTAATACCCGCCACCAGGCTCACCCAACCCGCCATCATTTGTTTTATGTGTGTGTGTTTTGTTTTCTTTTGTTTTTGGGCTGTGTGTGTGTGTGTGTGTGTGTGTGTGTGTGTGTGACAATGTAATATGATGAGTGCAAAATTCTGAGCACCCCAGCTAGCACAGAGTACAAATATGTACTCAATATGGGTTTAAAAGTGAATCCAAGGGCACCTATGTGGCTCAGTGGGTTAAAGCCTCTGCCTTCAGCTCAGGTCACGATCTCAGGGTCCTGGGATTGAGTCCCGCATCAGGCTCTCTGCTCAGCGGGGAGCCTGCTTCCCCCTCTCTCTCAGCTTGCCTCTCTGCCTACTTGCATCTCTTTCAAAAAAAATAAGTAAAAGCTTAAAAAAAAAAAAAAAGGTGAATCCAGTCACTGGGGGAGTCCCAGAGCTCGGAACCACAACTGTGAAGCTCAGGAAGGATGTCCTTCTGCCTTAACACCACCCCAACACCTCCACAGACTCCCTTAGTCAATGTGGTCAACAGAATAATGACCCCCACCAGCAAAGATGCCCATGTCGAAGTCTCCAGAACTTGTGAACATGCACATGTATGTGCTGCGGTGAAGCCGAGTGATGAGGAGATCCATAGTAGAAGCAGGAGAAGTTACCATCCCCACTTCATCCCCTGAAAAACTTGGTAATCTGAAATTGGGGTCGCCTATGCTGAATCTGAGGTTCATGCAAACTTGAGTTTGAGCCAGATGATTGATAAGGAACTCAAGTAAACATGAAATGTGATGACATTTTTCCAGAATGTTCTTCTCCTCTTTCAAGGACTTTCAGAGCATTGACCTCACTAGGAAGTGCTGGAAGTAGCAAACCCGAATTCCCATCTTTTCTGTCGGTAGCTTTTTCTGTCCCTCAATAAAAGGACCATCATGACAGTCCTGGGAAGCCAGTTCCTCTGGTCTAACGGTCAAGGCTCCATTCAGCCTCCGTCTCCTATGTCTCTGTCTCCTAAGTACAAATATGTGCACAGAGCTAAATAATTCATCTCTGTCCCGCCTCTGTACATGTTCCAGATTTTATACTGTATTTCCTGCCCGCCTTCTGCAGGGCTCTATGTTTAATTCAGCTCATAAATCAATCTCTGTGGCCCCTTTATCCCATCTTCTGCTTTAAGCATCCTCCAGTCTGCCCACAGACATCATGGCACTGAGGCATCCCTATCTGGACCTGTCATATCAGCGGTGTTGACAGGAAAAACCACACTAAAGGCACAGCTCCTCTCTTTAATGAAGAAATGGCAGCTCTGTGCATGCCCGTATGTCACAAGCACCGCGTAGGCTTTCAGAGATCACCCAACTCTACGATCCTACTTCATTCATTGATCAGTGCATTCATTCATCCACCCTTTAAAGCCAGCTTTGTGCCCAGCAAGGTCCACAACAGTGAGTGAGTCAGACACAGATTTTGTGTTGACAGGTTTTGCATTTTTATGGGAAAACAGATAATTAACTAATACAAACATAAATCAAGAAGAATCTCTTCTGTTGACAAATGGAATAAATGGAAGCATAACAAGTGGGGGCAGGAACCGGCTACACTAAGAGGGGTCAACAGAGCTTTCCATACACACTTGAGGTCTGAGAACCGAAAGGAAAAAGTAGATCCAGAGCTTGGGGTCCAGGAAAGCCTTTCCTCTAAAGGCCTGGAAACTGACAAGCGTACCCTGCAGAGCATCCCAGAGGCTGTGCTGCAGGCCAGGAGGGAAGTAGAAGAAGTAGAAGGTGGCCAAGAAGGCAGAAGGCAGGTCCCCACACCACGAAGAAGTGTTTAGCTTATACTCTGATTGCAAGGGAAAGCCAATAGAGGGTTGGAGAGAAGTGGTGTCATACATTTCCCTGGATCTGAAAACAGATGATTTCATCTCATATGCTCCTGAGGGGAGGGTCCAGAGTATTGGAAGTGAGGAAGAGTGGGAGCAGTGAGAACAGGAACACCAGTTACTACAGTACCGCAGTCATCAGACAAGAGGTGATAACAGCTTGACTAGGACGCCAGCTGTAGAGATGGGGATATGTTCTTAACATGGGGCTCATTTTGATGGTGGAACAGCAGAACTTGATTTTGGACTATAGATAATGGGGGGGGGAGGGAGAGAGAGAGAGAAATTCTAAGGGTATCTGTCAAGTCTGGAGCCGGGAAATTGGCTGCATGGTGACCTTGGAGACTCAAGAGAGGCTGGAGGTAGGAGCCTGGAGTTCACAGGGACCACTGGAGACATAAATGTGGGACCAGCAATGCAGGGCTCCCTTCATCCCAGTTAAGGTTGCAGACATGTATGAGGTCATCAGAAAGAAAGGATCGAGAGGAAGCTACAGGGACAAGCAGAATGACTTCATCTTTTAGGAATGGGGGAAGGAGGATGGAATGGCAAAGGAGGAGGAGAAGAGCCAGAGAAGGAAAAGGACAGTGAGGACAACCCAACCACCAAAAAACGTTAGAGCCTAGAAATTAAGAAAACCATCAAAGTGAGATAGCTACATTTTGAGAGTTCCAGGGCTCTCAGTCTCAGCTTTGGACATGTGTCCACTGCACCATCGACAGCATCCTGAGCTGGGGTCTTTATTACCTTCAAGTCTTTTCACTACCTCCTTTCAAAAGGATTTTATTCTGAATCATTAACAGTGTCCGATTCTTTGCATGTCTGCAGATGTCTTTCAATGTCTTCTTTATCACTAAGGAAGAAAAATAAGTTCCCATTCTACATCCTGGCCACCAGCTAGAGTCACTGGATCCGGAGGGTAGGGCAGCTCTAGGAGGCCAGGGCCAGTCTGCTGGCAGAGACCCTCACCTAGTGTTGCTGAAGAGCAGCTGGGAAGCCGGCAACGTGAAGACCCCGCTGCTCAAAGGTGGGTGTATTTATTCAGGACAGGACATCAGTCATGTGTAAGTCTTTTTCCCCTTTGGGACACTTCCCACGATTCCTCCCATCTCAGAACCCTCCCCACCATCTTTACCAGCATCACAGGAGGAGGGATGTGGCAACCTGATCCTCATTCAGGAGAATTAGCTTCTCTGAAGTCCTCTCCATATTCTGCTTGTGAGCGCTCAAGGTCTTGTATCTTCACATCCGTCCGTAAGCACAGGGCTCCTCGCTTTCTCAGACTTGGAGGTATTGAGGACAGGGCCAGAATCCTTCCCTAGACTCCCAGTAGCGTTGCATGGCTAGAACAGCCACATAACACGCGAAGGAGGGAAAAATATGGCTCAAAACCCCAAAGAATGCAAATAACCACCAGGTCTCATACAATTCTCCCTCTCTCTCTCTCTCTCTCTCTCTGCCTCCCTCCCTCCCTCTCTCTCTCTCTCTCTCTATCTTTGTGTGTGTATGTGTGTGTGTCTCTGTCTCAAAACATAAGTTCTATACAATAAAGGCAAGGCACAAAGTGTAATTTAATCAATTTAACAAATATACAACCTCATAAGCATTATGAACACCTTTGTGAATGCAACAAATGTAAACATATAGCAAATGCATTATATTTAAACAGACAGACGGTTGAGGGGACACTTTCAAAGGCTTATATTTTACAGTATTTATGGTAAAAACACTTGATTCTAAAGAGCACAGCAACAAACTCTGAGCAGCAAATATTCCATTTTTGGTTACAAAAATGTGTGTTTTTTAAATAAATGAAAGGAAGACAAAATTATTCACAATATCCAGTCCAGTTTTCTCTGTTCTGTACTAAAGTTTGGTCCCAGAGAGCTAGCTAAGAATAAAGGGTTACGTTGCCTTCCTCAACTCCCTTGTGCAGAAAGTTCTCTCCAGGAACTTGTGGGTGGGCACGGTGCTGGCATTCTGGGGACAATTTGATGTAAGGACAATTAATAAATCAAAACTCTCACACTAACTTCGCTCTTATTTTACATAGGCTCCAAGCCCAGTGTGGAGCCCAGTGTGGAGCCCAGTGTGGAGCCTGAACCCGCGACCCTGAGATCAAGACCTGAACTGAAATCAAGAGTCAGCTGCTTAACTGACTGAGCCACTCAGGGGCCCCTTTCAGACTAACTTCTTACTGTGTGCATTTTACAGTTTCAAATTGATGAGGTAACCAGCTGTGTTTTGTTTCATGATGCTGATGAAGTCTGTCTCTTTGCCGTCTTCAAATACCTGAAGTTCGAAAGAGCACGTGTAATTCTGAGAAGATGGATTTGAATTAGTGAGTCCAGGTGATATTTACGGTGTTTAAAACACACACACACACACACACACACACACATGCACAAATACTCCACCCAAGTAAATCTGAAGACCCAACTAGCTTTACTGAGAAATTCCTGAGTCGGGCAGCACCCCATCCAGCAGCTGGGAGTCACCCCAGCGGCTGTACACAGGGAAAGTGTTTGCAGGAGGGACGGTGGGCAAGAACCCCGCAGCAGGAGAAAAGAAGGGCTTGTGTCAGGCCAGGACATCTCCTTTTCAGGGAAGAAGGAGCAGCAGGAATTTTATCCTGCAGATGGCCTCACCAGAGCCGATCAGAACCTTTCAGAAGGACGTCTGACGTCTGACTTGTGAGCGTGCACCTTCGTTTTGCACATGACGAAGGAGCAATTGAAAAGCGGGTGGTGTTGAGAAGGGCAAGAAAGAGACGCTGTTCAGCACTGGGCTCTGTGTCACGCTGTTGAACAGAGAGTCAGAGCAAACACAAGACCTGCCAAATCTCCAGGGTCCATTTGGGCAAAAGTCAGGCCAGGCCCCTGCATCTGCTCAGGGATGTCAGCAGAACAAGAGCCTCGCCCGGGGAGAGAGGACACTGGTCAGCAGTATTGGGCAACCCCAAGAAGAGCCTCCTGGGAACAGAAGTGAGCTTCGCTGGCAGTAAGAAGACGTGGGGAAAGAAGATGATGACATCTCAAAAAGGCAAGTAAGGAGTCACCGTTGGCCATTGCCTTATTTATTACAAAACAAAATGTCTGTGAGGATTTTTGATGTGTGCCCTAGTTCAATCGATCTCCTACACCAGAATTCAGACCGTGAGTGGCTGATAGAACATTTCTTTAGGACAGTCCTGATTTAGATAAGATTGCCTTGTGGCTAAATGCACGTGACTGGCGTTTGGAACTTGATAGGAATTCTGGTTTAGCAAGTGCTGTTTCTGTTTCCCCTTTAAAGATACATTTGGAATCAGTTCTTAATGTTCCACTTTTCCTGCAGATGGTTGATGCCATCTCTCAACCTGTAGGACCTTGGTTTATATTTAGATTTACATAACTGGTCATATTAACATATTTAAATACTGAGGAACTCCCTT
The DNA here is from genome assembly GCF_922984935.1 of Meles meles. Lineage (NCBI taxonomy): Eukaryota > Metazoa > Chordata > Mammalia > Carnivora > Mustelidae > Meles > Meles meles. Next base: position 4,372,949 of record NC_060080.1, read on the forward strand.
CACTGTCTCACAGAACAGCAAGACTCAGCTGTGTTTCAAGTTGACTCCTTAGCCTGTTAAAGGCAAAGGTTGAGGAAAAGTTGGCAAAGTCCACTTTATCTTTTTGGTCTTAACTATGCCCTTTTTTTTAAAAAGATTTTATTTATTTATTATTTATTTATCTGAAAAAGAGAGAGAGGGAGAGCACAGATGGAGAGAAAAAGAAGCAGATTCCCCACTGGGCAGAGAGCCCTACATGGGGCTTGATCCCAGGACCCCGAGATTATGACCTGAGCTGAAGGCAGACACTTAACTGACTGAGCCACCCAGGCGCCCCTTAACTGTGCCAATTCAGGTAAAATTCCCTGCACTTAAAATGTTGCCTCTTGCTTGATGAAAGGCATATAGATAATAGTAAATAAAGAATATTTAACATTTCTCACATTTTATAGATGATATTTAAGGTCAGATGCTTTTTTTTTAAGATTTTATTCATTTATTTGACAGACAGAGATCACAAGTAGGCAGACGGGCAGGCAGAGAGAGAGAGAGGGAAGCAGGCTCCCTGCTGAGCAGAGAGCCCGATGTGGGGCCCGATCCCAGGACCCTGAGATCATGACCTGAGCCAAAGGCAGAGGCTTAACCCACTGAGCCACCCAGGTGCCCAAGGTCAGATGATTTTAAAACTCAGTGAGACAACATATAGTGGCCAACTTGGCTGGTGGATTCTTTACTAAGTCAGCCTAAGTTACAATTCAGGATTGTCCTCTAAACAGCTGTCCAAAAACACAACTGCAGAATTACCATATACGTATGATTGGTAATGGTGCTTTTGCCAGCTTGTTGGCAGCATTAAAGTAGAGGAAATGTACCATCAGTACGAATTTATAAATTATGTGATAAGGCTTAAGATAATTAAAAACAAGCGCTGCCTGGGTGGTTCAGTCAGTTGAGCAGCTGCCTTCGGCTCAGGTCTTGATCCAAGAGTCCTGGGATTGAACCTCGCATCCGGCTCCCTGCTCAGTGGGGAGTGTGCTTCTCCCTCTCCCTCTGCCGATCTCCCTGCTTCTGTTCTCTTTCTCTCTCTCTCTATCAAATTAATAAATAAAATATTTTTTAAAAGATAATAAAAAAACTAAATCACAGATGAAAAGAATAAAATAAAAGGTCACGCTTATGGGAGAGGCTGGACGAGTAATCAGGTCTTGGTTTCCTTCCGTGGGGGCAAATGACCCCATTTAGGACTTCTTGTTTCTTTTTAACAGAGGATAATATTTTAGTCCTCATCATGAGAAAAAGGAGCAGGAGAAGGAGAGAAAGGGTATGAGGGAACGTTGCTATTGGTTCCTTTTAGAGGTCCCAGAAATTTCCGTAATGTGCTTAGAATTAATGACTTGATATAATTACTTCCGTCAATACTGTAGACACAAAGATATCTTCTACCATAGGACAGAGCCTTATCCCACACTCCTTCAGTAGCTAATGCCTGACGCAGTTCAAACTCAATTCAGCACAAAGGGGCATTCACTCACCCCCAGTAAGGGAGAAATTTCAGATTGATGCCGAAGTCATAGAGCCCAGAGACTCAAAATACTGTCCAAATTCTGTGTGTCTCTCAGCTTTGGTTCCTTCATGGGATGACATTATTTCCCCTTAATGTCCACAACATTCCTCTGGGTGTCAGGGGACAGTGACATCTGACCTTAGAAAGATGCAGGTTTTGATCATCTCATGAGTCTGCAAGAGAAAAACCATCTTTCTCCGGAGTCTACAGATGAAAGTCACAGGATGGTGTCCCTGGGCTCTGCTGTCCCCTGTGTCCCGGTCAGGAGAATAGAGCACAAGGAGCAGACAGTGGCCAGTCCTGGATTTCCACGGAGCAGAAGAAGGGCTGCTGCTCCAGGAAGAAGGTGCTGTTTCCAGGAAAAGACGGGAAGGGATGCTGGGCAGAGGAAGACACCAGATGTCCACGAGCAGACAGCTCGTGAATACGCTATCCTGTCAACAAATGTGTGTCCAATTAAAGGACAATTCCACTTTCTCACTTGGTACCAAATAAATCGTAATAGTGACAATTATCCCAGCAAAAATAGATGCTCATCTCCGCAAGCATTCATATGAGAAGACAGTGTCCAGGGGAGGCTGCTGCTTGCGTTAATTTGTTACATTAGGTGGAGGCGGAGGGACAGAGATTTGAGAAAGAACCAGCACTATTATGATATATATATATATATATTTCTTTACCCCAGGCTCCTGCTGTTGTAATAGTTTAGATATTTTCCTTCAAAACTGATAAATAACATTTAAGACATGACACCAGTGACCTGATGGGCAATTTTGTTAATTAGTTCACATCACTCTCCAAACGGTGGACCATTCTTATGGTTATTACCACATAACATGCACTGTAAAATGAAGAGTTCCAGAACTCTCCTACCATCATCTGTTTTAAAAACACAGACAGATACGCAGGTAACGAGAGCAAAGGAAGCTCTAGACGCACAAATGTATCAATTTGTTTTTATTTGTTCTAGAAGCTGGGACAGGAGCAAAGCCACCCAGCAGCCCCCTGCCTGGCGTTGGCATGTAAGTGAATCTGGGAGGGACCTGCTGGCTCCACGATGGTCCGCCGGTCAACAGCTGCCATTTATGTATGGAGAGAGATCAGCCCAAAGGCACAGCTCTTATCACCCCGAACACAGGTTCATCATGTGCTCCCTGAAACAGGTATGCCCAAACCCAGCTCCCTGAGAGCGGGCAACAGACTTCACAAGTCTATTCACATGCAAACAGTATGTTGAAGCTGTTTATCTTCCTTTTTTTTTTTTAAGATTTTTAAAATTTATTTCAGAGCGAGTGAGCTAGAGAGCATGCATGAGCAGAGGGAGAAGCAGACTCCCTGCCGAGCAGGGAGCCCAACGCAGGGCTCCATCAAAGGACTCTGAGATCGTGACCTGAGCCCAAGGCAGACACTGAACCTACTGAGCCCCCCAGACGTCCCTATTTATCTTCTTTTAAAGGAAATCACCGCCTTAAAGGCATCTCTGTAGTCTGTAGTCAGGAGCCTCTGACTTCTGCTCTAAGAAGTCCCTCCACGGATCGGGGACAGAACTGTTCAAGCCCACAGGATCACATGGAGACCATGTCCCATGCCACCTTCTTCCCACCAAACGCTCAAGTATCCTGGGCTGTTTATTTCTCAGAGCAGACACTTGAAGGTCTCTGTTTCAAGTTCACATATTAGACCAAGGATGACGGCAAATTCAGCCCCATGCAGGGTGCAGGAATTCTTCAGGAGGTTGGGCAGAGGAGGCCTGGACCAAACACTGCCCAGGGCTATGGGGCACCAACACAGCCCTAAACTCTGCATCAAGGGTCTTCAGGAAAATGACCTGAGCCCATGGAGGGGGCCTTTCTTTCCCTGTGTTAGTACCATGATAATGTAAAGGCAGCGTCTTGCTGACCCGTGTGGCCTCAGAGTCCCTGTGATGAAGTTACGAAGCCTACTCTTTCACTGGAGTTGGTTTCCGAAACATCCATTAATCCCGGACAGGCTACCGGAGAACCAGTGCTAGCGAAACCATTTTTAAAACCCCCTTCCAGATAAATATTTACACAGCAGTGAGATCAGGAGAATTTAAATACTGTTTAAATGTGCATATCTTATGTAATGCTAACTGATTATTGCCTTCATTTAGAGAACACTGACGCGGCACCGAGGTACTGAGAGTGAAAAATGAAAATATATGGGGTCCCGAGGCCCCTGAAACACAGCCGGGGTCCTTGCCGTTCTACCCTCGCTGTATCTCCTTGAACTTTTGACAGTCTTTTTGCAAAAGTTTAGCGAAGGGAACAAAACAAAACGTGACGTGCCGTCAATTGAACTGTGGGAGGAATATTGAAAAGTAGGTCTGGGGTGGGCCCAGAATCTGCATGTCCCCCTGGTTGTCAGACGGTGCTGCTGGGCCAGGGTCCCCACTGTGGAATCCCTGTAGCGTGTGCCTCCCATTCGAACACGAGTTTTAAATCATTAGGCGTTGCTCTGATGGTCTTCTAATGTTTCCCCCTTTTTTGAAATAAGACCAAAAGCTAGCTACGGTTTCTGGAGCGGGCACTCATTCTCAGCCTCGGAGTACTCTGCCATTTCCAGATACTCTTTCTAATAGCAGAGCAGGCCGAGTGCAACAGGGGCAGTCGCGGTAGTGTGACTCACCCCGTCCCCAGATCTGCTCAGGCTGCAGAAAGGCAACAAGAGCCTCGGGGAACATCTCTCGTGAGCTTCCTCCCCAGGGCTGCTGCTTTGGGGGGCAACCACAGGCTAGAGGCTTTCCCCAAAGCCGTCGCCTGTGACAACAGTGCAAGGGAAGACCTTGACCTTCTCCCTTAGGAAAGACCACGCGTATGAGGTCATCGGAAAGCCCTCAGGTTTCCCACAGGAGCAGGAATCCCCTGTGTGCACAGCTTCCCTCGGCCAGGAGGGGACGTCTGCTTCTCACGCCCACGTGAGGACCAGGTCCCTGTTGCCCTCGCTGAGGACCCGTCACTCCTGGCTTCTTGGTGGCCATGCTCATGTGTGTGTTCCAGGATCAGAAATAAGGACACAACGTGCCAACAGCTGTGTGGGTTTTTTGTTGTTGTTGTTGTTTGGGTTTTTTTTTTTTTTTAGATTTTATTTATTTATTTGGCAGACAGAGATCACAAGTAGGCAGAGAGGCAGGCAGAGAGAGAGGAGGAAGCAGGCTCCCTGCTGAGCAGAGAGCCCGATGCGGGGTTCGATCCCAGGACCCTGAGATCATGACCTGGGCCGAAGGCAGAGGCTTTAACCCACTGAGCCACCCAGGCGCCCCTAGCTGTGTGTTTTTTGCATCAACACGTAAAAGCACGCGGCTAGATGTCCCTTACGGATTCCATCTCCCTTGTCCGCAACTGAAGGTTAACGTTCGGAGAAGCCAGAGACAGGCGAAGCAGCACGGGCAGGAGAGACGATGGCTGTGAAGACAGCAGACGCCCCATGAAACCCCTCACGCAGACCCTCGGATCGCCTGCCTCCCTGCTGGTGGGGAGGGGCTCCGGGTCGGGATCTGATTCCGAGGTTCGGCGGAGGCGGGCTGGCCAGCCTGTCACATCAGGCAGGGAGAACCACCAGACCCCACAGACCCCACAGACGGGGCTCCTCCGTGTGGTGTCACGCTGCCCTTTGACACCGATTTATCTACAGAGTCCAAATACTTCTTCAACGGACAAGAGGACTAAGGACAAAAACGTAGATGGCTTTCCAGATGTCGGGAAAGAAAACCGCTGCAAGAAGCAGTCGGAATCCTGGGCCACCGCATTCCAGGCTGCCCTGCAGAGAAGGGGATGCGCACTGTCTTGTGGCACTGTTTCCATCGAGGTGAGTGGAGGCTTTGCTTTCTTCTTACTACGAAGTCGTATCATTGTGACGTGACTATGAGCTGAGTCTCAACACCGTCAACATTTGGGGACAGAAAACTCCTGATGTGCGTGTGTGCTGTGTGTGGTGTGTGTACAGTGTGTGTGCATGTGATGTGTGTGTGTGTACGCGTGCTGTGTGTGGTGTGTATGTATGTGTGGTCGCGTGTCTGTCTGTCTGTCAGTGATGAAATGAAACTCCAGGACATTCTCTTGGGTCAGAACGAAAAGCACAGCTCTCGGTTCCTGGGGGGCTGCGATGACGGGATTGGCCCCTCCGCCTGAAACCACCGAGACACCAGGCCCTCAGGCGGGGTGCAGGCCCTGGAGAGGGGAGCCCCTGCCTGCTGCCTGAGAGGGTCCAGGAAGGCGACGGCCGCACCTCGCACAGTGAGGAGACCCGGGCTCCTAATCCAGCATCTCAGAGCAGCCCTTCATACATCCTGTGGAAGCATGAGGGGCCCAAGATGGCCCCGTCCGCCTCCCACACAGCCCAGCGTGCCCGCGTGATGGCCACAGCCCGAGACGCTCCCCTGGGGACCAGCAGAAAGAAAGCCCTGACCCCTTGCTGCAAACTGCCGTGCACAAACCCGGCAGTCACGGCGCCTCTAAAGGCACGATGACTTCCTGTTTCCTGAGGAAAGACTTCCCTTCTAGAGGGGCTGTTCTCTTTTCATACACGATCCCCACGGACTTTGGGAAAAAGTCCTTGTGCTCTTGTTAACAAACATACTTTTTTATTACTGAAAAGAGTGGCTATTTCCATCTGGCTATAGTCACTCATATTTATATTTTTTTCAGTCTTTGCCCTGAACAAGCACCGCCCCCCCCCCCAAAACTCCCAGCCCTACCCCCGAGGGAGAGGAGAAGTTCCCAGCCCCACTGAGACAGAAGGGAATGGATTGTGCTAACGATTTGCCAAACCTCAATTTTCTTTCCTTCTAAAAAGAGATAATATGGTAATAATCACACTAATAATCATACTAATAATGAAAGTATCTTGCCCCAAGTTTGCAGGGAGGGATAAGTGAGTTTATGCATGTATAATGCCACAGCCAAGGCGGCGTGTTAGAAACGCTGAGTAAATGTTAGCCAGCATCGGTGTTCTGGCTCAGAACGGGACATGAAGAAGTGTGAAACAGCGGGGGAGAATCCCGGCTCGGTCTACCAGCCATTGGATCAGCTGGTCAATGACCACCTCTTGCCCTGTTTTCCTGCAAGCGCTTGAAGATAATCATGAAATCCTTCTCAAAGCTCAGCAAAGTCAAGATCCAAACCCACGGCTCTTCGGCTCCAAAACCCTCCCTGCTTCGTGTCCCATAAAGCCCGATTATTGGCAAATCTAAACTTAAAAGCCACATTGTCCTGTGGAAGGCATGCGGGGAACATGCTCACGGGGCGGCCGTCTCTGAGTGTCAGATCGCTGGGTCTTAGAGCCCTAGATGTTCACATAGAAAGCGGTTTGGGAGAAACGTGAATTCGTATCTGTTCTCATCTCTTTCCAGACAGCTGCTACCACTCCCAGAAAATTTCCTCTGAGCCGTTGCACGGCTCCCCATCTGCAGAGATGCCATTTACCTAGACAACCTTCCTGTAGCAGGAAATGCAGGAACGGGCAGACATGACTCAGAGTTCCAATTAAAAAAAGGAAATTTGCATTAGGCAAGCTAACTGCCTGTTTCAATTAGGAACAGCAGCTCTCTCCTCCTTCCTTCCGAAGGAGAGAGGAACATCGGAGATGTGGGTTTGGGTTTCTGCAGCAGGGGGATGGGGTGACTGTCCTGATTCAAAGTGCTTATGGGGGCGGGGGGCTCGGAGACATGGCAGCGTACGAAGGTTCGAGACCTGCCCATGAAGAAGACGGATGCCTCCCTCCCACCGGCTCTTTCTGTGTCTTTAACTCTCCGTCTGTTTTCTCGGAGACCCCGGCGGCCGTCACAGCTGTGACCTCTCTAAACTGTCAGCCCCAGATTAACTGATACTTCATCAATTCGCCTGAACTACATTTGCAACCCAGTCTCAGGAGGACAGCCAAGTGCATCAAACACCATGCATTAGCCTCCCAGAGCCAGATTTTCTTCAAAACGATGGGGGCATTTTCCAATATCCTTGCAGGGGCCCAAGCAACAAGCCTGGAGGGGGGCGGGGGGGGTTGCCCACAGGGGGAAGAGCGGGAGCCTCTGATTATTCCTTGTAAATTTTTCATGAGGACATCTGCCCACGCTCCACTCCTCGCGAGCTGCCCTCTTTCTCCGCGCTCAGGCCTCCTGACGAGGCATGAAAAACGAGAATGATTAGGCTCAGTCCCCATTAGCCAGGAAGTGGCTGCTGGAAGCTGTGGGATTTCAGGCTGGGAGAGGGGCTGGGTCTGCTGGGGAAGGGCTTTGAAACAAAAGACCAGCCGGAGGTGGACGGCTCTTAGGTGAGTCTACCGATGGAGGCCACCCATGGGGAGGCAGCTCATGAAGCCCGCCTGTCCTGGAGAGGGCTGCGGGTCTGCAGGACACCCCCTCCTCGGGACCTGGGGACCCCGGTGCCTGGCCCCACACCCCAGCCCACCCTCTTTCCCCTCTCACTGCACGGGCGGCCTCCAGCGTGGAGCAGGGCACACCGCCAAGTCAAAGCCAGGACGTCGAAGTGCAGGATGGGGGAGGGAAGCCCTTCCTTTTTTTTGTTTTTTGTTTTTTTTAAATCATAAAATCGAACCATTCCTTTGGAAACACTAGCGGCTTCCCAGCTTTAAAATCTTATCTCCTTCCACACAGTTCCAATCAAGAGCCGGCAGCTCTTTCTCATTAATGCATCAAATCGTGCCGATGTCCTTTTTGGGCTCCCTTTGAAGTGACATGTGCTTCAATTTACTGTTAATCTTCTAAGTGATGTCGTAAGGACGGCCGCCCCGGTGACAGATGACGTTGCGTTCTGGGGGGCTGTGGAGCCGGGCAGGGCGCGCCCGGCCCAGAGTCGGCCAGCAGAAAGCAAGCGCCAACGAGGGGGGCCGTCTCAGAGGGAGAATTCCAGCGAGGAGGTGCCTCCACCAGGACGCTCAGGTGCACACCTGGGACACGCCACCTTTTGTGCCGGCGCGGCTGGTCCGCGGGGCGCCCGGGGCGGCCGTCCGTGGAGCCACAGCGCCGCCCAGTGGCCGCGCCCGGGACGCCGGCTCCGCTCCGGCCCGGCTGGGGGGCGATGACGGCCAACCGGCCGGTGGGAAGGAAGGACCGGCCCCAACATCACATCTTTCAACTGTTATCCACATGAAAGAAGCCTGGTCCTGATTCAAAGCCACCTTGACGGGGAAACCTGAGAATGTCCATAAAAGGCAGTGCGCACAGAACGGAGGAATGGTTTCTCTTGTCCGCCCCCCATGGCTGTGCTGGTGATTCCAGAGTCTGCGGGACAATAAAATTAAATACATCGACTTCATGGCTTCATTAATTCGTGGGTGGGTAACACAGTCCAACTCAAAGATCGACACAACTGAAACTGCTTTGTGTCGTGGAGGGGCCAGGGGGACGTCCCCCTCCCCAACAGGAGGAAGTGGCTGAAATCCCTCTCCAGCTACACACCATCTGGGTTGTGTCTCTCCTCCTATGTTCCTCGCTGAGCAGCCCCTAGTTCCTTAGCCGCGCCCTGGATGCGTCACAATCCTTGTTGGGCAATAGGTTGGTTCTCAGATCCGGAAGGTCTTCCCCTTGAGGCAGAAACAATGACAAATCTTTGCATCCACACGTGAACGTCCTCTATGGCCGTACCTCTCCAAATCTATGTGAGCAGTCACGACGTATGTGAATGGTTCTTTTTTTTTTCCATCTGTAAGAAAGGAGATTGTGCTGGCAAGAGAAATTTATAGTACCATTTTTCCCCCAAGAAGTTTTCAATGAATTACTTACCGGAACCTTTAAAAATCTCCTCTAAGTGAGTTATTTCAGGAAAGGTTATGTAGTGAGCACTGGAAATTATTAAATTAAACCATCTGAAATTGCTATTTTATGGGCTAAAAATCATCAAATATGATTAATTTCATAAGATATAACCTAAAATATCTTTTCTTGGAGAATTCGATCATACTAATTGAGTGTCTACTATGTAGGGCCTTTTAGTCCTAAAGCAATTGAGGGAAGAGCATTGCTACAGTCCCCATGCTCTTGGAGTATCAAGATCCATGAGGACTAAAAGCCATAGTCCAACAGTAAAAGGACGCTTCCATCATCCTACCATCCTGTCATAAAGAATTTTCCAGAGTCTGACAGAGAACACAGAGGTGCAAGAGAACAGAGGAGGGTGAATCAGTGGTTTGCTATAACCATAACTTGTCCAGGAATAGCTACATTTATTGAGCACAGATGATATGCCAGGCACAGAGAACATCAATTTAATTTTAAAATGAATTGAGAACAAAAAAGTAAAAATCGTAAGGAAAGTCTTGCAAATGCTGACAGTCAGAATCCGAGGTGGGGTAAGTATTGTTTTCTCCTCCAAACATACGCAAGAATTGTTTCCTGGCGCCACATCTAGCAGACGGCTCTCACGTCATAATCACTCTACAGGTGTTCGCACATTCTACAACGTGGTAAGATTGTCTGGTGCCCGGAAGTGTTCTCCCCGCTTCCCTGGTCTTTCGGTCTCTCCGTGCACCTCTGCTCTGTCGGGCTGTGGCAGCAGTTCACATGCCTGGTCCAGAATGACCTCGTCTGATTTTGTGTTCTCTGATCATGTACCCATTTAGTAAAACAGTCTGTGAAAATAAAAATAGCCATGCACATTCATGTATCCGTTCATTATAGACTCACAACTACTGAAGATGTGTACATGAAAAACCAGGCACAAAAACAAACACTTGGAGGATGAGATAGGAGAAAGGAATAATGTTTAAAATTAATTTGTATTTATAAAAAAATTCTGTCACAAGAAATATTTTAATTATTGTGTTTTAAGGAAAGAACTCTAATGTTTGTTCTTTTTGTTTGGTTTGACACTTGGCAATACAGTAAAGTTACATGTTTCAGCTTATTTTTGATATTCAATTGTCAGAGTTGAAAAATCCACTTCACCCAAGTATATAGATCCAAACTGAAATGAACCATTAATTGCATTTTCTAAGTTTGGTTCCGACCCCATTCAGCGTTGGTCTGAAGAGGTTTAGTTTAACAATCCTTTTAATGAGATAAACAACAAACATGTCTGTTCTACAAAATATTTTCATATTTACTTCCCATGTCTTTAAAAAGTATCACAACATTGTGGGGCACCTACACGGTGCGGTCAGTTAAGCGCCCGACTCTTGGTTTTGTCTCAGATCGTGATCTCAGGGTTGAGGGATCGAGCCCCGCATCGGGCTCAGTGCTCAGCATGGAGTCCACTTGAAAGTCTCCTTCCCTCTCCCTCTGCCCCTCCCACTCATGCTCTCTTTCTCTCTGTCTCTCTCTCTCAAAGAAAGAAAGAAATCTTGAAAAGAAAAAGTATCACCACATTGAATATGCTGTGAATGAATGATATGTGCCTTCCTGAGAATATGTTGTGAATGAGAATATGCTGTGAATGAATGATATGTGCCAGAATCCTCTTTTGCGTTGTTGTTATTAATTAGGCAAAGCATCACTGGTTACCCTTACGTAATCTTTTCTTAATTATTGCTTTGCTAACTGACTACTTTGCTCTCAGAATAGAGCTCTAGTATGTCTTTCGTTAGTAGATCACAAAGAAGTTGTTCTTGGTGTGTTCTATTATCGAAACTGAGTTCCGCAAACACCAACCGACGGAACATGCTAGAAACATCTGTACTTATCCCCACTTATATAGCAAACCTCCAAGACTGAGTAACTTATTCACAAACTGGTTTCTTCCCATCTTCCATAGTATTTATCGGCATCTTCCAAAAGGGTGTGAAGACAAAGGGTGCCATTTTGTATATGCCACGTGGTTTTCTTTATGTTGCTTTTGGCCATTTTACCAAAGCAGGATGAAAAATATTTTGTTAGTAGGTGTGGCTTTCTCTCTCACTCTCTCTCTCTCTCTCTCAATCTCTCAATCTCTCTCTCTTTTACTGAGAAAGAAAACTCAAAAGAGTCTTCTACAGAACTATCATTGAGTTTATTGGCATTTTGCAAAGTATATGATTAAACAACACAAAATTTATAATTTTTCCAAAAAGGTATATATGCCTCTTGGGATTGGGATTCTTAGTTTTCAATACCTTGCTAATTATGATGGATTTGCACTTCTATTTGTTAATACCCCAAGGTATTTACTCTGTGCACACAGAAGGTGAGGTTCACATTAACAAGAGCAGATGTAAATCTGTATTTATAATAATTTCTCATGACTTTGAAATCAGTGTTTGTTATTGTCAGATTTTGTCCAGCTGCCATCATCTTCATCTGGTTATGATGGATGAACTCGCATCATGAACAGAACATGCGGCATGTCTGTGACTTTCTCTTAACCCACCTGTGCTTGCAATAGTAGCTTTAACCTCAGTCTGTGGTTTTTGCAGAAATACATTTAAGGCATTTATCTACTTTGGAGCACTAGCCAAGTAAAACTAGGGTCCAATTCTCTGTCAGTGCTCTTGACCAGAGACGAGAGTCACTCGTGGTGCTGAAAACAAGGGAGGGCAGGAGACACGGCCATCGAGGCTCCCCTCGCCCCGGGACCTCCCGCTCCTCCTGGGGGGGACAGTGTGATGCCTGGAGGAATGACAGCACCAGGCCCAGCGCACATGGGTGCCCTCAGCTCTGCCTCGACACTGTTTTGACACAAGCACTGTGCCAGCGCCGTTCCCGTATTAGCGAGCAGTTTGAGAATCACGGAAATGCTGTGTGTGCAGGCGCAGGGTCCCATTCGCTGAAACACTAGGTGAGCCCAAGCGACCGCACCCAGCCGGTCGGAACCTGGGAACACACACACGCCTCCATCTCCCCCCAGGTGCGCAGAGGGCCACGCGTGTCACGGGCCACACCCGTCACGTCTGCCCTTAGAGCTGCCCTCACCGTCCACAGCTGCCCCCTCCCTCCACTCCCCGCAGCTCAGGGGCTGACCTCTAGGTGTCCAGTCCTCAAGCACACCTCAGGCTATCTCAGGTTCAAGTGAGATGCTACCGTATTTACTGTAGTATCAGTGCAGCCTTCATCATGTGTACAATCGTATGACTCTTTATATGAGGTTCTTGGGCGTCTTTATCTCACTGATAACCAGGCCCAGGGCTGGGTCCCTGGCTCCATGGCCCCCATGGTTGGTTCATTGGCCAATTTTGCATAGTTTGGCAACTTCAGGAATGCTCGCCTCCTGTTGCAGCAGATCTGACTTCAACGTGTTCGTTCCTGGTCTTTCCTCTTCCACTGCTTGCAACCAAAAGCGTCCCTGACTTACTCATGCACCTGGATGGGACACGAGGACCTGGAAAGCCCATCGCAGAGAGTGGCATCCGTGCTTAGAGCGGACGCTGGGAAGGAAGAGGCCCCAGGCCAAGGAAACAGAAACGCCACTGATGTTGTATCAGGAGCTTTCTATGCATAATTTCAGTTTTATCCTCAGGACAGTCCTGGGGGTAGACAGCATCCTCACGTCGGACACAGGAAATGGAGGACATGGAGGCCCTGAGTTGTCAGGACGTACTGAAGGTCACGTAGATTTCGCAGCTACTGGACACCACTGCCCAGCGCCCTTCCATCACGCTTGACTGGTCTGGCTCCGGCCGGGGTGTCCTGGTCCCAATCCCGACCCACCATCTGGTGGATCCTCGTAGAAATCCTGTGGCCTCGCTCCTCAGGGAGACGTGCGCTGAAAGGCCACTGAGCTGTCACCTCCTCTAGAGAGAGACGCCACCACCAAAGCTGAACAAGAAGACATCCAAGCCGCTGAGTCCACACCGCCCGGTCTCTTCTGTGCTGTGACCAACAGTGGCTCTAAGGAGCACATCTTCCCCCAAAGTTCGCCAGAGGGGCAGCCAGGGGCGGAGTCAGCGTTGGTGACAGCAGCTCCTGGTACTGGTTTTGGGCTGCAAATGCCTGGTGGTCTCCGCTGAGGGTGGCTTCCAGCAGAAGCAACGCCACGAGGGAGCTCGCTCCCCAGGAGGCAACAACGCCTGGAAACAGCTGCTCCGGGACCGGGCCCCGACGGGGATTCTCCCCGCACCCCGCTCTTCCCCTCTGTGGAGACAGATGTCTGCCTTTGGCTGCCGGCCAGACTGGCGTCATCTTCCCACACGATAGCAGGCGCTGGCTGTGTCGCCGGAGGAAGTCGCTTCGACTTTCGTCGTTTCCGTTTCCTCTTACAAAACTAGAATAAATGCCTCCCGACGTTGCTACAAAAATTAATTGGGACAAGATACGGCCCAAGGGCACGGCCGCAGAAGGCGCTCAGTCCCTATTCGCTCCCTTCCTGTGTCCTGGGCGTGTGTGGTAGGGGCGCAGGGTGCGGGGTGTGTGTGTGTGTGTGGTATGTGTGAGGTGTAGCCTGTGTGTGTGACAACGCGTGGTGTCTGGTGCGGGTGGTGTGGCCGGTGTGCGCGGCATGTGTACATGTGAGTGATGCAGTGTGAGTGGGACTGGACTCTAGTGTGTGTGCGGCACGACATTTGTGTATGTGAGGCATGAGTGTGGCATAATACACGTGTACTACAGTGCACGTGTGTGTGCGTGTGTGTGATACAGGTGGTGTGTGCCGTGGCATTTGTGTGATCCGGTATCGCTGTGTGGTACGGCACGCGTGCTGTGTGGTGACCGTGCTGTGCTGCGTGTGTGTGCGGTACGGCGTGGCGACTGGTGTTTGTGTGTGTGGTGGGTGACGGGTATGGCGTGGTGTGTGGTGTGAGGGGAGTGCGTATGGCATGTGTGGTATGTGAGAGTGTGGTGGAGTGTGTGTGCTGTGGCGTGTGTACGCCCGCGACGCGTGTGTCCGAGCGCTGTGTCCTCCCCTCCAGAGCCCGGTGGCAGCTCGGGCTGCGTTGCTGTGCTGTGATGCCGCTCGCCCAGGAAGGGCCGCTTTTCCCGAGCAGCCGTCCCAGGCTGATGCAGAAGGGAGGCAGAAGGAAGGACGCAGAGGCTGGAGAGGACCGTCCGCTGGTCCATCCGTCCACTAGCCGGCTGTCCTAGCACAACGCGGGCTGAGGAGGGCGCACCCTGAGTCTGGACCCTGCCTGCGTCGTTTGCCGGCCAGGCGACACCAGACAGGAGCGCGCCGGAGCCTCTGCGTCCTCACCGCCCTGCGGAGAGCCTGGCTCCAGGCCCAGCAGCAGCCCCGTGGGCCACGGCTCCGGCAGGGGCTGCCCCGGACAGCACACGAGAGGGAGGGGTGGCTTGAGGCCGGCCTCCACGAGCCGGGAGGGAAAGCGGAGGCAGGTTCTGAGCACCCTGAGCCCCGTCCCACCGAAGCGCAGTCACCAGAAAGTTCCCACAGAGCTGGACGTGCCTCACAGATGTCTGGGGCCTTAACCTGCTCAGTTTACTCAGGGAACCTCCGGGACCACGCGTCTTACCCCTCCCCTGAAGAAGACCAGGCAGGCGAGGAGCTCAGTCCCTCCCCTGGTGCGTGCACGTGCGGGCACACACACACACACACACACACACGTGCACACACACACACACACACACATACAGTGCCCGTCCAGCACAGCATCCTGGCCCAGCGCTCCTCTGCGGCGACAGCTTTCTCTCCTCGCCTCACCTGGTCGTGTACATTTTCCCTGCGGAGCTGCTCTCTCCCACACAGGCAGGATCTTGACCCGAGTCCTGTTGGCCAACAGCTGAGCAAAATCAGAGCTCCTAAGCCCCAGGGTCAGGGTCAGTGCTCATCATCACCATGTGACAGTAAGTACCAACACACAGTTGTGCGCAGGAGACACGGGCAGGAAGTCGGGTCCACTGCTCACAGGTCTGGGAGCCAACAGGAGCCCAAGTCTGAGACTCTCTGTCTCTCTCCACTTATCGCTCCGTAATTCCAGCACGAAGTGGAAATCCTCAAATACCGTGTCCCCCTCTAGCTTCCCGGCCTCCCGGAGAGAAGCGTCAGCATCGCATCAGGGGCTGGTGGCAGGGAAGGCTTCCTGGGGACCTCCAGTCCCCGACGGGGTGGCTTCCATGACAGCTGCTTCTGGGATTTCAGGATGCTCTTGGGAGGGGGGAAGGGCAGTTTGTTCTAAGTTCTTTGACTCTTTTCTGATTCTTCAAATCCAAGGGTCAACTAAGTCGCCTGCTTCACCCACGCAGAAGCACCGATGGCCCCAGATTCTGCACCTGTGAGTTACCGTCAAATTCCACAAGGACCGCTCGACAGACTGGGCGGTGAAGGCCACGTCAGCAAGTCAGCCTACGCCCAGAGTGGGGCCCTGACGTTCCTCTGCGTGTGTCTCCCTTGCTCCTGGCTCTAGCAGGGTTCTGCCCTCACCCAGCTCTCAAGTTCTGACCTCCTTTCTTCTCCTTATGGCTCCTGGGTTCCTTCCTGTGTTCCTCAGGCACAGTTGCCCTGATCTGTCAGCAGATACGTACCAGCAAGGAGCTGAATATCTACCCTGCCCCAGGCATGCACTCTGTGTGTACCCCGGCATCTGCACGTCCTGCTCAGAAACCACCTAGAATCAGCCTCCCTGGTGATGACCCAGCCAGGTGATCCCCGTTCCCTCTCCAGACTGTGGGCAGGGAGTTAGTCTCGACCTTGTTAGTCCATGGCACTCTTTGGAAACATTTTGATGAAAGTGTAGCTTCCTGTGCACTTAATTTGGCACATAGTTGGAGGGTGTAATTCATGTCTCTCCATTAAAAAAAAAAGAAGAAGAAATGCTTTGTGGTACTTTTTTGTCTCCATATCAGAAGGAATCCCATGTGGTTAAGCATTTCACACACACATTCAGGAGCCGGCAGGTTCTTAGAATGAAAATCCCATTGTAAATCCTTCTAATGAAAAGAACACTCTTGAGGAGACACACGGACCTTTTCGGGGGCACTTAGTTTCTCCTGGCTTCCTGACCAATGTGATCTCCGTCACTAATGATCGTCTTTAAACCTGCTAGAGACAGAGGAGCACTGGACCAGGAGCCCGAATCCCCGGGCCAGCGCCTGCTGTGGGACCTGCTCAGGTTCCTGGGTCTCAGCACCACGCTGGGAAGGGACGGTCCTCAGACTGACTCAGAAGAGGTTGCCAGAGAGAGCTAGAAGCTGGAGGCAGACGTAAAGCATCTGCCGCGGGGATGGATCCGTTCACAAACAAAGGGAAGAAATCCGCCAGTCGGAAGGTGTACAACAAGGTACAAAATCACCACATCCAACGTCAGGACTGATGTGCTGCTTCCGTGTTTGGATGAAATGACGGCTGCACTGTCATTCTTCCTCAGAGACACAGAAAGAGACGCTACGGAGAGAAGGACAGTGAGGAGGCGGGGAAGGTGCCGCTGAGCCCCAGGGAGAAGGAGGGAGAGAGAGCAGTCCGGCAGTGCCTGGCCGCATGTGGGCGAAGCGCGTCCATACGGCAGCTCCTTCCACCCTGGCTTTGAGCCAGCGCCGCGGTTGTTTCTACGTTTACCCAGTAGGATGGAGAACGTGAATCACAGACAGAGTCGCACAGGCAGAGCGGCAAGGCACAGAGCCCCCCGCTGCCGACTGGGCTCCTTCTGTCCCTGGTAATGCTGGTAATGTCCCCAATGCTGCGCGCCCCTCCGCCTCCCCAAGTCTCTGTCCCAGGGAGTTCTCCCTCCCCGGAAAAATGGAGAGTAGCAGAGAAAGCAGAAAAAGATCTTTCTTCCTGGGAGATCACGAAATCATGACCTGGCGAGAGATAAATAGAAGGGGCGTCTATCGTCCCCAGGAAGGTTCTCAGGCTTAACTCAGTTGGTCATAAAGAACCAACTGAAATGGTGGCATAAACCACAAGAGGAACAATATACCTCTTGAGAAGAGACTTAAGGCAGTTGGGTTCAACATGTTTCCTCTGGATATCACCCCTTTTAGCGGAAAAGCTGACACAACCATTGTTTGAGGCGATCGGGGCGAGAGTGAAGGTGACCACGAAGAAGACCCCAGACAGAACACTTGAAGAACGCGGCAAAGGCAAAGACACGAGGCTCCTGCTCGTGCTGGTTCTTAGGGTTCAGTCGGGCTGAAAAGTTCATCTTCAGCAGAAAAGTGAATTTGGTGAGAAGGTTAAGGGTCTGGGCCACCAGAGAGGCGGGAGGGAGGGCCCACGGCATGGGGCCTCCATGGGGGTCTCCGTTAGTTGGCGCTCGCCCAGCCCATGTGGACATCCCATCCCAGAGGGTACTTTCTTCCACAGCGACACACCGGCTCTTCATGAGAGCTCAGAGGGCCACAGACACAGACTCTGCAACCGGGACCTTGTCCAGACTGACCTTCCAGAAGAGAACTCAAGGAGCAGCAGGCCATGCCACACTTACTGGTGTCCCCTTGTTCCCTCTGTCCCCAACCCACAAAAACCTCACCTCCTTCTCCAGCAAAAGTTTAAAGACCTGGGGAGCCTGAGTGGCTCAGTCGGTTAAGCATCTGACTCTTCATCTCAGCTCAGGTCTTGATCATGTGGTCGTGAGTTCAAGCCCCATGTTGGGCTCTACACTGGGTGCGGAGGCAAATTAAAAAAAAAAAAAAATCCTGAGGACCTAATAGAAAGAGTTCTGTTTTCAGGAGATAAGGAAGTGAGGCAAAGGGAAACAGGACCTGCCCACACGATACCATCTTTTCTCCTGAACCAAGCCAAGTTACAGCCATCTCTCGGCAGCAATCTGTGGCCCATCTGGGCTGAGCCCATGAGCACTCCCCAGGGGTGTGGTCCTGACCCTGTTATCCTATTCTAGATCCTAAGGACGCCTCAAGGCCCCACTCAAACACTGTCTCCACTTGAAAGTTAGCAGCCTCTCCCCAAGAAGCAGAAGGGCTCTGATGCTGTGGAGGAATTTCTGAACTCCGCTCCTGCTTTGTAAAGTGAGGGTAGCAATGGGACCCCGCCTCTGGGCCCATGGCACCAAGGACTGAGTGCCACATGGTACAGAGAGACCTCGGTCTGTGTCGGACACGTGCACACTCTCTTTGGAGGTTGCCCTCACTCTTTCCTAGGCGAAGGACCAGCAGCTCCTGCCCAGCCTGCATCCCCATCACACACCACCATGATGGAAACCCCTACAGCTCATGCTGCCTTCGAGGGGTGGGGAGACTCAGCTAATCGCATGTCATTCTCCTCCTCTAGATCAAGTGTGGTTCGTTTTGGGGTGAGAGGTGTTTATACTACCTCAAAAATCTGGTGAAAGCTGGAGACCGTCCCTCTGGAAAAAACGGACCCTGTGATTACCAACTTCTACAGCATCTTATTAACTCAGTCATGTGAACAACACCTTGAGAAAAGTAATATTTGTATTCTGGAGTCTCAAGGGATTTTTGGATCCCAGGCTAAGAAATGTCAGTGTGGGTCAGGCGACCTAAGGGGCTCCTGGAATTTATGGTGTTTTGTGAGGATTACATGAAATCATGCATAGTAAAATACGTTACAAGTTATAAGATTTAAACCATGACTGTCCTCGAGCTTTGCTTTTTCCTCACTGCCTAGCCTCTGTGTGGCTCCTTACACCCACGTGCTCCCGGGTGGGGCGTAGGGCTCATTCGCCGTCCTTAGCCTTGGTCCTGCTTCAGCTCCGACCCACCGGACTTCACAGGCAGCTTCAGCTGATGTCCCGGCTCCTCTAGACGATGATCCTGGTTCCATCATCGGCAACACTGGCCCTGCCACCTCAGGGCACTCCCGGGGGGCTCCCCCTGTGGTCCTCTTAGCCCTACAGCGGATGCTAACAGGTCCACTGCGGCTGAGCACAGAGTCTCACATGAAGTAACTTAGTACTCGTCGGAGACGAGTGTGGCATGGAGTGTGAAGGCCTAGCTCCAGATTCCTGATCACTATGGAAAATCTTGGCAAATGACCTGTATTGAAAATAATACTGTGTCATTAGGATTTGGGAATGTCCGTCTCCGCTGAATGCACTTGACTCCAGGAAGCTCCCTGGCGTCGCATTCGCTCTAGGCAGGACTGCGGATGGGCATTCTCATGCAGTAAGACGAGCCGGTGGAACCTAGCATTGCCTCCGCTTCTCTGCTCCCCGTGCTCCCTAGAGGGGCCCCACTGACAGCAGCATCCTGCAAGAAAGCCTCCCAGGCAAACCCATCAAACCATCCCGCACGTTAGCTGGAGCCTGGAATCCCGTGTTGAATTTCTGATGACATTAGCAAAGCACTCAGGCATCTCTCCATGGAATTACAACCCTATTATGTACAATTGAGTATACATTACTCCTTATTTTCATGTCATTAGCTTGGATAAGGCTATTTCTAAAGCACTGAAGTATGTTAAGAGTTACTTAGGGGCAGAAAAAGCTGAACCAGGAAAGCAAGATGCAAAATAGGATTGACTAGAGCTGTATTTTTAACGACACATTTGTACGTCAAGTCGGGTAATTACACAAATACGAAAAGAGACAAATCGGTTTATTTATTTCTATTTTCACTGTGGTCCGGTCCACGTTGGACCTGGGTCTACCTGTGCAAAACACACGTTACGAGGTTCCTACTCGTGCTGGCAGTTTGTCTCTGCCCCTGTGATGCATCTCTGCACACGTGTTCCTGCCAATGAGAACAAGCCTTGGGCCTGATTGGGAAGCAGGCGGAGTCTTTCCAGATACCTGGAATGTTTTTTTAAAAAATGACCACAGCTGCCAGTTACTAAGTGATTTTGGCATAATGTTTAAAAACTGGACCACGGAGCTAGATGTGCAGCTAAACTATACTCATGAAGGTTTGGATCCTGGCTCTGATGCCCATCATCTGGTCATTTCTTCTCTCTTGACTGTACTTTCTTCGACAAAATGGCCTAAAACTATGTCTGTTGCATGGGGTGTTTTAAGAATTAAATGAAATAGTGTACATGAAGAGCTTAGCTCAGGGAATGGTGCATGGCAGCCCCCTGATTAACACTTGTCATTGTTCGTTACTACTGAATTGACAATTTATACAAGTCATAACCTTATTGAGCCTCAACTTTACTAGCCACAAAATGGGAACAATAATATCTATGTCAGGGTGCCTGGGTGGCTTAGTTGGTTAAGCATCCAACTCTTGATTTCAGCTCAGGTCTTGATCTCAGGGTCATGATATCAAGCCCCATGTCAGGCTCCCGACTGGGCATGGAGTCTGCTTGGAATTCTCTCTCCTTCTCACTCTCTCTCTCTCTCTCTGCCCCTTCCTCTCTCTCTCTCTCTCTCTCAAGTAGATAAAAAAGTAAATCACTTGGAATAATAATAATGTCTATGTCATAGTACCAGAAGGAGCAAGGACTGGTAACGGTGGTTGTTGCTGTTGGTAAGCACTGTGGGTTGAGGGGTAAAGCGAGCTCCTGAATGATGGGAGAATCCAGCCTCATCTTGAAAAGTGATCAGGACGATGGGACTCATCAAAAAGGAGAGCCACACATCAAGGGAACACTTCAGATGTATCTGCTATGATACCATCCCTCCAGGGCAGAAGGGAGTGGAGAACGCCGAATGACAACACGAATGAGACGTCAGTGGCATCATCAAAGAAGCATGGTAGGGTCAAGAGAATTCGAGCAGGTGATGGGGGACTTGATCAACCTGACCCGGGAGGCAGTCACGGTGCACAAGGACAGAGGAAAGGTCACGTGCTCAGGTTTGCGGGGATGGCAGAAGGCAGGCGCTTGGCAGAAGCAAAGTGATCGGTGAGGTTTACTTGAAGTCTTGCAAAGCAAAGCAGGATAAGATGAGGACCACTGTCTTTGTGATTGTCACAGTTCCAGGGCTTCTCGTTTGGTGATATGGGTGGCCCTTCGTTGGTGACAAGTCTTGCCCATGGAATCATCGGTCCATAGGTTGTCCATGTCCTCTCTCCTCCAGCTAGCATGAACTGAGTCACGTGGCTGCAAGGTGGCAGACCAAGGCCATCATGTTGGAGAGCGCCGGCCAGCAGCCGCAGGGGGGCCCATGTGTGTGGTCCCGGAGCACTGCACGAGGCTGAGGTGGGGGAGCCCAGAGTGGTGTGGATGGAGGCAGGGTGCCATGGTCTCCGGGGTGGAATGAAGTTTTGTCCTTTTGTTTCCTAGATGTCTGAAATCAACAACCAGCCCCCCGGGAAGACCCCCCCACGTAGGGGCCAAAATAAAAGACAAGGAACAAAGTCATCGTTGATTTCCATCCTGACTCAGACCTTCTGAACGTTTAGCTACCGCCCTGGACAGTGGGTGGCCTTGAGCAGGACTGGTGACATCTCTGGAAGCCCAGGGCACACTTCCCCGTGGCTCGACTGTCACTCCCCACACAGGGGAGCTGCAGATTTGGGCTGCGTGAGCCCCATCACCAACGTCTTAAGAAATGCCACTCCCTACACATGAGAAAACTGTGTCCTCAGAAAATACCTTTGCAAGGGAACTTTTCTGTTCCCCTCACTGTCCTGCTAGCAGAGAGACAGCCTTAAAAGGTACTCCAAAAAAGAAAAAAAAAAAAAAAGGAAGAAGAAGGAACTATGGAGAAGAGATCATATTATGTTGACACAAGTTTCCACTAAAAATTACCTGGTAATTTACCCTGACAGTTAAGGAACAGTGTCTGTTGACGACTGTCCTATCAAAATGTCCCCTGAGGTTTGTCAGCAAGATTTCAGAGATGAAAACAAGGCTCTCCGTTGGAGTTCCCCATCGGCTCTCAGTTGGATGCCGTGAAACACCCACTTTTACATCCCGTAATTAAATCAGCGAGCCTTTCAGACTATCTCTGTTTCTAAATGACCTGGAATGAGGATCCGTCCAATCTCTGCTCACACGCGGTTTGTGCTGTCACTGTCTGACTGCAGGGATGGTGAGGAAGAAGTACGGTCCACCTGGGGATTGCATTCACCCAGAGAATGCCAACAGGTAGGGAAGTGGGGAGCACAGCCAATATTCTAAATGGGGTCCTCTGCTGCCACAAATCTGCAAGAAGTCAAAGGTTTGGGATTGGCTCTTTGGAGCTCATATTTTTAAAGAATGCTCTCCTACCTCGTTTCCACATGGCGAAAGCATTATCCTCAGGAACAGACTGAGAACTTCGCATGAATTATTAAGGATCCAGGCCAGAAAACTCAGAGGTAATTGCTTCAGTTTGTCAATAGCGACGCAACTTATGACCAGACCAAGAAGATTGGAGATAAAACAAAGAAAAGCAATGAAGGCCATAGACAGAGCTCAGGAAGTAGGTCCAAGAGGAATTATCAAAAGAGCACACCACAGAAGCCCCCCAAGAGCTGGGATGCAGAACCAAGGGCTCTGTAAATCAGGACCCAGAGCAGGAACTGTGAGTCAGAATATGACGACAGGGGTCAGGGGGCCAGCACTGGCTGGGTTCCATGGGCTTCTACGCTTTTGCAGACAGGAAATGCCCTTTGAACAGCACTAGGCACCAGAAAGAAGAGTCACGAGCACCCTATTTAGGGTCAGCTGCCCTCATAAGAAGGATGAGAAGCTTCGGGGTATCAACTGTTGGTTACGGAACACCAACACAAGGCCAACAGGGTGTGACCTCTCTACACTGACCTCCCTTACTGTTCACCTCAGCCACGCACAGCACGTGTGAAACAAGAGATCAGCCAAAGTGAGTGTGCCCAGGAGTGCACACACACACTCCTGCACAGGCGTGTGCACACACACAGAGACACACAATCGTTCACCACAGTGCAGTTCCTCCACACCCAGCCTTGTCTTGCACTTGTGACCTCACCTGGACTTTATACACCCACCTTTGCAGAACAGTTCTCACTGTTAAACCTGTTTTTTTTCTTTTCCAAAACCCATTCCCCAGAGAATGCTTGTCAAGCCCGGGTCAAGAGAACATGTAGGAGATATGCTGACTGTTTCTGCCAGGTCAACACACTAGAGGGTTCTGTGGAGGCTGAAGCGAATCAGCACAATCCCGAAACAAATGGGCTCCATCAGGACGGAGCCGTGCCACGGAGCAAGGGGTAAATGAAAGCTTGTTGCCAGAAAGGCGTGATGGTGCGTTTGCATGCAACTAAGCAGTGGATGCTATCTGGACAAGTGACAAATAGAAAGCAAACTGAGGGTGTTCAAAATCAGGGAAAATCATGCACATCAAGTTTTTAAGTGATTAATCGAAGAATGTTCTTGAAATTTGACATGAGCAGCATAGAGGGACTGGAGATGGAGTGGGCTCAGACACACGAAAGCGAGGTGGTGTCCCCGCTGCCCTCCCTCACTCTTTGAAGATGCGGGTTGGTGGTACTTATCCTTGTGTTGTTCAGTCTAAGGCAGGATAACAAGAGAGATTTTTCAGTATCGGTGCTGAAAGGATGATGACTACGACTGTCCCGTCAGCTCATGTCTCTCCCACGAGTACTGATGATGAGCCGTAGTCCGTGGGCACTGTGGTGGATGGAGGCTGGTGTGGCCCATGACAGGCTCAGACTCTGCCCAGATCCTCACAAGTAGGTCCTTTCAGGGGCGCCAGGTGGACTGAACAGAGGGCCGCGTGTCAGCAGAGGAGACATCCAATTGGGCCGGGGCAGCGTTTGTTAAAGGACATGAAGCATGCCTTCCATGAAAATAATAATCTCTTTGGGGAACAGAATTTTGACAAGGCTGTAGACGAAGGTGCCAGAGGGGAGAAGTGGATCAGAAATGAGCAGGTTAAAGCAAGGGGTGTGAGTGTGTGAGTGTGTGTGTGTGTGTGTGTGTGTGTGTGTGTGTGTGTGTGTGTGTGAGTCTCGCGTAAGTCACTAAGACCTTTGGGCTTCGTTCTGGGTACAATGCAGTTTAAGCAATGGGGCGATAGGCTCCTTTGAGGAACTGATAAAGCCCTCCGATCTTTCCCCCAGGATTGAAAAACAGCATACAGACATTCTTGCCAAAACTTATATGCCATTTCAATGGTTTGCAGTCCCTCTGAGGCCCAGCATGGGTGGTCCCGTTTATAGAAATGTGCAGTAGATGACACGAGCTCAAAAGGGGGCAGGGGCATGGCCTGTCGAGCGGTGAATGTATTTACTCGTAGCTGTGTATAAAATTCCATCGTTGGCACACACTTGTTCATAAATATGATATTTATGTTGCTTCAACATAAAACGAGACTCAAGAATGATCCATTCTTAATCATCTGAAGACAAGATCAAAAAGCTCAATTTTTACTCAGCTTCCTGTGTGCCACAATTACAGCTACACAGATACCATCTTCCCTGAAATGACAAGTTTCCTGTGAATATAAAGCAATGAAAACCCTGTACTGTTCTTAAAACAGCAGTCTATCAGCCACTTACAAACTGGTTTCAGACTACCTCGACCGACTCATCTAAGGTCCTCTGATCTAGCATATCCCAAGGTGAACACAAAAGGCCATACCGTGCCTCACTCTTGGCAGGCCATTAGTCGCCACCATATTGATCTTATTATACCAATTATCAGAACGGGTGTACGGAAGCGGGTACTCCCTAGGCAAATACGCCTGTCTCATTTACAGCTGGGGATTTCAAGAGGAGAACCTCCAAGCACATTTGACGAACAGCTTCGTGCACTGATGTAAATCAAGAGGGCGGGTGGTTCTCTCAATCCAAGAGCAACTTTATTGGCATCTTCTGAAATAGCTGTACTTCTCTGCTTCTACTAGGCAAATTACAAAAGCTGGAAGTCAGCACCTAAGAGGTCAGATTTGACGTGAGCCGTTCATAACATCACAGGGTATGCTGAGGCAGTAAGTCCACAAGGGCAGGGCAAGGTCATCACACAGCCTCTGACTAGGATACACAGGGGTCAGGCAACAGATAAAGACAGAACGCACAAGCCCAGACGTCTCAGGCTCTTTTCCATTTCCATTTCCATTTCCAAAGGGCTTCTGATCACCACCTGGGAAAGCACTTAGGTGTCCAACCTCCTCTCATCTCACTCCATGAGAGGTGCATGGCCCCGGTGCCTCCCAGCTTGGCTCTGGCTTCTCTGGGTCTCTCCTCTAGGTGCCTCTTGAAAGAATCCCACCTTGCACCGACCTGTCTCCTGAGACCACAGGATCCTCCACTGGAGATCGTGCAGGAGGGGCTGGAGGTCAGGGTGTCCTGTGACAGGCAAGTCCCAGCACCCAGAGCTGGGTCAAGAGGAGCCAGAGGCCTCGGGTAAACCCAGAGCCTTCATGCAGGGAGACTGTAGAGCATCAGATCAGGGAAGGGAAATAATGTCCTCGGGAAAAAGAGTTGGAGGAAGGGATAAAGCTCAAACACAAAGCTGGGAATATCCGGAAATAAGATGCAAGATGAGATCCGATGTTAAGAGAAAAGGAAGAGGAATCAATCATTGTGTTGTGAGAAGAGCTGAAATATCTGAATTTTGTTCTTCCTGGAGACAGGCTGCGGGTCCATGGTGTAGATGGCCTGGACCGGGAAAGGGATCGGGATGACTGGACATGTTCCCAGCACGTGACTGTGTGACAAAGCCACGGCTTCATCATCTGTCTGAACGGGGTTAAAATTGTGTGGGCAACTGACACCCTTTACAGTCTCTGTGTGCTTGGACGAGTGGCCTTTTGGAGATGCAACGTTATCAGCTCTGTAAGAAGGTCACCATGTCTATGCTGTGGTTTTACAGGGATCGCTGTGAACGCGTACGGAGCCCCCTCCTGTAGTATCTGGTGACTTGTGGTGTCGTTGATGTTGTCCGAAAGCTTCCAGGACCAGACTTAGCCTGTTCTCCAAATGCCCCTCCACCCGGTTCCCTCGCAGGGGCGGCGTGCTCAGCTATACAGCCCAGTACCCAGGACTTCTTGGTAGACTCCCCATCACGAGTAGCCCTGTTGCTCCATAAGTAAACTTGTCCTCCCGGGCTTTCTGATGGTTCAGAAAACCACTTTTTCCTATTCAAGGAACTCAGAGGACTCTCCATTTTTTGACTTTGTACACTAGAGTTCTCCGTAGGCACAGCCCTCCCCCACCCTCCCCATGCTGTCAGTGTGGACAATGCAACACCACTGGAGGCAAAGGGGAGTTTTGTCTAGTAATGGGGGAAAGAGGGAGGAGTTTGGGTGGGTCTGGGGGCTGGGATAAGAGAAGGTGGTCTAGAGGGTTGCTCAGTTCCCCGTTGCAGTCAGAGTTAGAGCCAGTGAGCATCATTACTAGGAACTCTGAGTCTGGACAGAAGTGCCTGGAGCAGAAGTGACGCTGGGCTGGGGAAGTGGTTGTGCTGTCGCCTTTGCCTGGATTCCAGCAGCTAGATGGCTTGTGGGGCGCCAACACTGGGCTTCTTCTGATGGGTACTGGATCCTGAGGCTGCAGACCCCTCCTTCAAACAGCTCCGTGGACAGATACGGACCGTGTGAGGCAGGCAGGTGACCCTTCCTGGGTGGCTCTTTCTTCTCACCTTCCATCTCATTCCGTCCACTAGCTCCTCTGATGCTCTCTAGCAGCTGGAGCCGCTTGCTTTAGCAATAGTTGGGACGCACTGGGGAGCTGTGGTTGCAGGCCCAGACCGATGTTGCCGAAAAGTCCAGGAACACTTGTGAGGAAGAGGAGGAAGAGAATATGATGTTTCCTTGCCAGGAAAGAGTGCCCGAGTCCACTCGTCATTCCTGGGTTCGGAAAAACGTA
Source organism: Meles meles (assembly GCF_922984935.1). Lineage (NCBI taxonomy): Eukaryota > Metazoa > Chordata > Mammalia > Carnivora > Mustelidae > Meles > Meles meles. The sequence goes on from NC_060080.1 coordinate 4,399,969, forward strand.
GGCATGGCTGGTTCTCAGACTGAACCTGACCCAGTATTCACATTGTGTTATTGCTCGAAGGAGGCCTCAGACCATCCAGTATAGGACTGTCCATCCGCATCCCCATAGAACTATGCACCTCTGAGGGAAACAGGCACGAGTGCAGAGATGGGTGCCTGATGACACGATTCAGCTGCCGTCCCTGTCCCACTGTCTCCGGGAGGCCATGGGGGCCTCCAACAATGCACAATCAGTATCTGTCAGAAACCTTAATAGATTTCTTCATCTACTTGCACAGCACATTATGTCTAGGCTGTGGAAAAGCATGAGGAATTTACTTTTAAATATGCAATATTCTTGGGAGCCTGGGGGGCTCAGTCATTAAGCCTCTGCCTTCGGCTCAGGTCATGATCTCAGAAATGTCCCCAATCCAGTCATCAATTAAAAAAAAACAAAAGGAAGAAAAGAAGAAGAAGAAGAAAGCTGAGCCTCCTTTGATTTTGACTTAGTCATCCTCTGATTCCTTCCTTCTAATTCTAGAAAGTCCGAAAAAGGGAAACCCACGAACACCAAGGGCGTGAGGCCCACGTGGAGAGCTGGCGGACCAGCGGAGGCGGCCCCGGGGCCAGTGTGCCCAGACGGTGGGCTGCCCTGCCTCGTGGGCCTTCGTCCTGGTGACGGCAGTTTGGCTGCCCGAGGCCCCCCTGCTGCTGGCTAGAGCTCGTCCCTGCAGGGGCAGCGCAGCCCGGTAGGGGAGGTGACCGCGGGCCGGAGCGCGGGGATGCCCTCCCTGGGGCCTGAAGGGCCTGAATGGTGGCAGGAGAGGGACCACGGGGAGGCAGCCCTGTCGCAGGGACCTGTGTCCCCCCCTGCAGGAGTTGAGTATGGGATGGGAATTAGAAGATCCCTAAAAACAAAAAGCAAAACAAAACAAAACAAAAAACAGAAGGAGGAAACCACACCCCTCTGATGGACACAAGCCCTGTGAGCAGAAAGGATAGAAGATCTTGAAATGGAAAAAAAGCAGAATCCTGAAACTTGAAGAATCAACAAGTCAAAAACGCGCCATGCCGTATCTAGTTAACCATTAGGCTGGTCAGGATTCAAAGGGAAAAGGAAGAAACTGGTTTAAGAGCAGGACCTGAGAACCGCCCAGATGGGGTTAGAAGGCGAGGCGGCCGGTGAGATCAAATTAACGTTACCAAGACAGCCGAGAGGATGGACCGCCAGGCCTCCAGCGCCTGTCATTTGTCCCCACATGCAGGAAACCTCCTTGTCACTCTCCATTTACCTGAGACGCCACATGGGGGGACGTCATGAACGGGGATTTCCAGCAACGCAATGCCCTATGTTCTTCAGCGATCCTTTCACGTGCTGGAAACCTAATTAATTCAAAATCCATCTTGTCTGGTCCCTTGTGTTCTGAATTAATGAGATTTTCATGCAGTCTGTCTGGGTAAAAGCTTCATGTTCCTTCATTTTCTCAGATGTTCGGAGCCCAGAGGGCCTCCCACGAGTGGTCCTGTCACCATGGCCATTTATGGGTGATTTCCCCAAGTCTGGGAGTTGAGGGCAGAGGACCAGGGAGGCCGCTGGTCACACCATTTTCCATGGGTCCTCCTGCTCTCTGAGTCACTCTGAGCCTCCTCCCTCACCTGGCATTTCTGGGCGGGGTTCTACCCCCCCGCTGGAGAGCAGGAAGAGGAGGCTTGCCAGTGGCCCTGTGCTGGCCTGGTGCAGCCACGACGGCTCACACTGGGTGTCCGGGACCCACCCACAGACCCCAAGGCTCCACGTCCTCCCACCTCGTTCAGGACACGGCATTCCACTACTGCCAAAGGGCTGGTTCCCAGCCCCGGATGCAGAGCAAGTATGGGGGTGCCCCTGGAACCGGCAGCAAAAAGCACGCGCACGATTGCTTCTCCCCGTGGGGTGCGTGCCGAAAGAGGAACACGTGGTGTGCAACTACCTGACTCACTCAACTCCACCCACACGCTCTCATGACCACCCGCACCGTGTCCACTTCCTGGACTGGCTTTCTACTCCTTCCCCCTCCTCGTACGAAAAACAAGGGTGTTCTTTCTCTGTGAGCGTGTCCTAACTTCTCAGTGGAAAGTTTTCCTGACTCTTCCCCCGTCGTCCGTCCTCTTCTACTGCAGATTGCTCCCCCTTCCAGTATTCCCGCTGCGTCTGTGTCTGTCTTCAAGCTGGACTATGAGCACCGTGAGGCAAGGCCTGTCTCGTTCTCATCTTTTTATCCCCTCGTGGGGCTCAGCCTACAGGAGGCACAAATACAGGGCACAGGACGGACGGTCATGGGCCGGGACACCCATGCAGAATGCCCAGGACCAAAGAGGAGCAGCTGACATCGGGACGGCCACCAGAGGTGGGGACCCAAGGTGGGCATCGCCCAGGGAAAGAGAGGGCCAGATGCCCGGTGCTCCCTCCTGAGGGTGTGGCCAGGCTATGCCTCTTTGTTACTGCAGGAGGCCATTGAAATGATTGTGTGCTCGTCCACTCCTTCAACAGACCTGAGCACTTCCGAGAAACAGGCTTGGGCCAGCTGCTGGGGACAGGGGAGGTGGGGCACTCAGGGTCCTGGGAAAGCCACAGCTCTAAGAAGAGTGCAGGGGTGCAGAGACAGAGCAGCAAGGTCTGTCTTGGGGGTGTAGAGGAGAGACCCCAAACCCTGCCTGAAGGAGCCAGGAAGGCTTCCCAGAGGAGAAGATCCTAAGCACACAGGGAGGTCCGCCATGTCAGTGCAGGGCAGGGCCAGGAGGGCACCGACGGAGGAAGGCACTCCCAGAGCTACAAGGGCAAGGGTCTGACACCACAGCAAGCCCACACCGGTTGAAGGACCATCGTCAAGGAAGACCATACACACCAACATTAACCCCCTACCTGTAGCGAGGGAGTGTGTGTCTGCACACACCACACGCGGTGATGTGTGGGTAACTGGTTAACAGCTGGCTGGGGGGTGGGGGGGGCGGTGGCACACTCATTTGTCAAATTTGCCAATCCCTCTGGTGGACAGGGTCCATCTTCAAGTCAAGAGTTGAGAAGAGATGAGCCCCAGGAGGCAGGTGCCTTTGCGAGTGGGAGGCGTGCAGCGAGGTGGGTATGAGCCGTTGTGGTTCTTTCTTAAAGGTGTCTCCTTCCGTAGGACTTACCAACTTCCTTCACGTGTGAGCCAACGGTTCCTGCATGGAATTGTTTCCAGTTCCCTGTTTCTCTTTCTTCCTAGTGGATTAGAATTCAGAAACGCTCGTAGGGCAGTCATAATGCAGGATGCTTCTCACTGGGACGCTGTTCCTCTCCTCTACAGTCCTCTTTCCTACACCAAATTCAGCTTTGATTTGAGCTACTCCCTTGTGTTCCGTCCAAATTCTTCGACTTAGCTTTTATCGAGAGAGCTCAGGGTTTTTGTTTACACAAGAGGATTCAATATCTTTCCCTCCTAAAATCCCCTGAAAATGACAATAAAGAGATAAAAGTAAAAAGTAAAGACTCAACGGGCAAGGAGGATGGGAGGGAAGACACAGGAAGAGTGGTCAGGGGAGTGCAGTGCTGGGGACCACGCGCCGTGGCAGCCCTGACTCAGCAGACCAGGGACCGGAGCCCCGGGAGTGCTGGACCCAGAAGGGCACGACTAGGGCCAGGCAAGGCTGGGCGGACAGGAAGCCCCCGTGGACACTAGAAGCAGGCTGTGAGGTAGAAATTTATAGAAGCAGCAATTAGGGAGCTGCCCTGCCCCCGCCTCACAGAAGACTAGGGAGTCAGTTCTGAACATGTGGGACCAAAAGACCCTGGATCCAGGACACCAGCTGTCCCCAGCTGGACCCCAAGACCTGACCTCTACTGCTCACGTGCTCGTACCCACTGGCTTTTGTCCCATATTTTACCTAAGCTCTTCTTTCCAACTTATCTCAACTCAGGCAAAAAGGACCCAATGGGCATAACATCCATGATGGAAACAGAAATCACCCCTCGGCCAGTAAGGATTGCCTGGACACAGCGCTCAGGCCATCCCAGACCACCCAGACTAGTCGGAGCTTAAGCCCTGACTCATGCCTGTGCAGATGGACCAGAGAGTGGCCAAGTCTTGCCTTTACATCATTAAAAGACTAAAATCTCTGCCCAGGAGGACTGTGAGCCTCATTTACATAACATACAATGTATGGGCAGGTGTGTTTCCCTAGGGTGCATGCATGACCTTCCGCTCACCTCTACATATGACGGCAAGCTTCCCCACCTAAACACTCATCCCAAACCTAAGTAAGAGGAACCCATTCACCCTTGCTCAGGGAGTCATGGCTTTGGAAGTTCCTCCCAGGGATCTCCTTGTTTGCTGCAAAGAAACATTGTGTTTGTGGAACAACTTACCTGGTGTGGTTTCTATGTGTCGCTCACCACGGAGCGACCGCATGTAGGTTCCATCACACAGCCACACTGAGGAGAGCATGCTACTCACAAAATGAGGGAATTAAGTGAAAGTGAGCCCCCGGAACAAGGAGGCTCCCTGCCACCTGGTTCCTTGCCTCTGGGAAACTCTTCTACGAATGAGACAGCAAGGTTCCTGCCCAATCTGCATCAGCAACACCTAAGAACCCCACTCCACACACACACACGCACACACACAATTACACACACAGCCCTCACACGCACAGACATCCTGAGAGCTGCCCATCTGCTCGTTTCGTCTGACACTCACACATTGTTCGACATACAAGGGGCAGCCCCACTGGACGAAAGCCTGCCTCTGCCATGAAAGAGAGGAAAGAAGGGAGGGCTGCAGGGAGGGAGAGTAGGAGGGAGGGAAGAAGAAAGGAAAACACTTGTTTCCTGGGACTATTACAGCCAAGTACTTGTCCCTTAAAACCACAGAGATTCATTTTCTCATTGTTGTGGGGTCCACAGTCCCAAGTCAAGACCACACGCACCCCGAAGCCTGGAGGGGAGGACCCGTTCCTTGACTCTAGCTCCCGGAGGCCCCGGAGCTCACTGGCTATTGGCTGGCTCGCTCAGTCTCTGCCCCCGTCCCCACCTGGGCTTCAGCCCATCTCTCCATGCAGTTCCAAGGATGTTATTGCTGGATTTAGGGCCGCACAGGTAATCCAGGATGACCTCGTCCTGAGATCCCTAACTTAACAACATCCGCATGAACCCTCTTTCCACATCAAGTCATAGGGTCCAAGTGTCGGGATGCGGACATATTTATTTTAGGGCCACCATTGATCCCCCTGTAGAAGGAAAGATGGGAAGAGGGAAAGAAAGGAATGCTAACAAAAAAAGAATATAAACCAAGAGAAAGCCAAAAACAAGTAAAAAAGCTCTAACTTGCCTGTGATAAGAAAGATACTGCAGACATGACCTCCATGAGATAAGAACGGAAGAGGATCGCAGGGCGGGTGCGTCTCTGTTTTCAGCAGTACTGCTCCCGACAGCCGAAGGCGGGAGGAACCCAGCCGACCCTCAGGGGACGAGCGGATCAACAAAACGCCACCCACACAGACAACGGAATCCTGCTCAGCTTCGAAAAGGAAGAAGGACATTCTGACACATGCAACAGCAGGGACGACCCTTGAGGACATCCTCTAAGTGAAATAATCCAGTCACAAAGGACAAACAGCGTGTGGTTCCACTTAGATGCGGTGTCTAGGTCAAATACAGAAAGAATAGAGAAAGCAATTTCTGGGGCACCTGCGTGACTCGGTTAAGCTTCGGGACTCTTGATTTCGGCTCAGGTCGTGATCTCAGGTTGAGGGATAAAGTCCCGTGTCAGGCTCCATGCTTAGCAAGGAGTCGGCTTCAGGATTCTCTCCATCCCTCTCCCTCTGCCCCTCCCCTTGCTCTCACACACATGCACTCTTTCTAAATAAATAAATAAAATCTAGGAAGGAAGGAAGGGGAAAATTCCCAGTGCTAGGAGAGAGACAAATGGTAGGGGAGGCACATGGGGACCGAGGTTCAGTTTTGCAAGATGAAAAGACCTTGGGGACTGTGTTGGATGCACAGCAACGGGAATATACTTACCACGACTGGACTAAACATTGAGAAACCATCACGATAGTAAATTTTATGTGACGCATATTTTACCACAATTAACTTCTTTTACTTTCATAAAAGGCAAGGCATTCAGATAATACAGAGTTTAGATACTGAAAATACGAAATGTGAAATAGAAAACTTCTCAGAAACACATAAATCATTTGCTTTCATAGTTAGCTCTAGAACCCACACTGTGCGGCACCACACTGTCTCAGCTAGGCTGGGTCCCGGGGCCTGCAGAAAGAGAACTGGAAAACTCAACGTGTGGAATTTGCAACACAGAAGATATACGCTGGTGTGGAAGCCTGACAGTGGGCCTGGAAGTGAGTTCTCAAGTCATCAGAGAGATCCTGAGAAGGAGCCAAGCACACACCCTTTCAGCTTCCAATATCTCTTTCAATGTCTCCGTCTTCACTTGAGACTCATCAGACCAGGTGTCTGAATTTTAGTGCAAAAACCATGGTCTCAGCATGGAGAGGGACAGAGGGAGAGAAGTTTCCAGAGGTCAAATGGACTTCAGAAGCATTAAGCTCAGTAGGCTGACTTTCCAGAAAAGGATATACCAGACCAGACCGGAAGTGGTGTGCCCCCCAAACCGGCAGGAAAGGAAGGCTGTGGCTGAACTGACACCCTGGGGTGGCCAGCACCTGCTTCTGACTCCTGCCCCATTCGGAAATGTTTCCCAAAAAGGCTGGAAATTTGGTGGAAAAAAAAAAACAGAAAACTTAAGGATTTGAAAGTAGAAAACTGACATTTGGGACTTAAATAGTTCTTTTAATGTTTCTCCAAACTTGTACTCTGACGTTTCCACAAGCCCGGGGAAGTGACATGCTGACTCCACGTGTCATGTGCGCGGTGGGCTCCATCTGCCTAGGGAGGACAGGACACCGTGTGCCGCTGTGGTCGGCATGCCCCCCGCATGGGCGTGCAAACCAGCAGAGCCTGGGCTGGCCGGCACAATGTCACAGCTCCCTCCCACAGAGCACACCTTTCAGGTACGTCAGGTCAGGAGGGCGCTTTCTAATCATTCACAGAGCAAATTTGGAAGGCGGTATGGTTAGCTTTAGGAATCCAGAGCTACGCTGAAGGCCCTTCTGACTGATCTGACAATTGACGTTCGGACAGGGGAAGCAATTTGTTAATTTCCCACCAGCTCAAAAAAGGCAGAAATGAGATTCCTTGCAGATCTTTCAGAATTCCTCTCCCTCTCTCTCTCTCTCTCTCTCTCTCTCTCTCTCACTCGCTTGCTCTCCCTCTCTCTCCCATTTGTGCTTCTCCTGCAAAGCCCAGCTCTTTCCTGCTATGGGTTTCAGCCTGGCCCCAGGGTGATGAAAATTCACAGGAACATCCACACTTCTTATGCAGTTTTACTACGATTGGCATGGAAACCTCAGACCCCTGCAGTGCTGGCAAATTACAGCTCAGGAGACTATAGATCAGAGAGACAGACAGAGATAGCGAGACGGAGCGAGAGACACAGAGAAAGAGAGAAATGAATTCACTGATACTTCGGGTTTTTGAGAAAGAAAGTAAACAGTACCTCTTTGTGCAAAAGTCCCATGTCCCCTCGACGCATCGAGATGTCATCTGGTCCTTCCCCTGCTGAGGGTCTTGGCCCGCCCTTCCTGGACTTGGCTGCCCCCTGAGCCGGGAACGCTGCCCCCGGCTGCCATTGGCGCCACCCGAAGTGGGCCAGCTGGGGCAGGCAGGCGCTCCACATGTCCTCAGCCCCTGCCAGCCCTGGAAGCGGCACATGGGGCACAGATGCCCTCTGCTGCACCCTCTGCTCCGTCAGCTCTTGTCACAGAGGATGGGCCACCTGCCCCTCAAGTCTTTGTTCATTTGCTCCTGGTATGTGCCAAGACTAACCTGGGTCACTTCCCATTATGGATGCCTTGCCCTGCACGTCTGTGTTGTCCCCGGCTGGTGAGCAGGGCCTGGAAAGCCGTGGCAGGCCGTGTGCCCTGTGTTGGTCACACCGGCCTCTATCAGAGACAGGAAGAAGGGGTGAGATCTCAGAATGCCTTTGCTGGAGGTGCCCGGGGAGCCTCACTTCCTGTGGTTAGAATACTGGTCACCGTGGAAACCACAGCTATGAAACCGGTAACGAAGAGAGCCGTGGGCTGGAGGGGAGCAGAGGACTCAGACCCCTTCTCTCTCCTTAGGATGCTCTCCAGCCGCCCCCACAAAGCAGAGAATGCAGCCACAGATCTAACCAAGCCTCTTGATTCCACTCATGAGGACACAGACCCATGAGGAAGACAGGCTAGCCCAGGAGACTCACACTGACTCTAGGCAGAGGAAAGCCTCTCCATGGGAGTCTGGACACTGGTCTTTCAGCCACCCTCCCTCATCCGGACGAGATTCAGTGCAAAGTGGCTACTCACTAGGTCACCTACTGCCCACTTGGGCATGTCTTTCAGGTCACCTTCCTCTCCTTAACCTTGCTCTCCTCTCCACCAAGCTACTTTTTAGTGTGTGTAAATTTACATTTAGATGGAGAACATGGTCCATTTGCTAAGGTACATTTCGGTAAGTGACAAATTCCAGAATGGCCGCGCATTAGTTACAACCAATTAGGAGGAAATTATCACTGTAAAGTGCTCCTACCCACCACACTGGGACAGAAGCCAACATGGAGCATTTACTAAGTCTTACCTCATCGGGTCTGCAGACAGTGGAGAGGTTCAAATCTAATTCAATAAAAGAGTTGATGTAAAGACTGAGTCTGTAGGACTATAAATTCCAGTTAGTGGACCAGAAAGAGGTGACTTCATAGAGCCGTACCTCGTTCACCTCCTCTCTCCACCATTACCAACACAGCAGATGTTGGAAGATCTTGCTGTTTGAAGATACAGTAACATGTGTTCAAGTCCAGGCTATTCCACTTGAAAGATGTGTGAGCTGGGGATCGTTCACTCTCTTGCAAGCACAATAGAGACAATTATACACATGTACCTTGTTGGACTTCAAGTGGGTAAAACGGGCAGAGACTCTACCCAGCACATAGCAACTGTTCAATCAATGGCAGCCCCATCCCATGTTAGCATTTCCTACACAGCAGTGGTACCTCTTAATACTTGTTAAAGCAAATATGGGGGCACCTGTGTGGCTCAGTGGGTTAAGCCTCTGCCTTCAGCTCAGGTCATGATCTCAGAGTCCTGGGATGGAGCCCCACATCGGGCTCTCTGCTGAGCAGGGAGCCTGCTTCCCCCTCTCTCTCTCTCTCTGCCTGCCTTTCTGCCTACTTGTGATCTCTGTCTGTTAAATAAAAATAAAAATATTTTAAAAAAAGCAAATATGCACCACGGTCCTAATAAATGGAGTATTTATTGCCATGCATATGCCAAACACTGAGTACATCTTAAGAAGATTTCAAAGAAGTGTAGAATGTAGCACTTCCCATCAAAATAATTTACAAGATATGTGATGAAAAGGATAAACACATATTCCAACACCAGAATAATTTCAAATGGATCAAAAAATAAAAGTAAGATAATCACAAAGCAAAAGAAAATTAGGACACAGAAAAAAAATTTTTTTTTCTAATTTACCTTGGAGTTGGGAAAACCTTTCAAAGCTAAACAAGAAAGGCAGAGACACAATGATGTTTGTAGCAGTTTTTTTTCATAATTGCCAAAACTTGGAGGCAACCAAGTAAGTGAGCAGATAAAAAAAAAACAAAAACAAAACCTTGACCCATCCAGACAACAGTATATTATTAAGCACTAAAAAGCAATGAGCTACAAGCCATGAAAAGGCATGGAGGAGACTCAAATGTGTATTACTGAGCAAAAGAGGCCAATCTGAAAAGGCTACACACTGTATGATTCCAACTCTATGACATTCTGGAAAAGGTAACGCGGTGAAGACAGTAAACAGATCAGAAATTGCCAGGACTTGGGATCGGGGGATTGGAAGGTGAATAGACAGAGCACAGACACATTTTAGGACAGTGAAACTATTGTGTATGATACTACAGTGATAGACATGAATCACTAAACATGTGTCTAAACCCACAGAATGTACGATGCAGGGAGTGAACCCTAATGCAAGTTACAGACCCCGGGTCAATGATTATGTGTCACTGGAGGTTCAATGACTGTGACAAATGTCCCACCCTGGCTGTCAATGTTGACAGTGGGCAAGGTGGGCATGAGTGGAGATAGGGCTCCATAGAAGATCTCTGTACCTTCTTCCCAATTTTGCTGTGAACCAGAAACTATTTTAAAATCAAGTTATAGTACAAAGGTGTTATCATCAAGACAGTATGGTACTGGCACAAAAACAGACACACAGATCAATAGAACAGAACAGAGAGCCCAGAAATGGACCCTCAACTCTATGGTCAACTAATTTTTGACAAAGCAGGAAAAAATATCCAGTTGGCGGGGGGAGGGGGGAACAGTCTCTTCAATAAATGGTGTTGAGAAAATTGGACAGATATATACAGAAGAATAAAACTAGACCATTCTCTTACACCGTACACAAAGATAAACTAAAAATGGATGAACGACCTCAAAGTGAGACAGGAATCCATCAAAATCCTAGAGGAGAACATAAGCAGCAACCTCTTCAACATCGGGCATAGCAAATTCTTTCAAGACGCTTCTCCAAAGGCAAAGGAAACAAAAGTGAAAATGAACTTTTGGGACTTCATCAAGATAAAAAATCTTCTGCTCAGCAAAGGAAACAGCAAAACAAAGAGGCAACCCATGGAATGGGAGAAGATATTCGCAAATGACAGTACAGACAAAGGGCTGATATCCAAGATCTATAAAGAACTTCTCAAACTCAACACACACAAAACAGATAATCATGTCAAAAAATGGGCAGAAGACAGGAACAGACACTTCTCCGAAGAAGACATACAAATGGCTAACAGACACATGAAAAAATGCTCATCATCATGAGCCATCAGGGAGATTCGTATCAAACCACATTGAGATACCACCTACACCAGTTAGAATGGCCAAAATTAACAAGACAGTAAACAACAAGTGTTGGAGAGGATGTGGAGAAAGGGAAACCCTCTTACACTGTTGGTGGGAATGCAAGTTGGTGCAGCCACTTTGGAAAACAGTGTGGAAATTCCTCAAATTAAAAATAGAGTTACCCTATCATCTAGCAATTGCACTACTATCCTAGAGATACAGATTTATAGTGAAAAGAAGGGCAATATGTACCCCAATGTTCATAGCAGCAATGGCCACAGTCGCCAAACTGTGGAAAGAACCAAGATGCCCTTCAACAGACGAATGAATAGAGAAGATGTGGTGTATATATATAATGGATTATTACTCAGCCATCAAAACGGATGAATACCCAACTTTTGCATCAAATGGACAGGACTGGAAGAGATTATGCTGAGTGAAATAAGTCAAGCAGAGAGAGTCAATTATCATATGGTTTCACTTCTTTGTGGAACATAAGGAATAGCATGGAGGACATTAGGAGAAGGAAGGGAAAAAAGAAGGGGGAGAAATTGGAAGGGGAGATGAACCATGAGAGACTATGGACTCTGGGAAACAAACTGAGGGTTTTAGAGAGGAGAAGATGGGGGTTGAGTAAGCCTGGTGATGGGTATCAAGGAGGGCACGTACTGCACGGAGCACTGGGTGTTATACACAAACAAGGAATCATGGAACACCACATCAAAAACTAATGATGTACTGTATGGTGACTAACATAACATAATAAAAAATAATAATAAAATAAAATATGTATTTACAAAAAAAAGAAAAGAAAAAACTATTAAGGAAAATATTTCAATACATCTAAAAAATGTAATACTTCTTCACAAAAAAATAACATAAAACCAAACTTTACAATACATATGACATAGAATTAATAACTAACTATATAAAGAAATCACACAGGGCAATATTGTAAAGGGACAGAGCCCCAACAGAATGCTTCGGCAATGTAAATGAACCCACAGAGAAAGCAAGACAAAAGACTTCGAAACATAAACTGATTTTCAGCTTCATTTTTATTTTAAAAATACAAGTTAAGGGTGCCAGGGTGGCTCAGTCAGTTAAGCATCTGCCTTCAGCTCAGGTCATGATCTCAGGGTCCAGGAATGGAGCCCCATGTTGGGCTCTTTGCTCAGTGGGGAGTCTGCTTCTCCCTCTCCCTCTATGTCAAATAAATAAATAAAATATGTTTTTAAAAGATACATGTTAAAACAATGCAATAGGATTGCTCGCCTCTACAGCTTGCAAAAATTGAAATGGGGAATATTATACATTGTTGGTGTGACTAAATTGGTACAAATTTTTGGATGCCCAATACACCAATTTTGAACAAACGAAAAATGGATAAAATAAATATATTATCTGACTCGGTGCCTACTTCGTTATGCATTTATTCTACAGATATACTTACAGAAATACACAAATACATTTAAGTATTTTAAGTATACACATACACTCACTCACATAGGTATACACATGCACACCGCGGTGTGCGTTTGGTGCATTGATTACTATAGCTAATAGCTGAAACAACGGTCAGTCAGTCAAGAATCTGCTAAACACAAAGAATAAAAAGAGACAAACAAGCAAACAAACAAACAAACAAACAAAAAACGGACTCTTAACCACAAAGAACACACTGAGGGTGGCCAGAGGGGAGATGGGTGGGGGATGGGTGAACTTGGCGATGGGATGAAGGAGGCACCGTCAGGGATGAGCACTGGGTAATGTACAGAATTAGTCAACTGCTGTATTGTACACCTGACGTTAATACAACACTGGGTGCTAATTATACCAGAATTTAAAAAGTAAAACATTTAAAAAAAAAAGTAAAACACTTTTTAAAAAGAATCTGTTAAGGGTGCCTGGGTGGCTCATTTGTTAAGCTTCTGCCTTCAGCTTAGGTCATGATCTCAGGGTCCTGGGATCGAGCCCCGCATCTGGATCCCTGCTCAGAAGGAAGCCTGCTTCCCCCTCTCCCACTCCCCCTGCTTGTGTTCCCTCTCTCGCTGTGTGTCTCTCTGTCAAATAAATAAATAAAATCTTTAAAAAAAAAAGGAATCCATTAAATAAATTAGGATTGCCATATACAAGGGAAACACTATACAGATGTGAAAATGAATTCAGTAGAAACCCGTGTTCTGCTGTGAAAAATTCCAAGTTGTATTTTAAGTGAGAACCAAAGTAGAAAACATGTGCATGAGGCTACCGTGTGTTTTAACAAACAGAAAACAAAAGACAGATCCAGGCATAGTCATCTAATGCGTATAAAAAGCAAAGAGGTCCTGTGAGAGCTCCTGAGTGGCGAGGCCACGTTCAGAAACCGGGGCGGTTGGAGGGGTCGGGAGAGCGGGGTCACCGGCAGGAGGCTAGCGTCCGCTTAGATGCTGGGAAGGCAGCGGGGGACCTGGGAGTGACAGACACAGGTCATCTTGCATCGGGGCAGAGGGACAGCACCGGGAAGGCCCACAGGGGGAAGCATCCCAGTCTCGGGGAGCCCCAGGAAGGAGGGGACACGCACCCCACGGACCTGAGACGACAGAGGATCTCCGTTAGCTTCCCTCCGGCGACGAAGGCCAGCGGCCCCGGGGAAACGCACGTCTGCGGCAACAGTTAAAGGAATAAGATGTGCTTTTGCCTGAAAGAAGAACCCCAGAACCCCAAGAACTGCCTCCAGAGAGGGGGTCCCGGGGCCCTGTGTGCGTCTCAGGAGAACTGAAGGGGGAGAGGCAGGGAAAGGGCCAGAGCCTGAGCAGTTCCTCACAGGGGCCCCCGCCTCTTGCGGGGAGGAGGTTCCAGCTTCGAGGGGAGGGGAGTGGGCGGACGGGTGAGCAGGTGGGGAGGGGCGCTTACAGCTGCTTCTCCACCTGCGCCCCTGTGATCCTGAGACCCCTGGGGGCTCGTGACTCCATTTGGGGTCATCTGTAGCGGTGGCCGGAGGCCGGCGGACAGTAAGAGCCCTCGCCGGCCACCGCCTCGCCCCCAGGAGCACCTGCGGACCCCCAGGAGTTTAGCGATAACAAATCCCAGAGTTGGCTGGGGGCCGGCCCCTGTGCCTGAGGCCTCCCCAGGCTGACCAGCTCGGTGGACGTTTCCGGCAGGAAATCTGCCCGAAGTGAAGGCGGAATGAGAGACAGGCGTGTGCGGCTTGATTTAAAGGGTTAGAACAGGAGTTTTCCATGCTGGCCGAAGCCTCACCTCATAAAATCATACTCATCAGACGGGAGGGACGGGGAGCTTACGCTCCTGCACCCGGAGGCCCAGCGTAGAATTTGAAAGCCGAGCTAAGGAGCCAGACCGCTGGGAGTGGAATTCCTGCCGGCCGGCCGGGCACTGGCCTGTGGCCTCCAGCGAGCTACGAGCTACGGAGCCTCCCGTGTCTTCTTTATTCATCAGCAGAATGCGGCTGACGGTGCCCCTGCCTCCCAGGCTGTCTGGGAAACGAAGGAGTTAATGTCTCCAAGGTGCTCAGAGCCGCCTTTCTGCAGCAGGACTGAAGAGCTGCAGAAACGCCCTCACCTAAAATCCAGCCCCTGCCTCACGGGTGAGAGAAAGTACACTAGAGCCCTCCGATGATTTCCCCGAATTTAGTCCTCGAGTTAATGACCCTCCTGGACCTGAACCCCGCTCGCCAGAGGCTCCACCCACCACCAGCGTGTCCCTGGGGGCAAAGAGGGACCCCCCCCCCCCCCCCCCCCCCGCCAGCAGCTGCAGACTCAGAAACCCCCCTGCTGCCCCACCCCCACAGCCTGACCAGGGCTGATGTCCCTTTCTTAAGGGGTCTAGCCAGACCTCACAGGAAAAGCTACCTGGGTCTCTAGAATTCCAGCACGTCCCATCTTACTCAATACCACCTGACTTTCCATTTCCTCCTGAAAGAAGAAAAAAGAGAGTGAGAGAGAGAGAGAGAGAGAGAGAGAGAGAATGAGGGCAGGAAGGAGGGAGGGAGGGAGCAGCGAGGGAGGGAAGGGACTTCTCTGCTCAGCTACTGTACAGCCTTGCTGGGACAAGAAGAGAACAATGCATCTCCAGGGTTGGGGAGGCTGCATAAATGTCAGGAAGAAAAAAGTGGTTCCTCTCATGCTGACTCCCAGGGAGCACTTATGAGTCCTATTAATCAAAACGGCGGGTGTGACTCTGTGACATTTGACTGCCTGCAGATAATTCATGGGTGTGGACCCGGAGGACCTGAGGTCTTCTGGGAAACACGGCAGACGTGTGTGGCATCTGCTGGGAAGACTTGAATCGCCGGGAAAGACTACGTGACGCCAACAGCAGGCTGGACTCAGGTCTTCAAGGGAAGACGGGACACGGATTCACACCACAAACACCCCCCAGCCGGCCGCATCCCAACACTCCGAGGAGGCCTTTCCTCAAAGGCCCGGAGCTGGTGTCCATCCCGCTGGCTTCACCGACCTCAGCAAACACAGCTCGCCTGAACAACACAGAATGGCGCTTTAAAAGAAACTTGTCTGCAGCTGTAAAACAATGTGCGCCTGAATCATCTTTCATCTCCCGCTACCGCAGGAGTGCATCTCCCCGGTTCCGTCCCCGCACCAACAGCGAGCACCAAAGCCTCAGATTCACTGCACAGACCAGGCCTTGCCCCCTCCACGTGGAGGCACAGCTCTCTGAGCTCTCTGAGCACAGCCCCCCTCGCCTCCTTCGGACCCCCTGGACACATCAAGCATCGTTCATTATCTCAAGGGCTTTGCCACTGTCTCTTCCCGGCCCCTATCCCCTGATAACAGACAGCTGCCTCCCCCCTCCCCTTGGGACTCAAAGAGCTCAGGAGCAGAGAAGACTTCGCACAAAACCCAATCTGAAATCTCAACTCTCCCCCCAGCCTGGGGCTCCCAGTCTCCCTTGCACGCTTCAGCGTTGGAGCTGGTATCCTCCATAGGCTCCTTCTTCGTTCTTGTCTCCCTCCCCCAGAGAGGAGGGGTCGGGTCCCTGTCTGTCTGAGGCTGTGTGCTCGCAACTACTTGGAGAGTCACCAGCACTTAGCAGAGTCTCTGCCGGAATAAACAAGTCTGCGGGACCCAACTTTCCTCCGGGAAAAGCCAAGGAGGACAGCGGAAAGAGCGAGGATCGACGGTCCCGAGGTGCAGCTCCAGGCTCTCCTCCTTACGAACTGGGATGGCGGGGAGGTCTGTAACTTCTCCTGCTTCGGCTACAAAAGGATAGAAATCGGGAGGCACTGAGATGGCTTCTAAAGGACCATCAGTAACTATGAAGGGCCGCACAAATGCAATGTTCTGCAGACCCGGGTACTTGCTTTCCAGTTCATGTACTTAGAGCGTCATTGAGACGGACTCTGCCATCGCTTGTGACATCATAGCACGGGCAATAAGGGTCTTCACTGGCTGTGGATGATTCCAGGCTTTCCAGTGAACAAGCCCCGGGATCTCGGGCTGACTGGTGACTGCACAGGATAGAAAAGACAACAGTAGAGGCTGATCCGTGGGTTTTAATGTGAACAAGACGTACAACGATGTGTGTGAAACTCTTAGCAGATGCTTGGTGCTCATCTTTTCATTGACTACAGCAATTCCTGTTTCTAAGAGAGAGATATTCTCTGTTGGAAAAGTGTTTGGTTTTCAACTACAAATGGAAAGAGGACTTCTTGGAAGTCTTTTATTTATAAAACGTGATGGGCTGTGTCTTATGTTGGGTGATGGGGAAATGCTTAAGCTCTTGTTACCTAGAAGATAAAGGCATAGCTCTGATTTCTTAATTTTTGTTGATTAGCAAATTAAATAACAAACCAGCAATCTTCTACACTTTGAGAAAAATATATTCACCATGCTTAAACTCTTGGATAAACGTGCTCTGCGTTGTAGCAAGCCTCCTGTAGAAAACAAAGTGTAGGTCGATCATTTTCCAGAGCAGGTTTGCCGACTCCCAAAATAAGTCAGCCGTGAATGTGAAGAGCTGTGCTTCCCTTCGAGCACAGAGATGTGTGAGCCTCGGAGGTGCTCAGCGAGATGGAAGGAGAAAGAAGGAAACTGACCTCAACACAGTGCCTTTTCTGGGCAAGGACTTTTCATCGTGGTGTCTGATTTCTCTCTTGCATCAAATATCTGAGGAACATGATGATGTCCTCGGTGGAGAAATTGGAAAATAAAGTCACACTAGAGTTAAGTCACTTGTCCACAGAGCTAACGAAAGCCACAACCCAAATCCCAGCCTGAGTCTGACAGGCAGGAGATGCGTTCCTCCATTGGGCAAATACTTATTGGACTCCTGTTATATGCTGGCTCTGTTCAGGGCACTGGGGTGACAGCAAATAGCCAAGCCAAGCCTTGTCTTCGTGCAGTGTATGTCCTAGTGCACGAGTACAAATAGGCACATATAAATTACAGACGGAGTTTAGAAATGCAAACGCGTGTGGATACAGTTACGGACATGGTTACAAATGCTGCTGTAGACACAGTTTGGGGTGTGGATATGCAGTTCTGGATGGAAATGACAGATGTAGATGAGGACAGAGACACAGGCGTGGACAGTCACCAGTAGAGACAGGTAGTAACGAGTCAGAGCTAAGAGGAAGAGAAAGAGGGATGGCACCTTGGACTGAGCGATGGTAACACCAAACAGAGACTTGAAAGAAGACCTCAATAAGGGCCCCGAGGGTGGTGTACATTCCAGGCGGCCTGAAGGATGAGATCGGGGCTGTGCGTCGAGTAGACTGTTGGGGGCAGTGGGGGGGGGGGGCTACCAGCGACGAGGTCAGTGCAGCTGCAAGGAGAATGGGCGCTCGGGGGGCGGTGGTGACGGCCCCCCTGAGAACGGGTCCCGCCTCAGTCATGGTGTCGCACTAGACTCCCCTAGGGAATTTCAAGGGACTTTTTAAATAAAAGACTAATTCACCTAAAAGTTTTGTGGGAACGAGGGCGTTTGGCAGCACCTTACCTCCCCACAGCGTGCTTTCCCAGGTTCCTGAAACAGTAACGAAGTGGTATAGAAACAACACACCTCCTGTGGACCTGCTAGGACTTAAGAGAATTCCATCCACTACGCAATGATGACGTCAGTGCCTGGAGCAGTGGGATGCTCTGGGTCCTCTTCTAGCCTGAACTCTGGTTTCGCAAGCAGAGTGACTTACGCAAGGTCACGTGGCCGCTCAGCGGGGCCGATTCCTACACCTGCCGCAGCCAGTTCCTTCCTGCATCACGTCTTCCTCACGCACGTTGTTTCTTGAAAGAACGACCACCATTCTCAGAAACGTATCTCTGTATTTTCTACCTAATCCTAACCTCCTCTTTTATGCCAGTTTTCTCCAAGTAGAAGGAGACCAGAGCCCCGGGTCAGAGTATTCGCCGCATGGGGAAAACTCCTTAACTAGAGCTCTGACCACAGAAAATGCTGAAAGAAATATCATTCTATGCCTTCAAACAAGTCCACGTTTGGGGGTTGCTTTTCTTTAACAGCTGACTAGAATATTTGGGTGGGGTTTTTTTTTTCAATTAAAACTCAGAAAATATTCTTTCCTACCCCAAAGATGAACACAGAATGCATTACAGTCGGAAGAGCTTATAGACCAGGTTCAGCCAAAAGTGAAATTTGATAGTTCTTCCAAATGCCTTATTATTTCAGAGAAATGGGACACGCCCTCAATTATGGCGGAGTAAGCACAGCCATTAATATCACGCATGTTAATAAAAATCTTGGAGACTTCACAGGGAAGTTTACGATGTGTTTTCTAAACCATGGTATTTTGGTGATTGGGCAATAATTACAAGAGCTCGGACCTTGTGGAATCCATTAGCCATACCCTAAGTACACAGTGCCATTTGCATTTTGAGTTATATAAGGAAGGGGCTCGGGAGGGGAGGTTTTAAAAGCAAATAAACAAGGACACATAAAAGCCCCAGAATGTTCCTTAAAGCCAGATCTCAGATCATAAACCTCACAGGGAAGAAAATGTGTGCTTGCATATGGACGTACACAACTATGCCTATGGAGGTGCCGGTGACATTCACCACATCAGATTTGCTGACGCGCTCTACTTTGTTACAGAGAGCACTGGAGAAAGATTCCGAAAACTTTCCTCTATTCTTGCATCTGCGACTAACAAATCCTACGACCCTGGGCAGCACAAGTCTTCCTCCTGGCCTCATTTTCCACGACTATTAAAGAAAGAGATTGAGTTCGCTGATCACTAGGGTCTTTCTTTGAATATTTTTCTGACCCCGGGGCTGTATTTAGAATTCTTGAAGCAAGAAATTAGCCACTTTTAAAGACGTGCTACTTTGACCTAGAAATGTTCCATGTTTTGTCCTTTGTTCTCCCATTAGAGCAGACATTTAAATAAAAATGAAAGAAACCACTGTTGTTTTTCCAAGCACAGTTTGTGTGTAATGAGGGAAGTGATTATCTCTGCACAAGACCAGCTCCCTTGGAAATGTTCAAAATTGGCTCTTTTCCTCCCTCTAGTGGAATCCTGCTGTATTTGCTCTGGACGAAGTCTACATCAGGCAAACTAGAGGGAAAGAGCCAGCGTGACAAAGTCACAAGCAGGCATCAAACCAAACATCATGTGTTGCAGGTTTAGTGCCCAACTGTCTTATATATTTTACTTTGTTTAAAAAAGTTCAAGATTAGCAATAAAAAGTTGCAACATTGATTTAGACCCATGCAGAGTCTTCAACTAGAATTCTCAGGTCCAAATTAGATACTTTGTATTTGATTTGTGCCCAGAGGAATCTTAAAGTCAGTTCAAGTATAAAAATTAGTGGGTCAAGGGCAGTCATTAAGCATCTGCCTTCAGCTCAGGTCATGATCCCAGGGTCCTGGGATCAAGTCTCACATCAGGCTCCCTGCTCAGCAGGGAGTCTGCCTCTCCCCCACCCTGTGCCCCTCCCCCTGCCCATGCTCAATCTCTCTCTGTGTCAAATAAATAAATAAAATCTTTTAAAAAAAAATTAGTGGGTCGAAGCATTTGACTGAAAGGACACGTGACCCAGCCCTCAACAAGAAGACACAGTGTTTGGCAAGACATGTTCATGTCAATCTAGTTTAACGTGTACTCACACCTGTTTCATGGGAAGCTCTGTTTCCATCTCTCTGAAATGGTTCTCGACACCCCCAGGCTGCATAAGCCATACCCTGGTTTGCCTTAAACATCCACATCAGCCACAGGGGTGGCGAGGACGCTGCTGACGTCTGTGTCTGTCTCTGCGTCTGATGCCATCTCCCTCTCCCGAGAAGCACCCCTTCCTCTACTTCAGAAGAGGCAGAGGGGGGGTAAGGACTCTGACGCCATCGGACAGACTGTGGCTTCAAAGGCTCTCACATTCGATCGTCTAAAAATCACTGTGATGAAAAGTTAGTGTGTAAGTAGAATCAAAGACTTCTATGCTGCCTGGATTCATGGTGCTGAGGCCCACGCGCCCCAGTTTCCTGCCTCCAGGCTCTGCCCTAGACCTGAGAGAATCAGTCCAGTGAGGGGACATCGAAAGCACCTCTCTCTCCATCTGGGACCCAAACTTCTCTGAACCAACTTCAAGTCATGTCAGAATAAACCAGAATGTGCAGAATGGTTGAGCAAAGGAGGCCTTGCCATCTACTTGCTTGACTTCTCCTTGACATTTGAGTACGCCCTGAGGGTCCAGGAGCCCCCAGAGAGGAGGATTTGGAACTGAAGCTGGCCACGAGGCCAACTGTGGCTGGAGCTGCATGGAAGACAGACTCGGGAGATCCAAACACCAATGAGATCCCATGGAGGCCAAGTCATCATGAAGGACTACAAGAAACAAATTTCACTTGCCTGTGCCAGCGGGGCCAACCACACCCAGTTAGAGAGAGGCTAATGGGACCATAGACCCATTTGCCCTCCTCCCCATGGTGGCCTAAATGGTCTCCCTCATCCAGGCACCCAGATGCCTTCTTGGAGAGGGGCCAGGGTGAGGCTTGAAACATGGGAGAATCTGATCCACTGAGCATTTTCTCTCCAAGAGTGGGCATTACCTAGAAGGACCATTAAAAGCTCACGTCACATTAAGTTTGAATCTGATAGGAGTAAGTGTCTTTCCTCTACTCACCAGTTACGGTGTTCATGAAAAAGACCAAATTATCGATAGGCAACACGACGGGAAAACATTTTTTCCTAGCTGTAGATTACAGCTGTAAGTTGAATCAATTTCATGAAGCATTTAAAGGGAGGAAAAAAATGAGCACCCGTGCAGAGAGTGGGAGGAGGGGGGAGGCTGCATCCCTTTCTCCTCTCCCTGTTCATACACGGAAAATACCTAAGTATATGAACAAAACGACACTTACCTAAGTCTGAAGGTTCAAATGGACTTGCTGGTGGATGTATTTGCCAACGTGAGGCGTGGCTGAGTGGCCGGCTCCTAGAGCAGCTTGCATATGAAGAAAGCCTAAGGCCAAAACCCCCTCTTCAGCACACCTGCAACCAGACTGCTCCAATGGGCCCAGAGCTCCCGTTCTGGAGCCGCCGACCTAGCAAAGTGTTATAAGATACTCTAAGCTCTAGCTTCACTTTTGGCTGAAATTTAAATCACTGGCTCTCACTGAAAGGGAAGCATTTTTGCTGTTTTACACGTTCTTAGGTGCTTTGTGTTCTGCTCAGGATCCCATTAAAAGGATTTACGCTAATGTATCTAACAAATACATATTATACATAAATTTACATTATGTGGATACATAAATATTCCCCCATTACTGGAAATACATTATGCATATATAACATTTATATGTGTATCACTGATTATTTCCTTGGTACACATTCCAGAAAGATCTCAGGGCCTAAACACTTTAAAGATGTGCCGTAGTCGAGGGCTCCATCTGTAAAGCGTGAAGCTCTCGATCTCGGGGTTTGTGGGTTCGAGCCCCACATTGGATACAGAGATTGCTTTAAAAAAAAAAAAAAAACAACTCATTAATAAAAAAAGCTGCTACCAATTGCTCCAAGAAGAGAGAGATTTCAGAGAGAAGGCTCAGCAAAAAAGGAGTTTCCACTCTCGAGTAAGCCGGCAGGTGCCACTGGGGGGCAGGCTGAGGAGGAGGCGGGTGGTGAGGCTGTGCACCTGTCCTGCGTCTGCCTCACAGCCCCTCCCCAGGGTACCGCACGCATTCCCACCAGCCCACGTCTACGTCTTCGAAAGTGAAAGCAACCTTCATTCAGCCTGTCGCTTCTCTTAGTCCCGAGAAGGCTTGCTATCACCACCCACCGAATATCAGGCTGCGTGAAGGGTGGGCAGGGGGAAGGGGCATCCCATAAGCCCCTCTGCTCACAGATTTCTGGAAGAACGTGTAAGTGGCCACCAGTTGGCCACTCTCACCATACGGAAGCTCTGGAAATGTGCTCGTGATTCTTAGCAGCCATGGGTCAAGTCAAACATTCTATTACTGTGGAAGAAAGGGAGAATGAACATTTGGGACCACAAAAGGTCTGTCACAAGAACAGAAAGGAGGATGAACTTGTCATGAATCGGAGCCAAGCAAATGATTTCTTGTCATCTGGTGCTGGGTAGGAGTCGCCGTCTTATTTCATGCTTATAAATCATATACCTATTAGGACCCTAAAAAACCCAAGAGCACAAAGGATTATTTCTTCTTTTTAATATTGGCCATGAAGAAAGGATTCTACATTTCTGAAATAATTTTTTTAAAGATTTTATTTATTTATTCGACAGACAGAGAGCACAAGTAGGCAGAGAGGCAGGCGGTGGGGGTGGGGGGGAGCAGGCTCCCCGCCGAGCAGAGAGCCCGATGTGGGGCTTGATCCCAGGCCCCTGAGACCATGACCCGAGCTGAAGGCAGAGGCTTAACCCACTGAGCCACCCAGGTGTGCCACCCAGTTCCAATTCTTAAGATAACTGCCAGTCTTCTTTGGGTCTTGAGCCGAATGCAGAGGCTTTAACCCACTGAGCCACCCAGGCGCCCCTGAAACAACTTTTGTAAACAAACCAAAACTGCCCTCCCTTCCTCTGAAAGCACTTTGACCACAGCTTCCCCTGGGCCCATGAGCTCACACCTTCCCACTTCCTTGACCGAAAGTCCCCATCTCGACCTGCACCTCTAAACAACCAAAACACACTTGTGACAACATCATAAATTAGAAAATCACAGCAACTTTATTCCTTTGCAAGGTACAGAAAGAAAAGCATAAAGTGTTTGTTTTCCTAGACCGCCAACATAGACTTTTCAAACTGTTTAAAGTAACACCAATGACATAATTAGATATCATGTCTTTCAGACACCCAATGCTATTCATTAGCTTTAAAAAATATTTTCAACTGAAACCAATTACATATTTACATATGTAAATATATTATGTAAAAATTATCTCTAATTCTCTTGAAAAAGAGTATGATACAGTTATTAATACTAAACTTGATTATAATCTAAATTCTGTATGATAAACCTGATAAGGCCTTAAATGTAATTATTTGGGGGGAATGTCCAATTTACAAACTTCACCTATCTTAGAACTGGAAGGAATTTTAGGTCATCACCTGGTTCAGCAAATTCCTTAGGACAAATAAAGAATTATTATCACTTTTTAGATCAAGTTACATGGACTATTGATGTCAAGTGACTCTCCCAAGGCCACAGAGTTATTAAATTTCCTCTTTCCTCAGCTTTTCTTTTTCCCTAGGCAAACAGATCTCGAAGCTGATTTCATGCGTAAGCATAAGACATTCAAGTGCAAGATAATTTACTAAGAAATCCCATCCCAGGATCCACTGTGCTTATTTACTGAGATAAATTAAATCTGTGTAATGAGAATACACAACAAGCGTTGCATTTAGCTTCTTGGCTTCAATTTTAATGAGTAAGCAGAGCCCTTAGCTGAGGAGAAACATGATGTAAATATCAATACAAATATATTGCTCGATTGGCTAAGTTTAAGGCATCCAGCTCAGTCCAAAACACTCATTATATCCAAAACCATGTTTTCAGGGGGAAGGAAAGAAATATAAATAAAGAGAACATAATTCAAAGAAGCTTGGTGTGTTTGTACTTAGAGCATCTTGGGTTGGCTCTCTCTGTATTTGTCTTATAGATGCTAACCAAGAGGACCATCTCAGGGCCAGTAGGGCACAAGTCCCCGGTCTTCTTTGTAAGTGTCCCCTACCCAAAGATGGCTCTGTGGGAGTGTCCTCAGACAGCCAGGACACATGGACCCTTTCTTCAGGGGCACTTGGCTCAAGGATCAGGCCCAAGTCCCCATTGATGGAGTGTGGCCATATGGGGAAAAAGGCAAGTCTACTACATCGAGATCCCATCAGTGGCCCAGGTGTGGGCATGGGAGAGGCTGAAGGGACTTCTGTTGATTTGGGAGATCATCCTGGTTGCTTCTGTGTCCCTCATGCTTTCTGGATAAGACAAAACTTGGAAGTATTTGGTGGGAATGTAGTTAAAAATATATTTTAAAAAAAAGTTTGTTATACTTGAAAAAGCAACCACTGATCTCTGGCGGGAACATGACAGGTGTAACCTTGATGGGTCCATTGGTCAGAAGGGAGGATAATGGTTTAAATAAAACCAAAATGTCTGGTCTCCATTTTTCTAGGACACACTCTATTTATG
This sequence comes from Meles meles, assembly GCF_922984935.1. Classification (NCBI taxonomy): domain Eukaryota; kingdom Metazoa; phylum Chordata; class Mammalia; order Carnivora; family Mustelidae; genus Meles; species Meles meles. Next base: position 4,424,532 of record NC_060080.1, read on the forward strand.
CAACAGAAATTTGGGAAAAACAAGTTACCAGTCATGGGCCTAGACGCATCAAACAACATCAAATCTAGTGAAATGGATAATTACATTTTGGAGTAATTACAATTAATTACAATTATTTTGGATTATGCTTAAAACCATCTGGAGGACTTTTTCTCTTGAGGGGCTGGCATCAACCACGTGGCATCCAGGGCTCTCCATCCGCTGATAGGACACTTCTACCCTGGGGACAGGCACAATGAAAAGGGTTGGTTTCTCTTTTAACACGGCTCTCCATGCAAACGCTGTTTTCCTACTGTAATGTAAGAGCTTACAGCAAGGACCCCGTCTGGTTTGGCTCTCTTCCCCTCGGCCACTAGCTTCGCCCACAGGAGACACTGGATATATTTCGTTCAATAAATCATACATTTATGGTAAGGCTTCATAGCTAGCCTTTATTGATACCTATTACCTACCAAGCGTCAGCATTCTGCATGATTCTTCTGGTTTCATACCCGGGGTAAGCTCAGGGAGGGAACCAGGTCCTCCCCAATTTTGCAAAGAAAGTACAGAGGCTCTAAGAGATTAACTGATTGGACAACCGGGAAATGTCCTCATGGGCTGCACCGAAGATCTCAGACAAGCCAGCGGTCCTCAGCCATGGCACAGGCACCGTTTCCACGGCTGAGTCTGCTAAAACTGCACCAGGTTTCCATTTCCCCCGTGGGTGTGAGCTAGCCTCCCTGCCTACGAATGAGCGTGTGGCCGGCCTGACGGAAGCGGGCCGGCCTCTGTCTACAACGGGTGCCGTTTTCCACCTCCTCGCTGAGGGAACTCACCCAATTCCCTTCCCCTCCGCCTCCGTCTGCTCATCTGTAAAATGAGGACAGAAATCACGCCTTCCTGGCGAGTTTGTCACGAGGCCTAATTGCGTCAGTACAAGTCAATGGTTTGACGTGGCCTGTCTGCACACAGCGCTCCTGCTATCGGGTTATTTCTAGCAGGACTGGGTTAGGGGGGCATGGCTCTCATTGTTTATTTATCTAAACTCCTCTGCTTTGGCTTTTTGAACCTGCCCTACCGAGCTGGCTCAGGCTCAGCCATCAAGTGAGACGACCGCCCAGACTCTCCCGCAGGTTTCTAACAAAAACAAAACTACCTTGAAAACCAGAAAGACCGTGATTTCAATCCCGTTTTACCACAGTGTAGCTGCGTGAATCTAGACAAATCGCTCTGTCCCTTGAGCCTCCGTTTTGTAAACGGTAAAGTGCGGCTCATGTTCCCTTGCCAGGATCAGAGCATCAGAACCCAAAAACCTGACACTAAGGAAAAGTCACCGCGAGCACCCAGCACTCCGTGCCCGTTAGATTATGACCGGGGAGCCGAGACCCAGGAACGTGCATCGCCTTAGCCAGGTCCACACTGTTCCCGGCATAGCCAGGACCAGGAGGAAGGTCTGGGGCCCAGTCCCACAGCCACGATGCTGAAACCCTGGGGGAACGATACCATCAGAAGGAGCTGAACCCAGCTCAGAGGATATTGTCTCGCGGGTTTGGAAAATGGGAACGATGTCATTTTCTCTGCATTCCCAAAGTCGGAGCTGATCCCGGCTCACCGCCATGGCCAGGAACCCCCGCCATGCACACCGGGACAACCTACTTCTGACGGAATATGCTGTTGGCCTCCAGTTCAGCTTCCTCTCTGGTCCTCTCCATGCCCCGGCCCTCGATCCGATGCATCCTCTCCTCGGGACTCACTGTGAGCAGCAGGACCAGGTCGGGCTTGAGCAGGTCCCTGGGCCACTGGTAGATGGGATGATGGGCCGGGGGCAGGTGCTGGAGCCCCCCGCTCACCTCGGTGGCTATGGCGTAGGTGGCCGTGCTGTGCCAGTACCTGAGAAGGAGGGCAGGAGTGAGCTCTGCACCCACAGAGGCCAAGGTCAAGGTGCACCTGAAGATCAGCTGGGGAAGAGGCTGAAACCAGCAACGGCTCACGTGTCCTCAGTGTTGCATAAACCAAAGAAACAAAACTAAAACTTGTTTTTTTCGGGCCTGGGTGGCTCAGTGGGTTAAGCCGCTGCCTTTGGCTCAGGTCATGATCTCAGGGTCCTGGGATCGAGTCCCGCATCAGGCTCTCTGCTCAACAGGGAGCCTGCTTCCTCCTCTCTCTGCCTACTTATGATCTCTTTCTGTCAAATAAATAAATAAAATCTTTAAAGAATAAATAAAACTTGCTTTTTTTTTTTTTTGGTCTGTTTGTTTAACATTTTTTTTTTATTTGAGAGAGAGCGTAGAGTGAGTGAGAGAGAACACAAGTGGGGGAGAGGGGGCAGAGGAAGAAACAGGCTCCCCACTGAGCCGGGAGCCCCAGGTAATGCAGGACTCGATCTCAGGACCCTGGGATCATGACCTTAGCCAAAGGCAGACATTTGGCTTCACTGACTGAGCCACCCAGGTGCCCCTAAATATTATTTTTAAAGATTTATAAAATGTAAAAAGTAAACCAAAGTCGACAACACAATGAGAATGCAGTGGGCTCTTCAAAGAGCGACGGTGACTCAGTGGATCCCACGTGTGTCGCAAGGTGACACGGTTGCGTCTCTCTGGCCTGACCTGTGTCGCCTTTTGTAAAAGGGAGGACAACGTGTCTCGTAGTCCCCCTGCATCTAATCTCATGTCTTGGCCAGATAAAAATCCGTGGGCCCATTCAGCGTTACGTTATTTTAAAGCGGAGTTTGCAGATGAAATCCACATTCTGGGGGCCCTGGTGAGGCGGTCCCTGTCGCGCTCAGGGCCCAGCTGCTCACTGTGTTCTGGCACCCGTCAGGGGGAGATAAACCCAAATATGACCTCCACTACTCTGTGACATCCCCCCTGAGTGTAGTAGGGCCCTGTGACAGGCTCCTTTTAAATGCTGGAAGGAGGAGGAGAAGAAAATCACCACCACAAAAGAAAATCTATTTCAAAATGCCCCATGGCTTTTCACTGCCTGCCAGAAATGTCCCACCCTAGACACAGAACAACATTCACAGTGTACGCCCATGTGCACTGCATCACACAGGTGTGTCTTCGTGCTCTTTCCCCAGTTGGAGTGAGCTTCTCAGCGAGCAAACTCCTACTCTGCCTGCAGAGCCCCACTCGGATGGAACCGCCAAGCAGAGCTCATGGTTCCCTCTTCTGGGCCTTCAATGTCCTTCACTGTTGACTCTACCGAAGAGTAAAGAAAAGCAATTTGTGTAAGTATGACCTCTTTCAACTCGTCCCTTAGAAAATTCCTTTTCTAGTCACCTCTGTGTTCCCAAACCTGAAACCAGTGTTGGGCAAGCAGTAAGCATGCAATAAGTGTTCTTTTTTTTTTTTTAAGATTTTATTTATTTACTTATTTGACAGAGAGAGATCACAAGTAGGCAGAGAGGCAGGCAGAGAGAGAGAGAGGGAAGCAGGCTCCCTGCTGAGCAGAGAGCCCGATGCGGGACTCGATCCCAGGACCCTGAGATCATGACCTGAGCCGAAGGCAGCGGCTTAACCCACTGAGCCACCCAGGCGCCCGCAATAAGTGTTCTTTGGGTGTGCAAATGAACGAATCAGAATCAGTTTATGAGTTGGCATAGCTTATTAGAATCTTGCCCTGTTCATATCCTACTCCAAGTCTGAGTGACTAAATGCAAAACTTTAAATACAGTAGCAAAGGATTTTCGCCTACAACGAATATTTATGAAACGATTATCAACATCCCAATGAAGAGAAGAACCCATGGCCCCACCCCCGTCTGTATTTTCAATTTGCTGCCTTCAGTGTTTTTAAAATCCTAAATTCTGAGGGTGCCTGGGTGGTGCAGCCAGTTAAGCATCTGACTTGTGGTTTCGGCTTAGGTCATGATCTCAAGGTTGTGAGATCAAGCCCTGCGTGGGGCTCTGTGCTCAGTGTGGAGTCTGCTTGGGATTCTCCCTCTCCTTGTGCCTCTGCCCCCTCCCCTGTGATCACACACACATGTGCTCTCTCGCTCTCTCTAAAAAATAAATAATGTTTTAAAAGAAATAATACATAAAATCCTAAATTCTTGATGGTTTTATTTTTGAACTTCTTTGCAGAGTGAAAAGGACGTACTAGTCTCTACGAAATGAATTCACAGCATCACCTGAGCTGCGGATCAATTTATCCCCTGCTCCCTACTTGCTCTGTGGACACAGGTAACTCATTTAAGCCACTACAGCCTCAATTTCCCCGCCTGGAAAAAGAAAAGCATGCAAGCTTTGTTTTCCTTCCACAGCTGAGGTTAAAAAAAAAAAAAAAAAAGACAAATCCTTTACAAACTATATCACCCCATCATTAGAAGACAATCTCTATTACTGGACACTAATTATCACTAAAGCTGCATTTTCAAATGATGGCAATACAAACAATACTGAAAAAGACCAAAAAAATTAATTGGGGAGGCGATCAATCCCAATACCATCCACCCTTCCAGGCCCTTGTCCACCTCCAGAAGCGTGTGCTGAAAACCCCAGCCTCCTCTCTATCACCACCTACAATCATGAGCTTTCCATCCTCTGTGAGATGTGGCTTATCCCCTAAGCTGAAACATCCCTGCAGGTCCAGGCTTCTCCTTCTTGGCAACCAAACTATAATTTGCTCCGCATTTTGCACGTGTCCCATGTTCACTGAATTAAACACTCAGCTATGAATACAGAGGCTGATATCATCTTCATTTTAAAAGCCTTCTTTTTGTAGAAAAACCATCAGCAAGAATAGATTTTTAAAGGTAATGAGGGTGATTAAGTTGCCAACCTTAACCACAGTCACCATCAAAGACAACGCTGCCCTCGTTTGTTCAGCTGGATGATGGTGTGGTCTAAAATGGGTTTCATTAAAATCTTTACACATGAACAAAACCTACCCAGACAACAAATAAGTGCTCTTTTCTTCTCATTTGACAAGGTGATACAGTATCTCTCTAAAGAACAAAATTGCCGACAATTCCCAGACACAAAGGAGATAAAGCAAGGGAAGAATGAGAGCCCCGTTTTCTATAGCAGGAGTTCTCTCCCTGACAATGCTGTGGCTCGTTTTAAATAATCATACCCTCTGGCCATCAATTTCAGGCTCTCCACCTTTTAGAATTTTCCATTCCTGCCATCAGGCAAGCCACATCGGTTCAGATCAAAGGCAATTTGCTAACGCATTGTACATAGCTTATATAATAATGCTTTATATCTTAATGGCAATTTGCTGTTGCAAAGCACTTCCCCCCCTGTACCAACCCACTGGACATTCATCAGAGTTTCAGAGGTGGGCAGGGAAGGGATATGGAGCATCTCCACTGGGCAGATTAGGAAACCGGGAGCAGAGAGGATACGTGTCTGTCCACAGCAGAAGCCAGGTGCAGCACCAGAACTTTGGCAAGTCTGAAGAAATCCTGCGCCTCGGGGAGTCTCCCTATATTAGGAGAAGTTTAGTCTGTCTCCTTTAGAAAGGACATGGTCTAAAAAAAAAAAAAGATCTCAAATACGGTAGATCCAGAACCATTAATAATAGGGTAAAAACATCCCACAGGCAAAGAAGTCCTACAAAGGAATACAATTCCTTACCCTTCAGGATCCCCTCTAACTCGCGACCTTGCAATAATGACCTTGCCATCCCCAGTGTTAAAACGAGCTGCAGGCATTGCAGCTTCGGTGAGAACCCTGGCCTTCTAACTTATCTTGGCTTGGTTCCTCCTACCTGGCAACCCACCGCCTCCCACTTTGTTCCCTACACACGCTGCAAATCGCCTTCTCAGGGAATATTTCAGAGATACAGAAAAGCGTACAGAGAAAGAAATTTCAGGGAAGGGGTAGAGGTTTCCAGATGTGGCAAACTAGCTTTTCACTGATCAATGTAGCCACTGGGAACCAGTGGAGACCTCGAATAAAGGAAGGCCATGCTAGATGTTGAGGAGAACATGAGCCACAGGAAATTCTCAAACACAGCTGCGGGGAAAGGGCACAGTGAATGGTTCCAACCACTTCAGAAAACTTTTTGCAGTACCTGCTAAAGCTGAACACACATGAACAATTCCACTCCTGGAAATCTACGCACCAGAACTGCATACGTACGCACACCAAAGTCATGTACAGGATAATATTCATAGGGGCACCTGGCTGGCTCGGTTGGCAGAGCGTCCAATTCTAGGTTTCAGCTCAGGTCATGATCTCAGGGTCATGAGATCCAGCCTGGAGTTGGGCTCTGAGCTCATCACAGAGTCTGCTTAAGATTCTCTCCCTCCCCCTCTTCACCTCCCCACCCTGCACTCTCTCTCTATTAAAAAAATATATACATGTTCATGGCAGCAAGGCGAGTCTCCTGTGGGGCAAGACGGAAGTCAGATACAAACACTAATTCAGGTCAAGACTAGATCGGACAGTTCCTGGGTGCTGGAGGTCAGGGCGAGGTTACTACAGGGGGAGGGCCGAGGGGGTGGGGAAGAAGGGCAGGGACCTGGAAGGAGAACCCTGGGGCTTTATGGGGTTTGGTCATGTTCCAAGTCTGGCTGTGGGACTTGGGTGTGTTCACTGCTGGAAATTTCTCGAGATTTACATTTATGATTAGTGCTGTTTCCCGAATACTTGTTGTACTTCGATACCACTGCTTATCTTTCCAGAAGTAAGTAAAATTGCAGAGAGCAGTGCACATCCCCTGAATGCTAAGCCATCGTTCAACTGCAGTGGGCGGGGGGGGGGGGGCCTTGCACTGGGAATCAACCTCATTTCTCTCCCCTAGCACTCTGTTCAATCCGTTCCCTATCCTGACTCCCCTCCATACTCTACAGTTGGTGATTACTTGGCACGTGTTCTACTGAACATCAATCTGCAACTTGATTTTCGCAGTCGAAACCAGGGCTTTGCATTTTATGCACACGGATGTTGCCCTGGCTGATGTTGCGGAATGGTGCTAAATCTCAGAAATACGCGAGTACTTACGCGCGCTTCCTTCGACTGATGGGCTTCCGGTTTTTCTAACTTTTCACTACGATGGACACAGCTGAGAGAGGGTTGCTAGAGCGGAAGTGGGTGGGGGGTGGGGTGGCCGGGTGATGGACTTTGGGGAGAGCATGTGCTCCAATGAGCACTGGGTATTATATAAGACCGATGAATCACTGAACTCTACCTCGGAAACGAATAATACACTATATGTTAATCAAATGTATTTAAATAAAAATAAAATTTTTAAAAAGAAATAAACAACAACAAAAAAGAAACTCTTGCATTTCTTCAGGAGGCAGAAACAGTGTTCCCTTCGCTGCCAGGTTACAGACCGCTCTCTGAGCCTAGCGTCCAACCCCACCAGCACCTTGTAGGGCTTCTACCTGTCCATGATCTCCCGCTCTGAGTCTTAGCACATTTTCATTGGTTCTCACCAACCTGATGAGAGCAAAATGGGATCTCACCATGACTGTAATTTCCACATCACCGGGCTGGGTGATCTTAAGCCAGGGATGACGTGCTTGCCATACCCTTTGATCATTCTTGGGGTATTCTAAGCTATTTCTTAGGTATGGCATTTTTTTTTTTTAAAGATTTTTTTATTTGACAGAGAGAGATCACGAGTAAGCAGAGAGTCAGGCAGAGAGAGCCTCTCTCTCTCTCAGCAGAGAGCCCGATGCAGGGCTCGATCCCAGGACCCTGAGATCATGACCTGAGCTGAAGGCAGAGGCTTAACCCACTGAGCCACCCAGGTGAGGTATGGCATTTTTAAAATCGAAACCAGTTTATGTCACTCCATTATCTGAAACCTTCCAGTGGCTCCCTCTGCACCCAGAATAAAATCTGTACTGTCTTGGCCCCCCGCCCTGCTGTTCTATGCCCTGCCGCGTTCATTCCTCTGGAAGCACCCCTCGTCCACCATGTGCTCCTCACAAAGCCTGCGTCTAGCCCCGGGCTGTGCTACCTCCTTTGTGTCTGCAGGCTTTGCTCCCGCTGACTCCTCTGCCCATGTGCTGCTACTCCAGTTTCCATTCCCATTGCTCTGGGAGCCTCCAGAACTCAGATCCATGTTACCTCCTCAGAGAGGCCATCCTGGGCCAAACCCACCTTGATTTATCTCCTTCAGGGTGTTTGTCATTCCCTGATCTGATCACACGTCTGTGCACACTAGACCACGCTGCTGCCAGGGAACGTTCGCTCCGTGAAACAGAGCACCATCGTCCAGCTCATATACCTTGAATCCCCTAAATTGAGAACAGTCTTTGGCCCACAGCAGACACCCAATACATGTTTTATAAATAAGCTGGTGAACAAATGAATGAATAACAAATAAATAAAAACAAATAAAGAATCGATTTCTAAAGCAGAGGCTTTGTCAGTGAGTATCCTCAGGACGCTGTTTCTAGCTCAGTCAGCGGCAAGTTCCTTAACCCTCGTAAGACCTGTGCTTCTCATCAGTGAACTGGGGATCATGTTTAGCATCCACTTAACCATGTCATTGTTCCAGACACGGCATAATACATGTATGTGCTTAGCAAAATGCCTGCCTGTGGCTTAGGTAATTAGCGAGTCATAGACATTATTCCCACTATTATTATAACACGGTTTGACTTAAAACACAGGTGTATACTTGCGTGTAAGGGCACATACACTTACACGTGTGGGAGAAAATGACAAATTCACAGCATCTTTCTACCTACCTGTCTACAATCACAGGAGATCTGGCAGATTCTCTAGCTATCTCAGAAGCCACAATGTAATTGCCCAAAGAGTAAAAGGCTCTTCTAATGATGGTCGGTTCATCATCAAAGATTTTCCTCCACTGACTAATGCAAGCAGGTGGCGACTTTAAGAGCACAGCCTTGAGTGAGTCTGAAACTGACTGGGTCACAGTGGTTTTGCCTGCGGAAAAGACAAACAGAGGCTTCATTACCACAGCCACCACAGCAGTCCCAAATGCTCATATTAGCCCACAAAGAGCAAAGACACTCTATCCACCTGCAAATCAAAGCAGTTCATTACCTACGATGATTCTGGATTAAATAAATAAATAAATAAATAAATAAACAAAACAAGCAAACAAACAAAAAACCTAGACTTTTAGGAACCATGGTTTCCTCTATGTGGTATCACAACACTTCTAAGAAAGGCAAAACGGTGCTCTGTTTATAAACTAATGATAAACTCTGGCATAGACCTCCAGGCCTGGGAAAGGCTCCACCTGGTTCCTTAAAACACTCCCACCTGCCCTGGAGGGAGCCCTGCCTCACACTGAACCACATGATGTCTTCCCCAGGCTCCACCTTGACCTAGTCCTTGGCTGCCCCTGGCTCCTCGCTTCTCCTACTGTTTGTGTTTTGGGCTAAGCATGAGCTGTCCATTGTGTTTTGGTATGTGGCAGCTTCAAAGCTGCCTAGCTCTTCCTAATTTTGCTCCAAAAGGGTCCTCTGAACAGCACGGGCTTCCCAGATATCCCAGGCTGACTCAAATCCCTGCACTTTCGCCCACATTGTTCCTCCTGTCAGGAAGGACCCCTCCTGCCTTCCTCACCTGTACTGCTCTGATCCGTACGGAAAACTCCGTCCAGGTGTCAGTCCTTCCAGAGCTGCCCGTGACCACGGCTCTGTTCCCCACACCACGGCTGTATTAAGGGCCTTCTACTGGGCACCAGAGCACCTGAGGTCCAGCCTCCCCCTCCTCTGGCCTCCCCCCCTCCCCTGGCCCCCCACCGAAGGTCTTACTCATCTTCGCATCCCAGGCCTGCCTACCTCTGTGCCTAGCACACACTAGAGATGGACATGAAGCTTATGAATTGAACTCTGTATCAAGTTTTACTTAAGACCTGTCTATTCCCACAAGGGAGCAATTAATTGCCTTGCCTATAACTCAAAGGTAATACTACCTGTGGCATCCAGGCCTTCGATGGCAATGACTGGGAACTTCCCTTTCTGGACCGGCTCCGGGCACTGGTCAACCAGGTCAAGCACTGCTCGGGCTTCAGGAATGAAGGGTATACACTGCAAAACAGTGGTGATTCTGCGCATCAGCAGTGAAGCAGTGGGGCTTTTGCAATATCTAAATGTGAGAACAAGATTGCCCAGTGCTCATACGGCTTGTGTTGGACGCCGTGCCAAATTCACAGCAGTTTGAACATGGGAAGGGCTGAATTCCTTCATTTTTTACTAGCAGTGCCTCAAAAAAGAGGCGATAGCGGCTGAGATCACTCGGCCTGCAACCCTCACTGACCACCTACCCCCGAGGAGGAAGGACAGGCAAAACCACAAGCGCAGAGCTACCTTGGAACAGCACAGGCCTGGCCCAGTGTGTCCCTCCAGGAAAATAAGACTGTAGCCCCCGGAGCAGTCAGCACCGTCCCTTCCTAGCCGCTAGGGGGCGGAGAAGAGAGCCGCGCGCCGCGGTCCCCAGGTGAGTGCGCGGGCGGAGTTCTCACCTGGGCTTGCCCAAGGGCCCTACTATGCCTCTCTGCAGCGAGGCCACACGTTTGTACACGCGTGCGCTTCCGGGCATTAACACGGCCAGCCTTCACGGCAACTCGGTGACGGTGTCAGCATTCCCCAGCACTGTCATTCCCATCTATGGACTGAGGAAACTGCGTCCGTGGGGTTTAAGAAATACGAAGTGATACAGGTAATAAAGGGCAGCGTTGGGATTTAAACCCAAGTGACCAGTCCTGCCCTTTTAACCGCCGCGTAAAACTAACCCCAGAGCTTGCAAAATGCACTAAATTCCCCAGTGCAGCCTCGGAAAGCCAAGTCTGGACACCCTGGGACCCGGCCAGGCTGCGCTGGGAGAGAATCTTCGCCCTCCTTCCCTGAGCACCTGCTGTGTGCCGGGTCTCCGCTTGTCCTAAACATCGCGAGGCAAGTGTGTCACAAACCGAAGGGAGAACAGAGCGGTCGTGCGACCTGGGCCGGCAGCCAGTAAGCAGACAGCTGTGGTTTTAGAACGAGTTTCTCAAACCCCAAACTCATGCCCTTTTCTCCCCAAAATCACGCTCCAGCCTCCCAGATGGCATGATCCTCCCTGCCCCCCAGCAACCTCTTTCCTCCACAGGTGCTTTCAGCAGGCCTGCAGAGCAGGCCTGGCCGAGCGTGGCGTTGGGACATCAGTTCCTGCCTGGAATGCGAAGTTCCTGGCGGCCCAGAGTGGAGAAAAAATCCCAGAGTCTAAGCCAGAGTCTGGCACTCCTGCGGCCTGATAGGTCCCGATGTGTCTTGGGATGCAGTTCCCTGGGCGACAGAGGCCAGGCTGGGTAGGCCAGTCCCCAGAGCTCGCGCCTAGTCCACTCCCTGTCTGGGAGCAAGAGGGGGCTCCCGAGTGCACGGAAGGGGCAGAACTCTTACCGCCTCCAAAACGGCGCGGGCGGCCTCCCGGTGCGGGAAGACCCCGGAGCTGGGCAGGTCGGGCACCACCGGGTGCAGGGCGGGCTCCGGGGCGGCCACGACGCGCTCGCGGGGGCCCACCTGCCTCCAGCCCGCGCCGTCCCGCAGCTCCCACAGGTGCTGCCACACCTGCTGCTGCGCGTCGCCCACGAACTCGCCCAGACGCGGACCCTCCGGGGACTCGCCGAGCAGGGAGAACAGCGCGCGCCGGGTGTCCGGGCTGTCGCCGGGGTCGTGGAGCAGGAAGCCGTGCTCCACGCCGCCCGCCCCGCCGCCGGGGCCATAGCACAGCAGCCGGCGCAGCTGGCACCGCCGGAGGGGGTCGCGGCGCAGCTGGTGCAGCAGGCGCTGGTGCAGCCGCGCCGCCCTCACCCGGGCCGCGCAGTCCCCGCCCGGCGCCAGCGGCACGCACAGCGAGTAGCTGCGGCCGGGCGGGCCCAGCAGCGCGGCCACGCGGGGGTCGGGGAGCGCGTCGGGGGCGTCGCCGCCGACGGCCAAGTGAGCCAGCGCGCAGCCCGGCAGCTCCAGCGCCAAGCGGCGCGGCGGCGCCATGGCCGGAGCGCAGGCCCTGCGACGCGGCCCCGGGAGGCGCCCGAGCGAGAGTGGGGAGCGCGGGCGGAGGGCCGAGGCCATGAGCTTGTCCGGTCCCGCCCCCGCCACCGGGGAAACGAAAGCTAAGTGACCGGCGGGCGGGGCCGGGCGGGGCCGGGCCGGGGTGGGGCGCCCTCCGCGGCCTCCGCCGCCCGCTCCCAGGGCGCGCCGCGAACGGCGGCGGCAGGGAGGGGACGGGCGCAGGGGGCGCGCGCGGTCCCGGCGGCTACCCCGAGGGCGCGCTCAGCCGGGCGCCCTGTGCGGGGGAGCAGGTAGCCCCAAGCCCCGCACGAAGCCCTCCGCTGAGGTTTGCGTCCCGGGGGTGCGCGCGCGGGTGTGCGAGTGTGTGTCGGCGACGGCGCGCGCCCGAGCTCGGCGTGTTAGCGGGTCCCTCTGGCTGCCCGCGCCCGCCCCTGCCTGCTCTTCAGGGCGGTGCGGGCTCCGGAGGCCGCAGGACTTGCAGACCCAGTGGCCCCACACTGGGCCTCAGGCCCCAGCTGACCAGCTGTCTCGCCCGCACTCTGACCGGAGTCCTGTGAGCTGCCCAGGGGCTGAACAGGGAACGTTCTCCCTCCTCTTGGAATTACTGCCCCCCCCCTCCTTTGCTGACTTGCAAACTGGCACATATCGCCAGACTTGCACGCCAGCCCAATGCAGTCCTGCCTTCGGGTCCGGCTCGCTGGCGGCGGCAGGCTGTACCAGCCTGAAGCCCGCGTCCGTGGCGGTGCTGCCCCGTGTTTGTTTTCGCTCATTAGCTGACACCTTGGAGGATGATTGTAAAGCAGCAACACAGGAGGGGCTCAGTTGGTGCAGCTTCTGCCTTAAGCTCAGGTCATTAGGGTCCTGGGATCCATTCCCCCATTGGCTCAGGTCATGATCCCAGGGTTCTGGGATCCAGTCCCTGGATTGAGGCTCCTTGCTCAACGGGAAGCCTACTTCTCTCTCTGACTGCCATACTCTCTGCTTGTGAGCTCTCTCTCTCTCTGACAAATGAATAAAATCTTCATTTAAAAAAAAAAAAAAAAGATTGCCAAGGGGACTGAAAACAAAAATCCTGTGGAGAAAACTCAAACATTTAGAATAAAGATGAAAAACATTAGACGAACAGAGGGCAAATAAATTTTATGATTTAAGCAATTTGGAGTTAGCATGGGGGTACCTTTAATTCTGGAAGGAATACCACTTTCAGACAAGCAGGGACTATTACAGATACATGGTTGAAGTAGGGGCTAATAGCCAAGGAGCAATTCAGAGATTCAGTTGTTTTTAGCTCTCTGAGAACAGGGTCATCCTTACTCTCAGTGAGCAATCAGACTGGGGGCATTTAGCATACAGAGATGTTCCCACATGTGTAGCATTCTGGCGGGAGTGCAAATTGGTTCAAGTTCTCTGGAAACACACGTACACTATATGAACCAGTGATTCCAATCCTGGTATATACCCAAGATAATGCATACATATATGTCAACGAAAAGACATGTACAAGGAAATGCATGGTGCGACAACAAAATGTTCCAAATATCTGTCCTGATAAAACAATTAAATGTACTGCAGTGTATTCAAACAATGGAATCAACAAATGTGAGGTATGAGAATGAACAGTCTGTGAACACAACACGAGAAGAGAGGAGAGAAGCCTAACAGAGCGAGGGCGTGCTGTGAGGAAATAAGAGTATGGTTTTCCCAAACAGGGCAGGGTTATCTTTGGACCAGATGCATGGTTATCATGGAGCAGACGCCTAGGGGAAGGTCTTGAAGACTTCTTGGTGACATTCTATTTCTTGATCAAGACACTCGTTCCATACATGTGTTCATTCTGCCAAGAGCTGATTCTGCACCTCTCGATGCATGCATGGTTGAGGTAGGTACCAAACATTTCTTTGCCACAGAAATGTTATGATGATTGCAAATAACTGAACAGATTCCATCGTCTGCTAATGGGTTGCAGCCCCTGCTGGGACTCCTTCAGGAAAGGGTGCACCTTAGGGAGCACAGGCTACATTAAGTATGTGCAGTTGTTCGGAGGAAAAAAATCTCTGCCTAAGGAAAATGATGATGACATTTGGCTGGTTTCCAGCTGCAATTTGGATGTCTTTAGAGCTGGCCGACTCCCGAGCAGAAGGCCTAAGGGGGGCTGCCTTGTACCTCTGCCAGCCGACACCTGTCTGAGCAATTGGAAGAAGAAATCCCTCCCTGGCCTGTGCAAGCCATGACTTTGAATAAGACAGTCTACCAGTCCTGAACCTTACTCTTAAATGGAGGGGAAAAGACAAGTTGGAAAGAATAGAGCATCTGTTCCATGACTTTTGTGAGTTCTTTGCTGGAAAAGACTTTGACTTATTTATTTTATTTCTATTTATTCATATTTATTAATATTTTATGAAAAAATAATAAAATAATGTGCTAATAATGATCGGTCATTGAGCAGTGAGACAGGTGTTTAAATCCCAGTTCAAACATTTACTCCCTCTGTGGCATGAGTTTCCCCAGCTATAAAAGAAGTTGGTGCACGCAAAGTTCAGAGCAGTGCCTGGTCCACGGTGCTGGACGGTGTGCTAGCCATTGCTCATTTCTTAGGCCGGCAGTACTCTTGGGGCTGAACATAGGGTTATGTCATTTAATCCTGAAAATGCCCCGTGTGAGTGTGATATTAATATCCATGTTTCCCATATGTGTTAATCAGACCAGGCAGGTAAAGTAATTTACCCAAAATTAAACATTTCTGGCTGAACTAGGAGTCATACCTTACAATGTTTGCCTTGAAAAGCCTGCCTGGCTCCCCTCAGTGCCACACCTGTTACTCAGTGCGAGATGTAAACTGACTTGGTTTTGTTTCTTCACATACATGTGATCTAGTAAGAAAGAAAAACAAAAAGGTATTTCTTGACTGAATCCTATCACAGTGATATTGCAAAATGCTTTTGGCTAAGATGATTTCCACTTGGATTCTATCCACCATTGCATAATTGGAAATCATTACACATCAGCTTGCTACTTTGCTGAATTTACTTTCAGTTTCCTTTCTAAGTAAAATGAAAGTCATCTTCGTTTCCATTCAGAACATAACACTCCTGGAAAACAATAGCTATCCCGAACTGAACACTTAGAGTCTGCTAGACACTGTCCCAGTTTATGTGATTCTCCAACCATTAGAATTTTCAGTCTTCACACAGTAAGTCCCATGAGACACCTGTATTTGCAGACGGGGCAATGGAGACCCAGAGAAATAACGTAAGTTGCCAAAGTCATATAGCAAGTGGTGAGCTGGGCTCTGGGCTCCAGAAGCTTCCCCACTAGGACTGTTGCAACTTTCCACAGGTCTCAGGAAAACCTGAATGTACTGCTCCAACACAGCTCTGATGAAAAACAACTCAAGGAAAAAGAAAAAAGTTTCAGCACAAAATTTGACAGTCCTTTCTAAGAAACCGTAAAAATAAGGAAGAAGCCACTTGTACCTCTTGACAATTAAAAACCATCTTTGAAAAGCATCTGATTTTTCCCATGGCCTTTTATTTTATTTTTTAAAGATTTTATTTATTTATTTGATAGGCAGAGACCACAAGTAGTCAGAGAGGCAGGCAGAGAGAGAGAGGAAGCAGGCTCCCTGCCGAGCAGAGAGCCGGATGCAGGGCTCGATCCCAGGACCCTGTGACCATGACCTGAGCCTAAGGCCGAGACTTTAACCCACTGAGCCACCCAGGTGCCCCTTTTATTTTTTTTTATTAAAGGTTTTCTATATTTATTTGAGAGAGAGAGAGAGAGCATGAGCTGGGGGAGAGGCAGATGGAGAAAGAGAGGCAGACTCCCCGCCGAGCAGGGAGCACAATGCAGGACTCAGACCCTGGACCCTGGGATCATGACCTGAGTCAAAAGCAGACGCTTAACTGACTTAGCCCTCCCAGGCGTCCCTTCCTATCATCTTTTAAAAATAAAATAGAAATGGGGAACCTGGCTGACTCAGTCAGAGGAGGGATTGACTCTTAATTTGGGGGTCATGAGTTTGAGCCTTATGCTGGGTGTAGAGATTATTTAAAAATAAACCATAAATAGGGGCGCCTGGATGGCTCAGTGGGTTAAAGCCTCTGCCTTCGTCTCAGGTCATGATCTTAGGATCCTGGGATAGAGCCCCTCATGGGGCTCTCTGCTCAGCGGGGAGCCTGCTTCCTTTCTCTCTCTCTGCCTGCCTCTCTGCCTACTTTGTGGTCTCCGTCTGTCAAATAAATAAATAAATAAAATCTTAAAAAAAATAAAATAAATAAACCATAAATAAACATGCAGGAAAACATAAATGTCTACATTTTGGCACTATGAAAATACGGACGATGAATAACTAAAGGCAGATGAAGGATACATGTTATGTGTCTGTGCTTTTTCTGCCTGTGATCCAAAAGGGGCCCTGAGGCGCGTGGGGTCTGTCCTCAGCCTGCACAGGTCTGTCATACTTTGCATTCTTTGACTTTCATACCAGTCAGTCAGTGCGTGGGTGGGGGGTCCTCGGGCAGGACGCCAGCGGAGCCCCATTGTATGGTATCCTGCAGGAGCACTGCATCTGAAGTGGGACTTTATCTCCCCAGGCTGCTGCTTTCTGCGGGGCGGAGATACAGATGGAGAGAACGTCTTGGTCTGTTTCCAATTCGAAGCCACCGGTGACCCCAGAAGATAGGTGAAAGGTGAGGCAGAGAGAGGCAGCGGCCGGCCCTGATGCTGAGCCTCGGGTCTTGGCGCTGTTCCAACTTTCAATTTCATGAACAGGAAAATCGAAACTTGAGCTCAGCTGAGACTCAGTCAGAGGTGTGTCCATGCCGTCGGTGTGATAGGCCGGCCCGGCACATATAAACAGAGTCCC
The DNA here is from genome assembly GCF_922984935.1 of Meles meles. Classification (NCBI taxonomy): domain Eukaryota; kingdom Metazoa; phylum Chordata; class Mammalia; order Carnivora; family Mustelidae; genus Meles; species Meles meles. Next base: position 4,441,309 of record NC_060080.1, read on the forward strand.
CAGGATCCGTGCAGCCCCAGGGCGTCCGGCCACCATGTGGATGCTCGTGCCCTTCGCTTTTGCTGGAAAGCTGCTGAGTGCTCTCCGAAAGCCACTAGGCTCTCTGTGGGGCAGCGTGGTCCCCTGGTTCTTCTGGCTCAGGTCAGCACTCTGGCTGGCAGGGGGCAAGAACACCCGGTTGCCACCTCCGCGGGGCCAGAGAGAGCAGCAGGAGAGCAGAGGGGAGGAGGAGGGGGGCCCAGACCCGCCCACCATCCCCACCAGCGTCAACTACCACTTCACCCGGCAGTGCAACTATAAGTGCGGCTTCTGCTTCCACACAGCCAAGACATCCTTCGTGCTGCCCCTGGCGGAGGCCAAGCGAGGACTTCGGATGCTACAGGAAGCCGGTGAGTCCCCAGTCCTGGGAGGGAATCAGGGCACGGCCGCTGACTGGGGGCAGGCACAGGTGCGAGAGCTCACACAGAATTTGAGATGCTCCCCAGCCCATCTACGAGGGAGTATGAGGGTGAACTGGGGTGGGTGCTTAGATCTTCGGAACCAGAGTTGGCTGGCACAGGCGGTAAGGGAGGCAAACCGTCCCTCCTGCAGCCACCAAGTAAGCAGAAGTCTGTGCACCTGCCAGGCTCCCAGGGCACCCGGCGTGGGCCAAGAGACAGGATGGGAAGTCGTGCCACTTTCTGAGTTGGTCCAAAGCGCTGATAAGTGGAGCTTTCCAGAAATAGTAAAAGAGGGAAATTAAAAACGAAGACACAAGCTTTGACTTAAGAACTACAACATTTCAAGGGCGCCTGGGTGACTCAGTCAGTTAAGCGCCTGACTCTTGGTTTCTGCTCAGGTCATGATCTCAGGGTTGTGAGATCGAGCCGCGTGTCAGGCTCCACGCTCAGGGGGTGTCTGCTTGAGATTTTCTCACTCGCTCTGTCCCTCCCCTCTCTCCACCCTCTCTCTGTCTAAAATACATAAACGTGTCTTAAGAAAAATAAAGGAATTATAATGTTTGAGTCTTTTACTTTGAATCATGTAAGTGCTCCGAACATGAAACTTTAGAGAAGCTACTTACAATACAAATATGGCAATGACTTTGCTCTAGGCTTGTTTGCTGAACTTCCCCGCATCAATACAGTGACGGCATCTTGGGGAGAGCTCAGCCTGGCAACATCTTCCTCACCGTACCTGTCTCTTCTCACCTTCTCTTCCTGTCTTTCCTCGAGCTCCAGCCAAGCTAGTAACTTAGAAGCCTTGCCAACTTTTTCTCAATGTGCTTAACTTTTGTTACGGAAGGATACCATGCTTGCACAAAATTGCACACATCCTGAGGGTTTAGCTGGGAAAGTGTCACAAGGTGACCACACCCACGTCAACAGCCCGAGATCTTGAGAGAGAACATCACAGCATCCAGAAGCATCTCCCTTCCAGCCACTGCCCTGCCCAGGTAACCATGAGTTTGTCTTCTAACAGACAGTAGTTTTTGCCTGATTTTTTACCTTTTTTATGTAATGAAGTTATACCATTTGCACTGCCTTGGATCTGACTTATTTGGTTCTCCGTTACGTTGGCACAGCCATCCACAGCTGCTCAGCCAAGTACATACCCGCCTCACGGGTCCCAGTGGTTTAGCTCAGGGTCTCCCCATTTCTCACCTGGATTGCTGCAGTTCATATAATTGTCTCTGCCGTCTGCATTGGGACATCAAGTTCCTCCACCCCAGTGCCTCTAGGCACATTGTGTCACACCCATTCTCCCCCAACACCTGCATAAATCAAGCCTGTGATCATGCTGTCCTCGCTTTCTGGAATGCCCTCTCTCCTTCATTTGTGATCCCTTGGTGCCTATTACAAATATGTATTATAACGTTTTTTTAAAAAGATTTTATTCATTTATTTGAGAGAGAGAAAGCATGAGCAGGGGGAGGGGCAGAGGAAGAAGCAGGTTCCCACAGAGCAGGGAGCCCAATATGGAGCTCCATCCCAGGACCCTGGGTTCGTGACCTGAGCCGAAGGCAGACGCTCAACCAACTGAGCCACCCAGGCGCCCCTATTATAGTTTTTTTTTTTTTTAAGTTATACCATTATGTTTTGGTTTGTTGTTTTGTTTTTAATATTTGGATCCCCCAAAGAGTTTGACTTCCAAGGTAGAATTTGAGCATTCTATGTATCTTTGTGGCTACCAGGAGATCTAGAATGTAAAAGGGGGTTGATGAATGTTTTTGGAGAGATGGATTAATAGATGAATGAATGAACGAAGGGAGGACTAGTTCCATGGGAAGAACCAGAACTCTTGACTTATGGGGCCAGGATTTGAGCTCTTGCCCTATCACTTAAAAGACTTGTGAAGACATTTACATTTTCTGAATAGCAGTTTAACAGTCTTTAAAATGTAGATAATCATAATGCCTATACTGGGTGCCTGGGTGGCTCAGTTTGTTAAGTGTCTGCCTTCAGCTCAGGTCATGATTCCAGGGTCCTGGGATCAAGCTGGACATCAGGCTGCCTACTCAGTGGGGACCTGCTTCTTCTCCTCCTGCCTGCTGTTCTGCCTGCTGCCCCCCCCCCCCCGCTTGTGCTCTCTCTCTCTCTCTCTCACATTCAATCTCAAGAGAGAAAAACTGGGAAGAGTCGTGTAATTTGTTATTCACCGTTCCTGGGGCAGGACAGCCCTCGCCTCACAGGAAGTCCCAGGTCGGGGCAGGAGGGGACTTTAAATGTGACCCCATCAGTGTGGTTTTCACAGGAAGGAACTGATAGGGAGACAAAGCCAGCTTAGCACGGGCTAGTCTGAACAATCTCAGCGAGCCCTGGGTGCCGGGGCTGTCCCGGTCGTCCGAGACCTGGCCCTGGGACGCAGAGGGCAGAGGACCATGGCCCTGAGACAGACCCTTGTAGATCAGGGGCTTGGGGTGTTGCTCAAGAAGAGGATCTGACCATCCTTCAGCCAGGACCTGGAGACTGAGTCGGAACAGCATTCCAAAGGCTGTGCTACAGGGAATTTGCACAGATTAGATTTCCGCACAGTGTTCATTACTTAGCAGGTACAAAGTTGATTGAATGAATCTCAACAAATAACATTCTCAGGGAATTTTATGGCATAATGAGCTTTTTCCCCTTAATAAGTTCCCCAGCCCTCTCTGCCAGTCTGGCTGGTGTCTCTAATTATTTCGTTCCTATGGCCAGATCTGTTCGCACTTCTTACCAGTCTCATGCTTCCGCCTTTGACCTCGCATGTGCTTCTGTTTCTGTGGCTCATCAGCCCGGGTCCTTCCTCGCCATGCTCTGAGGCGCCGTGCGTCTGTCTCTAATCGGAGCCTGCTGTCTGGTGCCCGTGCCTTCAACACCCTCAACATCCACTGGAGCGGGCATCTCACACTTCTCCTAGCAGAGGCAGTTGCTTCCTGATTACGAGTTCATTCTGGAAATGGCCCCCTCTGATGTGGCCACTCGTACCGGGCATCTAAGAAAGACGCACTCAGCCAACTGAGTTGAACTGAACTGAATTCCAAATGAACTCCGCTAGGATATCACCATATAAAGTCTGTATTTCACGAACTTCTGGACCTGTTAGTCCATGTCCCCATTCCCTCCAATCTTTCCTTCGCTCCACTAAAATTCCAGTAGCATCACCGAAAGCAGGGGAACAAACCCACAAAGAAATCAGCGCAGTTGTTGGAACTGGTGGACGGCACTTGGACATCTTCAGCCTGTGCCCACCGGGTGGTGGCTGCCCGAGGTTCGCCAGCCTGCCCCGTGGAGTGCAGCGCATTTCAGACACAAGAAGCATCTGGTCACACAGAAGTATAGCACTGATCAAGGAGGGGAGAGGCAGGACCGAGACAGCAGGTCCAAGGCAGATCCCCCGCTGCCCCCACCACAAGGAGAGCCCCTCCTCCTGCCGGTGACCAAAGGCATATTTTCAGAAGGATCTGGACACCAAGGCTGCGCTCAACCACCCCAGGAGAAGCAGGGAGAAGAAAAGCACCATAGTGAAGACGGGAGAGTGAGAGTCTGCCTGCTGGGTGCGAGAGCCCACGTTCCGGGGTGCAGACACCCAGGGGGGATGGCATAGCAGGAGAAGAACAGAATGGCCCAGAGGCATGACCAAGACTCCCAGCATGTGGGGCGTAATCCAGGGACTAAGTCAGTTTCTCTCTCTGCCACTCTGCAGCAGAACCCCCCCAATGAGGGGTTTCTGCCTCAATCACAGAAATCCCCTTCCTCTCTTTGATGCATCACTCAAATAAGAAAGGACTAACAGAAGCACTGAAGTAAAAGGCAGACACCAAAATAAGCAAAGAGAATAGAGGAAAACTTCAAAACATCTGTACCCGATAATCCCAGAGAGATAAGAGAAAATTTACATGTAAGAAATAGGGATGCGGTGCTAAGAAAATAAGATGTGGGAAAGTCTGGGGAATGGAAACTGGGATTTCTAAAATTAGAATTTTAATAGAAAGACCAAAAGATAAGGTCTTGGGAAAATGGGACGCAGGAGACACAGCAGGAAGGGCGGGTGGTTACCAGCCAGAGCGCCAGCAAACCCTGGATAGGACCTCCAGAGAGATCTGCATGATGGACAAGAAGTAGGAGCTCGCAAACACATGCTATGAGAGACTTGCTGTACCAGAAGAAGCCGTCTATTTCTACCAGGGACCTGCCAAGTGGCCAGAATAATGAATAGAGTCAGATTTGGCTAAGGGACCTCACCTTGAAATTTGAGGACACTGGAAAGAAAACTTCTGGAAGGGAAAAAGTTATGCACTTTAAAGGGTTATAAATCAAAGTGTTATCAGGCTTCTGAACAGTAATATTAAAACCTAGAAGACAGCAAAGCATGTCCTTAACATTCCAAGCTCAAAGTGACTTCACCCAGAATACTATACCTTTCCAAACCAATGATCACAGATGAATTTTGAAACCTATAAGTAAGAGCTCACCTTGATTCATATTGTGCTTTTTTTTTTTCAGGAATCTGCTAAGGGCTTTTCCAAAACAAGGGAGTGCATCAAGAGAGGGCAGGAATTCTAGGCCAAGAGGCATCCAGCATGTGGGAGAGGGAGGGGGCCACCAGGGCAGGGTGTGTTGTTGAGCTGTCTCAGGCTAGAATCCCCAAACAAGACTGTTCTGGGTGGGACGGAGGGGGTTTTCTGCGCATCCCTGTGCTGTCTTCTCCACCCCTGTAACTGATTTCCTACTTTAAAGCATGTCTATTTTATTTATTTTCTATATTTTTAAAGACTGTATTTACTTAATTATTTGAGAGAGAGCGAGCATGAGCAGAGAGGAGGGTAGAGAGAGAAGCAGAGAGCCTGATGCCTGATTCCAGGACCCTGAGATCATGACCTGAGCCAAAGGCAGATGCTTAACTAACTGAGCCACCCAGGTGCCCTGAAGTGTATCTGTTTTAAAAATTTTTTTTTTCTTTTTTACAGAGAGAGAGAGAGAGAGATTACAAGTAGGCAGAGCAGCAGCCAGAGAGGGGAGGAAGCAGGCTCCCTGCCAAGCAGAGAGCCCGATACCGTGCTCTATCCCAGGACCCTGAGATCGTGACCCGAGCCGAAGGCAGAGGCTTAACCCACTGAGCCACCCAGGCGCCCCTGAAGTGTATCTGTTTTAAAGCAAGGGGGAGGGATAGGCCTCGGGTCACGTATGTGGTTAGTTCCCCTGCCAAGCCCCATGGGGAGCACAGGGAGCCAAGGCTGGGGGAGAGGGCTGGGGATAATGGGTAGCTTTCATTTCATTTTTTGTTACTTTGAGAAAACATTCCTTCTGTCATTAAAATAATGACAAGGGGGGACACCTGGGTGGCTCAGTGGGTTAAAGCCTCTGCCTTCGGCTCAGGTCATGATCTCATGGTCCTGGGATCGAGCCCCGCATCAGGCTCTCTGCTCACTGCTCAGCAGGGAGCCTGTTTCCTCCTCTCTCTGCCTGTCTCTCTCTGCCTCCTTGTGATCTCTGTCTGTCAAATAAATAAATAAAATCTTAAAAAAGAAATAATGACAAGGGGTATTTGTGCAATGGGGTCGGGGGGACGGAGGGATTCACGTTCTGCCTCTCACAGGGATGGAGAAGATCAACTTCTCGGGCGGAGAGCCGTTTATTCACGACCGTGGCGAGTACCTGGGCAAGCTGGTGAGGTTCTGCAAAGAGGAGCTGCGGCTGCCCAGCGTGAGCATCGTGAGCAACGGGAGCCTGATCCGGGAGCGCTGGTTCCAGAACTACGGTGAGCTTCCCACCCTCGCGCTGTGCTCGCCGCTGCAATGACTGGTGGTTTCCGACACCCTGGTCCTTAGGCCAGGCTCGCTGGGGGAGGAGACACCAAACTCGAATCCCTTTGCAAGCCTGGCAAGCTTCTGCGGGACTCTATGCTTAGAGCCCCGTACTCGTTGACGAACAGGTGTGGCAGGACAGGTAACAAAATGTTAGTAAGCGCAACTACGTTACGCATCCCAGGTCAGCAGGTGCTGAGGCCAATGGCTCTAGCTTAGCCACCAGCAGGGAGCACCGACACAGTTCCGCAACCCCTACCTTACTGCCTGCCACTGCTATTTTATTTTTAAATATTAAAGGAACCATCCCTTCACTAGTCTCATGAATGAAGCAATTGGACCAAAAATGCGTTTCCTATCTTTGGCTCCATACTTGGCTGCTGACGAAAGTGAAGTAGAATGTCTGCGTGGGGCTGCAGCCCAGACTAATTATATCAGAACCTCTGGTGTGTCACAGACCGACCCGGGGTCTCCCAGGGATTCTACTCCGCGGCCAGGATGGCGAACCACAGATCCTAGGACCGTGGCGCTCCCTGACGGCCGAGTTTCCACAGCTGTGATATCCCTAGAGCAGTTCCCGGAACGAGGAGGGGGCAGTGGGGAATATTAGCTGTTATTTCTGCTGTCATTTTCGTCCACAGTCATAACCGCTCAGAGCACAGTTTTCTGTTCTCATTTGTCTGAGCTGTTGGAGCCTGGACATCACTGCAAGAGGGGTTGCCTTACCCTCTGCTGAGGCCGCTCACGGGAAGTCTCTGACCACATACCCCTGCCGAGACGGTGGAGAGATGTGTGTGGGGAGGGAAGACTGTGGATGAGGCTAGGACAGCCTGTCTCGTGAGGGGAAGCAGGAAGACAAATGCAAAAGTCTCTGGGGAAGGTAGATCAGGGAAGACCATAAGATGACCTGAGAACCAAAATGACTGTGAAGGGAGTCACTTAGTGAAATGGGGTCAGAAGTTTCCAGATAAACTCTGGGAGCCAGATTCAGAGAGGGAAGGAGGGTTTGGGGAACGATATGAGCAGGGGAGACTCGGTCGGACTCACTGGACTGTCCCTGAGCCATGCTCTCTCCTTCAGCACTGGCTCCCCAGGCCCCGTGTGGGACGAAGGATCACAGCGTCCAGGTCAGAAGCTCAGATGCTGGTGTGGGAGACTCCATGTGAGGGAGTGAACGTGGAGCTGCAGCAGAAAAACCCGCTTCAGTCATAGGGAGACCATAAGCAAGGGGGAGGCCATGAAGCATGGGAGGCGCCATGCTCTGTCCTGGCGGACGGACGGGCAGCCCATGAGTCCTGAGCTTCCACGGACATCTATCCTCTGTGGGAACGTAGGGTTGGTGCTGCCAAATTCCGAAATCTACATTTCATGTTAAATCCCCCAATGAAATATTTGCAAATAATTTGGAATATTGTCGGATGTCATGAGGGAAGAAGACAGCAGTGTTTATGAATAACCCTGTGGTCTGCAAGAGAGCCATTTTGGAGAAACCGCCACGTCTCTAAGATTGGCAGTTTTCTGGGAGCGCTCACAGGACTCAGCAGCCAGTAGACTCATGGCTGAGGTTCATCAGGGCAAAGGCTGTAGTGCAGAAATAGCAGGGATGGGCATCACTGGGGGCCAGAGACACGGGCTTCTGAGTCCTTCCCTTCTAGGATGTAGAAGATGTGTTTCCTCTCTCGCGGGGAACTCTAGGGACATGTCTGGAATGTTGTTGCCGAGTCATGTTCCCATGAGTCTTCGGGTCTGAGGCTTTTATGTAGGGCTGGTCTCCCAGACACGCACTGCTGGACCCCATCCGTGGCAGCTGAAACGCAGGACTCCCAACAACAAAACCAGCTACATCACGAATCTTGGGCAACAATCCCAGCAACTCTTGACAAGCTGACTTAACATGCCCCATTGCTCAGACATAGACACATCATCAGCGGGAGACACAGAGAGCATTCTGGGGACCATACATGCAGGGACTGGCCAAACCTCCATCATCATTCCATGCCCTTCCAGAGAACCTCCAGAGTCCAGAGACTCCATGCCCTCCAGAGATAAGGAGTCAGCGAACAGATCTGCTGGGCTAATTTTCTCTTCACAAGGGCTCCTACAAGACAGTCTGAGAGCAGGAGGAGATATAATCCAGATGTAGCAATTAACGAAGGACCTCATTTAAATATACCAATAAACACTCGCACATATGCAAGTGTGGCTTTAGGATGGTCAAAGGGCCGTCTCCTCCAGATCATCTCCGTCACGTCATGATACATATCTTTTTTCCAAGATTATGTAAACAAATACCAAGTATGGTTGACATTTCCGTGAGTCTTGTCGGTATGAAGAAAAGTCTTTTTAAGCGTTAGAACTTAGATACAAGCAAGATGTGTTTTGTCATAAAGAGAGGTAAATGGCCTAAAAGTGTTTGTCCTTGAACAGAAAAGCTTAAAGGTGTTCACTCTCCCTCAGGTGAGTTTCTGGACATCCTCGCCATCTCCTGTGACAGCTTCGATGAGCAAGTCAATGTCCTCATCGGCCGTGGTCAAGGAAAGAAGAACCATGTGGAAAATCTTCAGAAACTGAGGACATGGTGTCGTGATTACAGAGTGGCCTTCAAGATAAATTCCGTCATTAATCGATTCAACGTGGACGAGGATATGAGGGAACCGATTAAAGCCTTGAACCCTGTCCGCTGGAAAGTAAGTGCCCTGTCCCTTTTGCTGAGGGCAGTTCGGAAAATGTTCTGGAGAGACTTTGACACTGGAACCCAAAATGTCTAGGTGAGAGAGGACTCTGCTCCTACCAAGCCAGCCGGGAAACCGGGTCCTTGGTCCTTCTTCCAGCTCTCTCAAACTTTAAACTGCCTCCACTCCCGCTGTCCCAATCTCCCCTCTGAAAACTGGGCCCGATTCCCTTCTGCGATATTGGGAGGGTAAAGGTCAAAAGATATAGTTGGGGGCACCTGGCTGGCTCAGTCAGTGGAGCGTGAGATTCTTGACCTTCGGGTCGTGAGTTCAAGTCCCACATTGGGTGTGGAGCTGACTCAAAATTAAAATCTTAAAAAAAAAAAAGAAAAGATATGATCAGTGCTTGGACAGGTTCTGAAGAATATGCCCATAGAAAACCTAACCTGTACGTATTTATTAAATATATTAAGGCTGGATTTCTTTTTACCACTCTTGGCTTAGTTATTCATAAATGTTAAATGCTTTTATAACATTTATAAATGTTATGTTCTTCACAAGTGTTCTTTATAAAATCTGTTAATACATTTTTCTTTGAATTATTTGAAGATATTGGGCAACATTATTCCCAGGTTGTGGCAAAGCTTATTTGCCAAGATCAGTGCCTTAGGATGGACCCTTCTGTCAGCTACGGCAAAGTCTAAAGTTCAAACTCAGGGCCTGTTTATGGCCCACGATGTGCAGGATTCGGAAATAACAGTCATTCCTGCCCCTGGCTGTCCTTCAGAATCAACTCGGGGAACTGTTTAAAACACAGCTTCCTGGACCTGCACCCCCTGCCCAGAAAGAACTGGAGAGAAGCTACAGAAAGAAGGACAGTGGGAGGAACAGAGGCTGTGGTCCTGGAAGGGGGACGGGTGAGGGCCAGAAGCAGGCTCCGGGTTCTTAGACCCTCCTTCTAGAACCATCTCCTTTTTCCCTCTCCTTTTCCCTGACACCCGCCTTGCTCTCTTCCTTATTACTCTCTTCTCAGCTTCTCTGTCTAGGTACGTGCGTTTTTCCTCCTGACTGGTTTGCCAGGACCTCCTCTTGCCCCTTCATCTCCGCGCTTTCTTCTCCGATCTTATAACTCCCCCTGTGGCCCCCACTCACTGATCCACTCCAGAACTGCCTGTTCGAACCCCTGAGCTTTCTGGAGGGAGCAGGTTCGCTGCTGCCTGTTTGGAGAGCAGGTTTCGGCTCAGATCACGGGTGTCTGCAGGCTGTAAACCGAAGAAAATCGATGTTCGTGGGTCAGGTATGTGGCCCCCCAGGCTGCCTCCTCCATGCAAGGGCCTGGGCTCGCAGCCCCGTCAGCACTGCGCCAGCACCAACCAGGCACGGCCGAGGAGACCTCCGCGCATTCCTCAGCGGAGGGCTTGTGGTCACCTGGAGGCTTGCCGTAGTGACAAGCGAGTGGTCCTCCTAACCTGGCTCAGCCAATCTCACCCTCCTCCCCCCATTCTGCTTTCAAGCTCCATTCGAGCTGTGATTCTAGAGCCAAAGTCACCAGGGAAGAAGCCCACATGTGTCTTCCCCTGCCTGATGTTCAAATCAGCATGGGCTTCCTCCCATGCGTACGCCTCCTCTGACCTCCCCGCCAGGCCGCTCTCCTCACCCCGTTGCCTGGACTGAGCTTGGGTGCCGTGGGGACAACAATGAGGGGTGCCCCCCCAGAAGCCCGCCTACTGAGCAAGACAGTCATGAAAGCAAAGATGGGACGAGGGTTTGTGAGGACCGGGGAGCCCAGAGGAAGAGAGTGGAAATAGAGTGAGCAAAGAAGGCCATGCCAGGGAGCTTTACAGTTAAATCTAAGCTGACAAAAATGTGAATTAAATACTATGTATAATCCCCCCTTCCATGAAAACCCCACAGACCCGGGCTCTGCAGGCGCCCGTCTGTTTCTTCAGCGACCATCTCGTTTCACCTTGAGCAGGTGAAGAGTTTTTCCTTCTCAGATGAGTTTTTCCTTCTCAGATGATGGTGTTCCGTACGAGGGAATAATACATTCACACACACACACAATTATTTACTTAAAAGAATGTTGGAAGACTATTAATGCCTCTGGAAACTGTCCATCTATATTAACTAAAAAATAAATCCCATAGTCGAGAGGCCTTCACAAGGATTAATGAAGTCAGCAGAAACAACGTTTTGGAAATATCATTCCTTGGCTTGGGGATCACAAATGATTTGTTTGTTTTCTTGGTGTTTTTGTATAGTCCATATTCCCTGCAATGAGCCCCTGTGATCTGGTGGTCTGAAAAGTCAGATTATCAGACTGGATCAAACATGCACTAGGCAGGTCTTTCATTTTCAGACAGTTGGTACTTTCTGATTTTGAAGGCCCCAGAGCAATGTCTTTCTAGACTGTTCCTGAGTCAGTGGAGTCTTCTTTGCTCAGAAGAGAGGACGCCGGGTCTGGGGGAATAGGATTTGGGGTGCGAACGGTGGGAGCCTGTTGGCAAAGCAGACGCCATCCTTGTCCTCCAACATCCTTGTCCTCCAACACCCTTGTCCTCCAACATCCTTGTCCTCCAACACCCTTGTCCTCCAACACCTTGTCCTCCAACATCCTTGTCCTCCAGGTGTTCCAGTGCCTCCTGATCGAGGGCGAGAACTCCGGAGAGGAAGCTCTGAGGGAAGCGCAACAATTCGTTATCAGCGATGAAGAATTTGAAGGATTCTTAGACCGCCACAAAGACGTGTCCTGTTTGGTGCCCGAGTCCAACCAGAAGGTTGTATGACGCAAACATGGCTTGGTTCATCACCACAACTTGAGACTGATTCCAAATAGGGAGCTGTAGCCCTGAGGGATTCACGTGCTGTTCCTGTGGAGGGTTCTAGAGCCTGCGAGGAGGGGTGTCGTCCCCTTCCCGCTGTGGGACCTCTGGAGGAGCTTCAGTGGCCCTTCCCCCTCCCAGTCCTTGACCATGCGTCCCCCACTGTTCCCACATGGGAGCTGTTCCAAGGACGCGGCCTTGAGCAGGGATAGCTTCCTATGGGAGGGTAGGTGCACCTTCTACATACCTAGAGAAGGTATAACGAGTTACAGGTAATGACATCACAGTAGAATCTTCAGGCAAGCTCCGAGGGAATAGCGTTAAAGCTTTACAGATTGAATAAAGGGGGGCATTCAGTGTAGGGTCGGAACAGCCATTGGGAATACTGAGAAAAGAACAGGGCTCTCCCAGAGCTTGAGGAAATGGGGACATTCTCCTGGGGATGATTGTCAGAGAAGCTGTCGATGGAGGCCATTTGATGCTTCCAGCTTGGGGTGGAGAACACAGAGAAGCCTGGCATCTGCTAGAATCTGAACAGACACAGACGGATGTCCCTGGAGATGTGTGTTGGGGGGAGCTGGGGACGCCGGCCGATGGATCGCCTTGGAAGGGACACACCCAAAGCCACCGAAGCAGTAAAGCACAAACATGCAGACACCGTGGGACAGACCGTCGAGCGCGCGCACTGAAAAATGCAGTTGGAACTAAATTTGTATTCAATTTCTCTTTCACAGATGAAGGATTCCTACCTTATTCTGGATGAGTATGTAAGTACTAGCAAGGGATTATAAACTTTGAAAACTTTCAAATAAAAATAATTTTTTTTAAGATTCTATTTTTTTTATTTGGCACACAGAGATCACAAGGAGGCAGAGAGAGAGAGAGAAGGAAGCAGGCTTCCTGCTGAGCAGAGAACCCAATGTGGGACTCAATCCCAGGACTCTGAGATCATGACCTGAGCCGAAGGCAGAGGCTTAACCCACTGAGCCACCCAGGGGCCCCTAAAAATACTTTTTTAAATGAAAAATTAATTAAGCCATGTGTCAGTGTTATGCTATCATGAGCCTGACTGGTCCCAATTTTTCTTCTGAGGCAGCATTTCCTGTTTTTGTGGTCACTGTTGGCGTTCATGTTACGAGCCCTTCCTGCACTGGGTGGGTTCTGAGCTACGCACGCGGGCAGGACTTTGCTTGAACCCGGGCCCCGCGTTTGCACTGACCCCAGGCGATGGGTCCGTGGATGTCACCTTGAATCTGACACCGTGAAAGCAGAGTCCTGTGTCGCGCTGTCTCGGGCTGGGGGTTTCCTGGCCGTGGGAACCCAGGGAACTTTGGAGGAAGGTCTTACCACACTTCCCGTTACCTTTAACACCTCTGATGCTCCCTGTCCCTGATGGAGAAGCTGTAGCCCAGGTGAGAATCCATTACAACTCCTCTCCCAAAGCCCCTGATTGAGCCTCTGCCTCAGAACGAAAAAAGAAAATCTATCCCTTCTCAAATTTGAAAGACAAATCCCTTTTTTCTTTCCTTTGTCTTTTTATGGGGGAAAGGGCCAGATTCATAAACTATTGCCACTTGTTCTAGTATAGGACGAACAAGTCCATTCAAAGACGTTTCTAAGAAATGAGCTCAGGGCATCTGGGTGACTGAGTGGTTAAGGGCCTGCCTTCGGCTTAGGTCATGATCTGGGGGTCCTAAGATCGGACCCCACGTCGGGCTCCTTGCTCAGCGGGGAGCCTGCTTCTCCCTCACCCTGCCCCCCCTGCCCACCCCCCCCGTCCCTGCCCAACGTCTATCTCTCTCAAATAAATAAATAAATTTTAAAAAAATAATAAAAATAAATTTTATTTTATTTTTATTTATTTTTTACAAAAGGAAGAAAGAAATGAGCTCTAACAAGAACAATGATTCAGTGTATACATGGAATTTGGTGTTTTGAGAAATACTTGTTTTGACTTTTGGTATTTTAGTGTTTTCAGACTAATCAATGATGCTTCCTAACCATTGCGTTGATTCTCAATGAGCGTTCTTCATGGGGCGTAAGGGGAAAGGTGATGCCACGAACGTTCCGCGTGTGGGTTCGAGGTAGAGAGGAAAGGTCAAACAATTTATTTTTATTTTTGTCTTTGTAATTGAATGTTTAGGGAGCACCTATCCAAGGAGGGGGACGGAGGGGAAGGGGCAGAGGAAGAGGGAGAGAGAGAATCTTGGGCGCCACGTTGAGTGTAGGGCCCAAGGTGGTGCTTAATCTCACGACCCTGAGATCTTGACCGGAGCTGAGATCAGGAGTTGGATGCTTCATCGACTGAGCCACCCCGGCGCCCCAGTTTTTATTTTCGGACTGTCATGATTGCCTGGGGATGTTGACTAAGGCTCCTCAACGAACTCTCTGCTCTCCACACAGTTGCCACAAACAGTGAACCAAAAGTTGCTTTTGGTAATTTAAGATCATTCAGGGTATTATGACAAGATGCTTAGTGACAGGGTGGGTCAGAAGATGTGAGAAGACCTCATTCTTGCCTGTAAGGTGTTTCGCGTAGGAAGAAAAGTGCAACCCTGCAGCAGGCGTCTACGATACCTCTTGGCCTCGTACCTGCCTTTGTACTTCCTTGCTCATCCCTCTTTCTCCTTTTCTCAAAAGGGATTTTTATTCATGTTATGCCTATATATGTATAAACCATTTTCACTCCAGCAACATCACCTACCGGCAATTTCCTGAAGACACCATCCTGTTTCATGCATCCGTGCTCTCGTAACACTGTTCTCCCCAGACTACGATTTCTGAACATCACCCCTCCCCCATGGAGGCACATGCCCCAGCTGGGGCACACGTATAATTCGGCTGATCGTGCATTTAGTTGGTCAGATGTGGTTTTGTTAGTTAAAGCGAGCTACTTGGGCAGAGAGAGGGTCAGCATCCTACGGTATCTGGCCCACAGCATTCAATAAATATTTGTTGAAATGACATTATCAAAAATCATTCTGAATTAATTCCCAGAATTGCGTTTCAAGGAATCAATTATACAAAAATATCTCCTTTCTGTCTTTGAATTTTCTAGATGCGCTTCCTAAATTGTAGGAATGGGCGGAAGGACCCTTCCAAGTCAATCCTGGATGTTGGTGTAGAAGAAGCTATAAAATTCAGTGGATTTGATGAAAAGATGTTTCTGAAGCGAGGAGGGAAATACGCGTGGAGCAAGGCGGATCTGAAGCTGGACTGGTAGAGCGGAACGTGGAGCCAGCCCCCACCCGCCCGCAGGGACTCTCGCTCAGACTCAAGGTGCTGCAACTTCCAGGAGCGGCGCTTCCTATTGGCATTTTGCAATGGCCCCAGATCTGATTTTCTGCTGCGCAGGCTCTCCAGTTATCTGTGGCAATTGAACACACGAATCACTTGGGCCATCAAAACCCACAGATAATGCCAAACCATTAACTTTAGTTAATTCGCTTATTTGGGATTCCAGTTTTTGAGCAGTGTTTTCTGGGACTCCTGGTTCCCCAATTTTGATGTTATGTTTCCAGTCCTTTCATTTCATAGAGTCAGGTTGTTGTTTTTTGGGTTTTTGTGTTTTTTTTGTTGTTGTTGCTTGTTTGCTTTTTTTCTGCTAAATACCGAGATGCCAATTTTCACACCTAGAGCAATAACAAAATCTCTCCCCCAATTGTTCTGCTTGTTGCAATGCTCTTTCCTTCCTGCCATTCTACCACTGAAGTCTTGGACTCTTCACCCAGAGGGCTAGAAATGGTCCGCAGATGTTTCAAAGAGTAGGCAATGATCACCTTACCAGTTTTCAGTAAGTACCTCGAAGAAGATGGTTGGTCTGCCCGTGCTCTGCACGACCCTTGCCCACGCTGACTGCTCCATGAACGTGAACCATCTCTGCTGCTCCCCTTCCTTTCCAAGAGTCTCAGCAAAACCAACAAACCCTGTGCACTTCGTGACAAAGCTGACACAGGGTCCGTGTTTGGGTTGCCTTATGAACCTGTTACTCTTGCCACCTGAGTCTGCCAAATGAGTTCATTGGAATAGACAGTTGTCCCCACATCTCTGAGAAATGACACCTTATGGCTCAGATGGTTAAGCCTTCAGCTCATGTCATGATCTCCAGGTCCTGGGATCAAGCCCTGCATCCAGCTTCTGGCTAAGTGGGGAGTCTGCTTTTCCCTCTGCCTGCTGCTCCCCCTGCTTGTGCTCTCTCTGTCTCTCTGTCTTTCTCCTTTTCCCTCTCTCTCAAGTGAATTTAAAAAAAATAAGAAAAAGAAGGAGGAGAAAGGAAGGAAGGAAGGAAGGACATCTTACTAGATCAACCTCTTGTGTTAGGAAAAAGCATTGGACTGGGACATAAGAAGGCATGTATGGAAGCGTCTAGAATGTACCTGGATTTTATGTAAATGAAGCCAGGGCACAATATAATAGGTCTCAACTAACTCTGAATCACTTGAAATAAGGATATAATTTCAGTCAATAGGAGAAATGCCTTCCTTTTTCAGCTTCTTTGGGAAATGTCACCTAAACTGGGTCAGAGAACAAAGTCGCCTCCTTGTGGAAATATCAATGCAGTTTGTTTATGTAATTTAGACAATATCTCATTGCCTGGAAAACAACAATTTCCTATCATTGTTTCAGAAAAGCAAAATCATGGAAAATTTTTATGCCCAAGCATGTTTTAATCTAGCGGCCATACCAGTATTGGTCACTAGGTGGCAGTAAATGTTCCCTGAGTCCATTAAGCAGCCACACAGAATCCCACTTAATCCACTTTCCAGACCTGGTGCTTTTGAAAGTTTGGTTTTTGTAAATTTTTTTTGTCAGAAAATATATTTCTACTTCATATTTTAAGTCACTATCATTCAACTGAAATATTTTTGTGTCTCATCTCAAACAAGGTAACATAAATAGGTAAAATACATATATAAATATATAAATAAATTTTTAAAATTAATTAATTTTAAAAACAGGATAGGTTGTCATGTATTTTTCCATTTTACTTTGTGTTATATTTTAAGAGAAAAGTGAACTAGAAATCTTTCTTCCTGTATGGGTTTTGACAGCCACTAAGCTAGAATTACCTTAATATAACTTGTATAAATATGAAAGGTTGTTTTGCTTGCTTTTTTTTCTTTAATGTAACATAAGCACACTTTGCTGATAATCATATTATTCAGCAAGAGCAAATTCAGCAAAGAAAGATCACAGATGCGGAAGCCCTGAAGACGAT
Organism: Meles meles; assembly: GCF_922984935.1. Classification (NCBI taxonomy): domain Eukaryota; kingdom Metazoa; phylum Chordata; class Mammalia; order Carnivora; family Mustelidae; genus Meles; species Meles meles. The sequence goes on from NC_060080.1 coordinate 4,458,283, forward strand.
GTCTGGAAGACGGCGGGGCCTCAGTCGTTATTATTTGAAACAAAATCTAGGTCAGAAGCCCACACCTGAGTTGGAATGAATTTCTCTCAAATTCACTCAAATTCAATATGCAGGAAATTGTATAACTCTTTCCCCAAAGGGAAGTCTAAAACATAGAAAAATAAAACGGCACCTGAGAAATATTTTAAATATTTTTCCAACCAGGTTGACGCCAGTTGCTCCACAACCTCGTGCCCCGTCAGGATTTGCAATGTTTAAAATACCGAAAAGTCTTCTTTTTCTTCGAGGGGAGAAATATGGACATATAGCATTAGGGTAAAATTCAGATTTGGATTACCTAACATTTTGTTTTATTTTTTCAGTTCTAAACAGGAGTTTGCAGTTTTGTGAAACACTTTTTTTTTTTTTTTTTTTTTTAAACAAACGGAGGGCACTCACCGTGGTGGGCACTCAGCGGGGGACGGAAGAGCTGGAACCAACACAGCACTTTTGGTTACTTGGAATTAAAAAATTATCATCATTAATGAAAAAAGAAAGGAAAGTATCAAATGGTAATTTATCTGAGGCACCTCAGCGTAAGTGTTGAGGGCAAAGGTTTTGTGGTGTTTTTAAGTCGGCTTACACCGTAATAATAAGAACAGAATTCTGCTTAAGAAACCCGTGAAGGTCAGACACGAGTAACGGTGTATTGATTTAAAAAGCATGAAGCATCGCTGTCATTTAGTGATAAAGGACATGAAAGTTGCCTATTTTCTCTGAAGTTTGAAGATGGCAGAGGCCATCCAGCTGAGTCATCTGGAACTCAGGCTCCTGTTCCATCTCCTGGCATTTGGACTCTAGTCATAGGGTTAATAGAGAGAACCGTGATGTTAAAACTAGTGGAAGTCTCAATGAGGCTCCATCAGGCAATAATTCTCCCTCTTGGCTGCCCACTTGTTGAAAGACCGTTTAATCAGCTGGGATTAGGGGGAAACTCGCCATGCTGTAAGATTTTAAGTCTTTGTCTTGAGTGTATATAGGTCCCAGTTTGGGGGGAAAATATATTTTCTTATTCCTATGTGATGCTCTTGAATACCTGTCTGATGTATTGTAAGATGCCGTAATATATTAAAATATTTTTGTACAACACCTTCTCTCTCAGTGGGTCTATGTAATGAAGCCCCTCCTCGGTGCATAATTAAAGGAATTATGTGTTTTTACAAAATGCCATTGCTAAAGGCAAGTATAATTTAAAAATGAAGGTTATCAATAATTAATAAGTATATTTAGGCAACCCAATCAGCAACAAGAAAGAATGTAGATGAGTCACTGAGGAAAATGCCCTTTGCATTTTACAACGAAAGCCAGCAACTTGGGGACCAGGTATCTAAAACTTGATCACGCCTGGGATAGCACTGGCCTCCGTACCGGGGCTCTTAGCTCCATGCTCTGAGTATGACCTGGTCAGACGTCCAAGGGGCAGGCAGGTGCCTCGTACTGGAGTCCAAGGAGGTGCAGAGCTCACCCTGGCACCCTGGTTCCCAGCTGCGGGTTCAGTTCCCGAGCCCTTCCTTTACCTCCATCCACCTGTCCTGATGGGCCCCACGAGTGTGGGAACCGCGAGCCCTCCCCCCGCTGCACTCCAGCACTCCTCCCTCTCATCGCTCCCATAACTGGTTTATTTTTTCATTCAGAGCATTAAAACTTGTTCCTGTCTGATTCTGCTCGCAGTTCCAGGCTCTTAGAGTCAAGAGCTCTGCATTCCTGGCCCCAGTGGCCACCTCGTGCCCTCCGGATTTGGATGGGTCCCCCTTGGCCTTGCCGCATTCTCTCAGACACGCCCCTTCACCTGACCTCTGCTTCGGGCACGGGCACTCACCTCTCCGGGAGAGATGTGACCTCAACGACCCTCATCCTCCTGGATGCCTGCGACGGCGCTGGGCGCCAGCCCCAGAGAACAGGTCAGATCCAGGCCTTGAGGACAGGGAAAGAGTCTTAAGGAGGCAGCTTGAGTCCTTGATCATTGTGTCTGGGCCACATTTGGGGTACACAACCCCTGCTGCCAAGTGCCCCATCCAGTAGGGGCGGCAGGGAGGGTGAATTACAAAGGAAGTCCACACAGCAAGTCCAACTCAGATGCTACTGAGATGGGCTGGGAAAGCCCGAAAGACCTGAACATTTTTTTCATGACTCTGAAAATACTATATTTTTGGCATACACTTGAAAAACAGAGGAAAGCAAAATGAAAAAAATAAAAATTAGCTATAATCGTATCACCCAGAGGTAACTGCTAATTTACTTCACGTCTTTCTGGTCAGGCATATTTTTTAACAGAATTGAATTCATTCTCAATTTTATTTCCCACACAAAATCTTCTGAAGGTTTTTAAAGCCAATTAGCATTCTTATACTTTAATGAGAACAGCCAGTTCCTCACGATTCACACTAATAGATGAGAAGACATTCAATGTCCTTCTAAAAACCACAGTTGGTTTGGAAAAAAAAAAAAAATCACTGGTGTTCATTTTTGAGTTGCTTACACATTTGTTGATGAATGTGACTATATCTCATGTTCTGGAAATCCACTTTATCCAGAAGAAAATAATAATAATAATAATAATAATAATAAAGCTTATCTGTGCAAACTCATTCCTGGAGGGTCTGGGAAACAGTCCAAAAGTGATTTATGTTTTCATTCAGCGCCATCTTGCCTTGGCCCTGGCTGATTTTGCTCTCAATTCGATGCAAGCTTTCTTCCCACCACGGAGCAATTCTCCAGGACCTGGGGGTGCCCCATAATCCACCTTAACTCTGAGTGCTCGGGCTAAGGGTTCAGCCCACAGGACACACACCCTTCCTCAGATGCCTGTCCCAGCTCAGGGCATCGGCTGTGTTCCTGAGTGACCAGCTATAGATCAGAGGTTCCCACAACCCGTCCTCAGGTTCAATTAATTCTCTAGAGAGGCTCATGGAACTCAGACATTTTACTTTCTAGATGTTTATTATAAAAGGATAAAGCTCAGGAACAACCAGAAGGAAGAGATGCGTAGAATAAGATATGGGGGAAAGGTTAGGAGCCCCATGCCGACTCCGGGGGCACCGATCTCCCCAAATTTCTATGTCTTCCCAACCTGGGAACTCTCTGAACCCCATCCTTTTGGGTTTTTATGGAGGACTCATTACAGAGGGGTGATTGAGTAAATTGTACACCATTGGTGATTGAAAATCTCCAGCCCCTCTCCCCTCCCAGAGGTCTGGGGGTAGGAAGGCAAGTTCCAACCTTCAAATCACCAGGTTGTCTCCCCTGGCAAGGAGCTTGCATCCTGAGGGCTTTTCCAAAGTCACCTTACTAGCATAACAAAATCCACTTGCTCTCATCTCTTAGGAAATTCCAAGGGTCTTTGGAGCGCCCTGACAGGAAGGGGAACAAAGACCAAACCTACATCTCATTATAAATCACAGTCTCACACCCTGAGACCCCCTTAGCTCCTCTGACCTCTAATCAGTGCTCTCTCTTGAGGTCTGAGCTGTAACCAACTTCCTGAGAATTCTCTCCAGCAAGCACATAGTTACTGAGGACTCAGAAAAAGGGAGAATTTGTGAGGTTAGAGCCATGTCTTCTCAGGAGGGATAACTTGCTGCCCCTCACATCCTGAGTCAGAGCTCTCGCCTTTCCCAGGAAACCTGACAGATGGTAAGCCTCCCAGTGTTGCCTGGACTGAGCTGGCCTGACTCAGCTCCGGCTACTGTGACCAACCACCACAGACTGGGTCCAGCACACACCTGTGTTTCTTCCGCTTCCGGAGGTTGGAAATCCAAGATCAAGGTGCTAGCTGATTTGGTTCCGGGTGTTAAAAAAATTAAAAAAAGAAACATCAAGCTCTAAATGGAGGCATTTTGTCCCCAGCACAGCCAACAAGACCGAGGGTAGTTTCAGCCTCTCCCTGGGACGTGACCTTTTACAAGTCCTTCTGGAAGGTCCTAACGGGCTCTGGTGAGGCCATCTGCAGGTTGAATCCCTGCTGTTGTTTCCCCCTGAGAAGAAGACGTCCTGGCCTGAAACAAACCTTTCTTTCTCCTGCTACTGCTGGCTTCTTGCCCACTGTCCTTCCTGCAAACACCTTCCCCTGCGTGCGGCCGGCCTAGGGGTTCTCCACGTGCTCAGGAATGCTACAGGATTCATGAATCACTTAAGAAAATCTATTTGATCTTCAAATTCACTCTGTCGAACATTGTTTTTTAACATGGGTAAAATCCCCACTGGTCTGTCCTCACGTGGCAGAGACCGCGGTTCTCTCGGAGTTCAGACCCTGCCGGGGCCAAGAGGAGCGGAGAGCTGTTCCCTCCTCCTTCCCAACTGCAGGACACCCAGACTCCACAGCTGCCTATTTTGTTGTTTGTTTATGCGGAGCTGTGGAGCCCTCTCTTGACCATTAGATGTTGTGAATGTCTGTCTTCTTTTTGGGAAACGGGGTCTGTCCTTACCTCGTGGTCCTGGTGATGAGCGAACAGGAGGCAAGCAGAGGCCACCCCACAGCCCCCAGCCCCCAGCTCTGGGGTGGGATGCAATTGACATTCCCCAGGCTCCCCTGGTGGCCCTAAAATGGAGGGAAGGAAGAACGAATGGTTAACTGATGGTGACAAGATCACAGTCCTGCTCGGCAGGAGCCTCCCCCAGGTCACCAACGTCCCAGTGATTTACAAGGAAAACACATTCTTAACAATAGCCTAACTTCCGGAAACCCATAGCTCAGTTTCCTGGAGCCTAACGTCACCATTCCCTCCACAGTGATGTGGGAAACAGAGGCAAAAGGGAACGTAGATAAAATCAGATTTCCTTATGACCTGCAGCCCATTGACAAGGACCTGTGATAGGGAGTGTGTAACAGTCCTTAATGTTAAGGCTTTACTGGAAGGAAACAACTCTCTAAGCTTGACCATAGCCACACCCCCAGGATCCTGCGAGTCTTCTTGAGCATAGGAAAGTCCTTTTGGACACCACCCTTTCTCCTCAGCGCCCCCAGTCCCCAAGTGTATCATCAGTCGTTCCTCACAAGCCCGATGCAACAGCTCTTTCTGCCCACAGGTCCTGTCCCCGTGCATTAGTAAGACCACATTTTTGCACCAAAGATGTCTCAAGAATTTTTCTTGGCCGTGGGCTCCAGACCTCACCAACATCCCCAGACTACATCACTGGGATAAGAGTAAGTTCTCAGAAACATGGCCCAGTAGGTCCAACATTCACACCAGCTATGAGAGGGGACGGGGGGCGGGGGGAGGGGAAGGCGGATGGCTAGATCCTCAGATGCACGCCAAATGGAGAAGGAAAGAAGCCGCGTTCTTCAGCCTAAATTTGCACTCAGCCCCGTCCAGTGCCAGACACACAGATAAAAAGAAAAGATTGCAGAAGCACAGGGAGCACAGGACAGATTAAAGAATCCAAAGGAGGGGGTGCCTGGGTGGCTCAGTCGGTTAAGCCGCTGTCTTTAGCTCAGGTCACGATCCCAGGGTCCTGGGATCCAGCCCGGCATCGCTCTCCCTGCTTGGCGGGAGCCTGCTTCCCCCTCTCTCCTGCTTGTGCTCTCTCATTTGTTCTCTCTCTCTCTCTCAAATAAATAAAGTCTTAAAACCAAACAAAAATCATCCGAAGGAGTCACAGAAGTGTTAGCAAAGACATTGGTGAGGAACTGAGTCTGAAATATGAGGAGAGGTTTGCCAGGCTGCCAGGCGAGGAGGGAATCCAGGTGTGTGCCTTGCCACGTTAGCGGTGGTGAAGTGTTGTGTGTGTGTGTGTATGTGTGTGTGTGTGTGTGTTCATAGCGAGAAAGAAAGATTTCTATGAATTGTCTGTAATTAAGGAGACTGAATTAAGGAGACTTAATCCAAGACTAATACATTGAAAATCATACCAGGATATGTTAAATACAATCAAAACAGTTTTTAGAAAGAAACAGAAACAGGGCACCTGGGTGGCTCAGTCGATTAAGGGTCTGCCTTCGGCTCAGGTTGTGATCTCAGGGTCCTGGGACTGAGCTCCACATCAGGCTCTCTGCTCCATGGAGAATTGGCTTCTCTCTCTCCCTCTCCCTTTGTGTTCTCTCTCTCTCTCTATCTTTCAAATAAATAAAATCTTTAAAAAAAAAAGAAACAGAAACAAAACAAAACAGTCTCTAAAGGGGTCTTTACCTCTCTTCGGTTCCATAAACGGTCTGCATAGACCCAGTTCTCTTCTTACTCTCCGTGGTCCCCCCAGAACTTTCCATTCCCAGGTGGAGCCGAGGCCCAGGCCCAGTGGCCACCCTCATTTCTTAGCGATAAACCCTCTGTTCGGTCAAACCAGACAGTCTGTCCTGGGGACGGTGTTACCCCATCGCGGTGACTGGAACTCTTCCCTGGTCTTCAGGTACAGTGGTCAGGGCCCTGGGACGCAGGCTCTGGGGTGGCTGTTGGCTGGCCAGGATGCTGTCGGACCGGAGTGGCGAGCAGAGGGTCTGGAATGTGTTTGCTGTGGATCATCTGTGGATGGGATCTGTGGGCTGGGACCCTTCAGGACTGGCTCCGGGTAAGGTAGAAGAGCTGGTCTTTAACCCTGGATGGCAGACCAGCCATTTCAAGCAGCCGCCTCCAGAAAGGGGGTAGAAATTTGGTGCAGGAGCTTCCTTCCTGTGGGAGAGGGTAATTCCCGGGAGGTGAACTGTCAGCATCCCAAACTCCCAGCAGCTGGGGAGGGAGAGCCTGGAGTCTGTGGATGGGTCTGCACGAGGCATTTCCCTCATTGCACCTGTGACACCTCACCCAATGCCTGATCAGTGGACACAGTACCATGCCCCGCCCCCATCCTTTATACCTCGAACCCATGACGCCGTGCAGCCACGAGGAATGTGCTCTGGCCCCCCACCTCTTGTCCTCACACACTCCTGGTTTCCACACTGAGTTTCCTCTCTGTCGACCTGATACCTGAATTCCTTCCAGGTTCCCTTCCCTTCCAGGTTCCAGGTTTCCAGGCTCTTTGCTACCTGCCTCAGGTGAGCTCTCATGTCTAACACTTGGCAACCAGTTCTTACTTGGCAATGCACACTGACTCTCTTCCCTGCTACTTGAAACGCGTCTAAAATGAATGCCTTTGATGGTTGAGACTCCACGAAGCTGCGGTAACAAGTACACCCAGCAATTTCGGGAGCTCGGCACATGGGGCTTCCTATTCTCTTGGGAACTGTCCTACAGAGAAGCAGCTTAGAGACCCAGGCTGATGCTGTGATCCAAACATCTCAGGGAGCGGCTCTAGAATCACTATGATAGGGCTGGCCAAGTCAGGTTCTGAAATTCTTCTCTGCCTCAGCCCCAAAGTGACGCCCTGCCCCACCCACAGTCTGTTGAAGAAAACGAATCTTATATCACTGCCTAACTGCAAAAGGGATTGGAAATGTGGAGAAACACGCGGATATTTAGTGAGCATTAACTGTCTGCCCGCAATTAAGTCCAACTAACGTTGAATATAATTTAATCATCCCTTCAGAACTGAAAGAGGCTCTCTAAATTCTGTTGAGCCCCAAGGGCCATATTCTATTGATTGCTATAGAAAAGCAGTATAATAAAATGTCAGAAGAATTCTGAATCTGCCAAGACCTTGAGTAATAGCAGCGCTTACGCCACGAGCTAGCAGTGATCTTAGAATTGTCAAAAGCCACTTTAAACCTCAGTTTTCTATAGGTGCAACAAAAAGATTAAACTTAGCCTTCTCTCTGGTCTGAACATCTATTGAGAATCTACGGCATTTCCGTCTGAGCCAGAGAGAAGTACTAGTTTGCAAGAATCGTGGAAGACAGGATGCATTTACTTCATTCAACAAATACTCCTTGAGTGCCCAGAACTTGTCCTTCCTGACCAGAGTGTGGTGGTGAACAGGACAGAAAATGTCTCTATCTTCTGGAAAAGATGCCAAGAAAAGTGATCTTACTTTGTTCTTGGCATCGTGACCTTCCTTTTTATGACTGTTAATCTTAAAAACAAGGCTGCTGGTTATTTTACCCGCAAAAATGAGTTTATTAGGAATAGCAGAGAACTGCGATCTAGGACAAGCAAGCTCTGGCAAAAACCACAGACAAGTCTACCAAGCAAAGGGGAGGAACGCTTTTTGGTGAAGGAAACGGGGAAGGTGGGAAGGCCTTTACCCACAGAAGGTCCATTGGCGTAAACTGAGAGCAGGAATGTGGTGACTCCTCCTTGGCTGAGCTGTGACCGTTTCTCATGGGCTGAGCTGTTGACCTCGAGGAGAGCCTTCCTTCCTCCTATGTGTGTAGTAAAGTAGCCTCCTCCTGCAAGGTCCCTCTCTTCCTGCTGGATTTGCGACTGACCGGGAGTGAGAGGGCCTGAGAGCTCCCTTCTGACGCCCCTTCATTGAGGTATCCCCTTAGTAATTGTCACAATACTGTTTATTTTACCGCCTTTGTATATTGCATTTTAATTTTTGTCATGACACTTATTCCCCACATTGTAGTCACACATGGGCATATTTTTAGCTGCATGTATCCGTCTGCTAGAGCAGCTGAAACAAAATAACCAGGGGCCCGAAGCCTTAGACCACAGAAATGGATCATCTTACAGCTCTGGAGTCGGAAAGTCTGAGATTAAGGGGTTGGCAGGCTTGGCTCCTTCTGAGGCTGGGAGGGACCCTCTTTCCCAGGCTTCTCCTGGCTTCTGGTGCTTTACTGGCAAACTTCAGGGAGACCCAGTTGGTGGAATCATCACCAAGCCTCTGGGTTCAAGCTCACAAAGCACCTTCCATAGGTGTATATCTGCCTACCCTTCTTATAAGTCACTTTGGATTAGGGCCCGCTGTGCTCCAGGATGGCCTCATCTGAATTAAGGACGTCGGTAACAACCCCGTTTCCATAGAAGGTTGGACCATGAGGTTTTTAGAACTTCACCCTAAGACTTTGGAGGCACTCAAATCAACCCATGGCAGTGCTCTTAAATGACAGCAGGGCTGAATGCTTTCTCTCCACTTGTGTTTTCTTCCTTGAAGTTTTGTTTTTCTTCCTCGCGCTATTTTTCATAATATTTCATGTGATAGTAATGTAAGCTTCCTTTTTTGCATCTTCTCTCCGGACTGCCTAGGAAAATTGCTGGAACCTTGCATTTTTTTCTAGCTCTAAGGGTGTTTGCAGAGCTTACGGCAGAGCTGCCTGAGGACAATTTTTCTTCATCCTGTCATATGTGGACGTTCTGTGCATGGATAGGATTATTTGGGATGTGTAGGCTGGGAAAGAAAGAGGAAGCCTTGAGATATATATATATATATATATATATATATATATATATACACATATATATATATATACATATATATATATATATGATTTATTTATATATATTATATATATATATATGATTTATTTATGCATGAAAAACAGAGAGAGAGAGAGAGAGAGACAGGTTAAGAGGGAGAAGCAGGCTCCCTACCTGAGCAAGGAATCCTATATGGGACTGGATCCCAGGACCCTGGGAACATGACCTGAACTGAAGGAGATACCCAACCTACTAAGCTACCCAGGCACCCCAAGGAGGCCTTTGAGAGGCAGGAAGCAGGAGTGCAGATCTGAGGAGCTTTCCCAAGAAATTCTGAGAGTGGCAGAGACTTGGCTTTGCCCTGTCCCTTTCAAGCCACCTGGGCCCCCTGGGGAACTGAGCCCTTTAATGAGAAACTGTGGCCAGCCTGCTCAAAAGGGATAGCGTGGCTTGGAGGAGACTGTCAGAGGACCTGGTCACATGCTGAAGGTGAATCCAGGTCACATCCCTCATCGCCAGAACCATGAAACCCTCCTGATTCCTGGGTATCCCAGCCAAGAGAGTCAGAACAATAACCAGCGTTTAGTGGCTGGCGGCTCTCTGGAATCTAAGTTGATTTTATTTGATTTTTGTAGAAATATTTTGTTTACCCATTTGGAGAGAAAAAGAGAGAGATGGAGAAAGAGGAGGGAGGACGAGCAGGGGGGAGAAGCAGAGGCAGAGGGAGAAGCAGACTCTCTGCTGAGCAGGACGCCTGACTGGGGCTCCATCCTGGGCAAGATGCTGAGATCATGACCTGAGGCCAACGGTTAATGGACTGAGCCCACCAGGTGCTTTAAACTGATTTTAAAAATAAAAGGAACGACAAATTTTTCTGTACTTATAGAACGTGTGATTATAAATTCATACAAACTGTCTGAAATGTTTTTATTTTAAGCCATGAGTGTGAAGCTTGAGCTTCCCCCAATTTTCTGTTGAGAGGAGACACTTGAGAATGGAATTCCATTTCTCTGGTCTGGGACCATGTATGGTGGCAGTCTGTTTAACCATCTAGCACAGAACCTTGCCTCTAGTAGGTAATCAAAATGACACTTGTTCCTTGAGGGAATGATGAGTTACAAACACTTAGGAACAATGGGTGTCTTTTAAAATGGGCTTGACATGAAAGACCTCTGGGGAAAATGGCCCCAGCTCATGACCTGTGAAGGCAATGGACTGATGAGTGGACGTGACCTTGAAAGACACAGGCAGCTTATCCCTGGAGAGAACCAGGATGGTCGCTCCAAGGCAAAGCTCAGAGCAGATGATTTCACTCTTTATTTATTGAGTGCTTAGCATGTCCAGGGCCCTATGGGAGAAACATAGAAAAATGACTTCATCACTATTCTACAGAATCTTGAGATCTAACCAGACAGTAAATATCCAAGACATAAAGTGTGACAGAGGGCATGATCAACACAGAAACAAGCTAAGTGTTTGACAAGTTCAGAGATCTGGAGATAGGGGATGAGGTCATCATAGAAAACAATTGTGTCTGCGATTAGTGTATGCAAATTAAATTATCATCGATGGTGTCCTCGTTCCCTGACAATGTCATTAATGAAGACAGAGTGGGAATGAAGTCATACGCAGGTCAACTCATGAGCACACCCTAGTCTGGTCTCAGTTACACACTTGGCTGAGAGCATGGTTCTTCTGAGCACTCTCCCTGCCAGTTCCAGTTGTTTCTTTCCCTTAGAAATCCTACGCCCCTGTTTGCGGTAGAAATGGTACCCAGTATGGACCCATCCAGCATGGAATACATGGGCTCATTTCCATTCCTGGTGGATTTGCAGACATCCATCCATCTGCCCATTCATCGCTGGGTCCTGTCTTGTGCCATGACCACGTTCCCGGGGGCGCGAGTATTGGTTCTGTGAGGCTCGCAGCCCTGAGGAACCACTCTCATGTCCTGTTGAAGGTCAGAGCAACCGAGTATTAGGATTCTTCTCACTGTGCCTTTTTCTTTCATTAAAAAAACAAAAATATTTGGGAGAGACTGAGCAAGAGAGAGAGAGACAGCTCAAGCGGGGCGTGGGGGGAGTTGCAGAGGCCATGGGAGAAGCAGACCCCCTGCTGAGCGGGGAGCCTGACTGGGGCTGGACCCCAGGACTCCAGGATAAGTAACTGAATAACCCAGGTGCCCCTCATGGTGCCCTTTTCTTCAATAATGACACTTCTGTGAAGAATTTGAGAGAACTTCGAGGTCAGGCGCCTGTTCACGTCTTTGAGGAGGGGATATTGACCAGAATAACTTCTCAGTGGAGACGAGACCGATTTATGCTTTAAAAGCAGATGAGTATGTAGGAGAGGAAGGTAACGCCTACACAGCCTCCAGGTAGTTGAGAACCTTGTATAATGGACGGAAATGGGAGGGATCATCCTCAAGGACGGCAGAGTCCGTAGAGTTTGGTGCATCCCTCCTGTCGATGCCGCTTTGCCCGCATCGGACCTACTTAATCCCTTCCCAGAGGGCAGGGCACGCGCACTCTTCTCACCCGTGTCTCCCAGCCGGAAACAGGCCGGCGCAAGGAGATGACCCCTTAAGCGGGTCTGGCAGGTGGAGGCATTCGAACTCGGAGCCCGGAGGAGCGGACGGTGTCGAGGAAGGCCGCCCTCGCGGCTGCGGCCCGTCTTTCCGCAGAGTCCGCGCGGCGAAGGAGGCGTGTTTCGTGCACACCAGCGGGTTCTGTGCAGCCGCGCCTGCCCGGGACGCACGCAGTTCAGCGCTTGGCCAACTTGTAGCTGCTGGGGAGTGGCGAGAACAAAGCCTGCAGGAATTCTGCCTTCCCGTCTCGGGCTGCCCCGAGCCGGAACCGAGGCGGGAGGTGGGTCGCTGCGCCGGCTCTCGGGTACCCGCGCGTCAGAGCCACCGGGGCCGCGACGGGAAGAGCCTTCCGGGACGCCGTGGCAGCCCCACAGCCGGGTCCTCGGACGGCCGGGCTCGGGCTGCGCCTCTGCGCCCCCGGGTCAGGCGGGGGCAGCGCGGGGACTCGAGCCCGGCCGCCCTGCCCGGCCCAGGGCTCCCCCATCGGCCGGCGGGAGCGCCGGGGCCGCCCGCTTCCTGCGCCGCCGGCTGCCGCCTCCCGCACGCCGACGGCGGGTGTCCCGGCCCGAGTCCCCGCGGCCGCCGCGAGCGACGACCCCGCCGTCCCCGCGCGCGCCGGGCAGAGGCGCCGCCCAGGGCGGGCGGAGGGCGGAGGGCGCAGGGCGGCGGCGGGGCGCGCGGCGGGCGGCAGGGGGCGCTGCGCGGCGGGCGGGGCGCGGGCCGAGCCTGGGCGCCCGCGTCTTTGTGCCGCTCGCCGCCGCCCACTGTCCCCCGCCGGCGGCGCGCCCCGCTGGAGGCCGGGCTGGGCAGACAGGGCGGCTCCGGCGGGCGCGGCGCGGGCAGGGAGGGCGCACCGCACGCGGCCCCGCACACCCGGCCTGGGCGCAGCGCTCGGAGCCCCGCCCGCGGCCGAGCGGGAGCGGCGGTCCCCGGAGCCCCGGCCGCGCGGGACCAGGTGGGTGACGCGCGTCGCTTTGTGTCGGCATCGCGGGAGCGGGGCGCGGCCGAGCGGGGACGGAGGGACGGGGCCGCGCGGGCTCCCGGCCGAGGGCGCCACCCCGGCCCGGCCCTGCCCTGCCCTGCCCCTCGGCCGCCCCAGCGCCGCGGCCGCTCGGGAAGCTCGGGTCCCGCGTCGCCCCCCGGGGCCGGGAGCCGCTCTGCGGCGCTGCGTCCCCGGCACCCGGCCGGGCGGGGGCGTCTCTCGGGCGGGGGGCGAACGCGGGCCCGCGGGCCGCAGGGTCTGGCGAGCGCGAACCGCCCGGACGCAGAGGCTGCGGGAAGGTCAGCCGGGCTGGGGGCCGCGCGTCCCCCGCTCTGCCCATCCCCGCAGCCCGGTGGCCGCGGCCGCTGCCCTCCCTCCGAGCCCTCCGCTCCGGCTGGGTCTCGGCATCTGCCCTCTGGCGGTGCCCCGGGTCCTGGCACCGTCCTGGGCGCCCGGCTCTGGTCATGGGGAGGAAGGGGCTGCTAACTGTACCCTAATGATCTCCATGGTCAGGTCTAGGATGTCACTTAAAAAGTTCCCTCCCTGCCTTTCTGTTCAGTGCATTAAAAGAAAAAAAAAGTCCAACAGATACCGTGTGCTCGTCTTGTGCCGGGAAGAAGTCTGGGTGACTGAAAAGGGTTTGAGAAAGTCTCCAGGGGATATCCGGAGTGGGTGCCGCTGCCCCGGGGAAGGGGCGTGTGGCCCCTGCCCTAGGAAGACCTCTGACGGGGACATGCTGCGACGCACCATGGCCGGGAAGCTTCTTCCCTGGGAGTGGGGCCTGGGGATAGGTAAGGAGACATTCCAGTGAAGG